>NC_072023.1:24231539-24572373 GCF_027791375.1 Indicator indicator
GTGACTGACAGAAGAAAAGAGTGTTTCCCTTATGGACAAAGTCTCAGTAGGACAGCAATCTGTAGGCGTCTTTCATGGGATCTCTGCAGTCTGCTGTGGCTGTGTTGCAGACATGCTGTGAAGAGCCAGAAGCTCAGGGCTGGATGGCTCTGTTGCATCTTTACACTCTCAGCTCTCCAAGAGCTCTTCTGGAAACATGTCCTTAGAAAAACTAGATCCTTGGAATCCAGGCTCTGTGCCAGATGGGGCTCTGGGATGCATAGGGAGATGCTGAGCACCAGACAGTGAGGGCACAGGGATGACTGCCAGGTGCTAGATGCTCCAGAGAGCAGAAGTGTCTGTTGGCCATGACACTCTCCTGAGCCCCTCACCTCCACAGAAGCAGCTGGGCAGTTCCAAAGCTCACAGGAATGCTTTGTGCAGTGTGCAGGTGCTTGCTCTGGAGGGATCTGAGCTTTGGCTGCATCCAGCAGCGACAGAGGCCTCTACAGCCTGGTCTCCCTCAACACTCAGATGCAGCTCAGTGAATGAGTAGAGGCAAACATGGCTAAAGTTGCTCCTGGGTGGAATGCAAGAAAATAAACAAGCGAACCGTTCATTTTGTTCACAGTGACGATCCCAGCGGGTCGACAAGCAAGAGAGCCGGGTGTGAGACAGAGGATCCGGAGGAGGCCGGCAGACAGAGCGGCCAGGAGGGGAGGTCCGGCGCCCTGACGCTGCAAGGCCAGCCCGCGGCGCTGGCGGAAGAGCAGGCGGCCGGCGGCTCCCCGCTGGTGCCGAAGGCAAGCCTCCACCACACGGGCTCCCCAGTGCGGGTGCAGCGCAGCAAGGGCACGGCCTCCTGTTCCCATGCAGCTGCCTCCGATTATGAGCTCTCCCTTGACCTAAAGAATAAACAGGTACAGAGGTTCCTCCCCAGGCTGCGGGAGAAGGGGACGGGACGGGTGGGGCTGCATTCCACACGTGTTGGGCACCTTGCAGCAGGCACTGCAGCCTTCCTGCACCTGCAGCGTTGGCCCTGCCCGGGCACTCTGACCCTCTGGCTGCGAGGGGCTGGCAGAGGAAGCAGCTCCCCCACCTCTGGCTGTGACACCCACACCTGCTGGGCTCTGTGCCTCGCTGCCTGGGCTCTGTGGTCCAAGGTGGACGGAGATGCTCAGCACTAAACTTTAGACTTAGAAATGGGCTGTGGGCAGCCAAAAGTGTGCCTGATGAGGCATACCTGCATGAGTAGTGTGGTTGGACGAGATGATCTCCACAGGCCCTTCCAACCCTTACCATGCTATGAGTCTGTGATTCTAAGAGCTGTGGCATCCAGAGGTACTGCCTTGCTCACAAGCATGCAGTGGCTGTAGGGCTCCCAGCAACTGATTGTCCCATAAGACCTCCCTGATGGGAGCAATGTCCAAGAGCCATCGTGCCCTTTTGGATCACACTGCACAGACCCCTGGTGCACTTCCACATTAGCTTCTTCAAAGCATGAGCTTTCAGGGCAGATGGGTTTATTCAATGAGTGTCCTCTGTGGTGTCTCCAATGATTGTGTGTTCCTACCATTACTGCCTTCAGTCCAGTGCTGGATGTTGAAAAGACAGGTTTACCAGACAGAAAATAGTTCAGTGCTTGAAGTTGTGAGCCTTTCCTCCTGTGCTTGGGGCTACAGCCTAGCTCCAGAACACAAGTGTGCCCATCTCTAGCTGCATCTCCTGAAGGGCTCCCAGCAGGGGATAGTGGGACAGGGGCTAATAGCAGCTGGCCTCCTCCTCACTCAAAGGCTGTGAGGTGGAATGTACCTCCTGCCCTGCGTCTCTGCAGACTGCAGCCCAAGAGAGCTGCTGTGCAAAACAAAACTTAAAGAATCGTTTCTGATTTTTCCCTTGGGTGGCAGCTCAACCAGAGGCTGTTTGATATGCAGGCCCTGCAGTGTGTGAGAAAGGGAGGACAAGCAAACACTAGTGACAATGTCCACATTATATTCAGTGGGAGAATTCAGTGGAGCTGTGCTACTGCAGGTAAAGGGTCTCAGCTAATGAGATTCCTACAGGAGAAGCTGCTGCTTCTGGGACATCTCTCTGTCACTTCCCTCAGGGCAATGCTGCTGTCCCTAAACATACATGTCAGATCAATAGCCAAATAAATTCCTCAGCAGAAAGGAGACCTTGGCTCTTTAGCTCTGTCTTTCTCAAAATGCTGCATACTCAGTCTGTACAGAATTCTTGCTTCACACCAGGAAAAGAAACAAGAGGCACTAATTAACTGGCTTCACAGACTAATGTGACATATCCTCAGGGTGAGCCAGATCTTCACTGCTATATATGGGTTTTGCTTCCTCAGTGTCCTCATGCTGCTCTGATTTGTCCTGGGGAGTGCCTGTCCTGTGTTAAGGTCATGTTGTCCTATCACTGTTCTTGCAGCAGAGGCCAGACCTGCCCTGGATGCATGAGACGGACATGCTAGCTGCTCATTCATTAAATTCTGCTGCCCCACAGAACTGGCCTCACAGGCACTTAGCCTACCTATTGAGAGGAAACACCACTTCTCACAGCAACGGGGACTTGACAAGCCTAGGTGTTTTACCACCTCCAGTGTGATTTTCCCCACTCAATCCCTACACCCTCCCTTTTCCACGAATTTTCCACCCTTGGGTTAGGTTAACCCTTATCAACGACATAATGTCATCAAGTACCTCTGCTTACACTATTCTACACCGTCCCCATTAGACAACTCTCCATAGCTCAACCATTGACTCGCCCCCCAATCCCCCCGCGACTGATGTCCCCTGTCCTCCCCCCTTTTTGAAAGAGAACTGGCGACAGTTGCTGGAACGAGGAAGAAAAGCGGGTGGGTAGGAGAGCAGCCTTTTATCCTCATCCTAGCGCCTTATCCACAGTCCACATCTCTGCCAATACATACTATTCTGCCCGGGAAAACCCTCAGCACCACACCTCACAACTTGATGTTCGGTGGCCTACCAAGCTGCCCACCTCCACCCACACTAATGCCTCTACTCTTACCTCTCCCATGAAACAGGGCCATGCTGGCCCGTGCAACAGTATCGCCTGATCCACTCTCCCTCCCGAATAGATTCCTTAAGTGCGGACGATTCCCCACTTATCGTCATACCCCCATAAAGTATCAATAAGAACGTATTTCCCTCTTTGTGCACCCTCAACATTCTCTTCCTCCATAACCACAAATGCCCCCCTCTAACATCATGGCCTCTGCATTCAAATCTTGCCTTAACCAACCCTTCATGCACTGTGGAACAAATAGACCCTGCAAGATCCGTCCTTCCTCTTTGTTTTTTGGTTCACCTTCTACAGTGCATGCAGTGACCTGAGTGTCCATCACTGAGCCTGATTCTCATCTTGCTAACATGGTGGCAAGTCACCGTGCCCAGTGGCAGCCTGGGTAGAAAACCAGTGCTAAGAATAAGATCAGGCTCATTCTCTCCTGGCAGGCATATGACTTTATGCCCGATGGGCAGCAAAGCCGTGGGGTGTGCACCTCAAGTGCTTGATCATATTCGGGCCTGGCACCCTGGTTTGCCTTAGGCTGGCCTCATTAAAGCTCCCTTCATGTGCAATGGACATTTCCCAGCCATTTCTAATTCAGCCACAAGGCCTGAATTGCTCAGGCTGAGTGTTCATATTGAGGGCCAGAAATGTATTAAGCTAATTATTCTTTTAAATCCCCCCACCGCATCTCCTGCTTTCCCCTTCCTTTGGTGCTGGCTGTTGGATCATTCCCCAGAGAAGAGTAGCTTTAAGTAGGCAATTACTTGTGATTCATAGGGTTTATTAGGAGTGAGAGAAGGCCAATCATGTCTGTCCTTTCTCTCCTCTCACATGGGAAGAGAAGGCTCCTCCAGCAAGCCAGGCATACATCTCCATTACCTGTGACTGCTGTGGTGCTAATGGATGCCCTTTCCTCCTTCTGAGAAGAGAAAACAGGCCACAGCTGTGTGAAATTCCTAATTCCTTTAGAATGTCAGTTGTCTCGATCCCATAGCAAATGTGAACAGCTCAGGTATCAGCAAACAGTAAATGGATGGGTTACATCAAGGAGAGAGAGGCAGAGATGAACTCGTACCAAGCAAGGGCAGGGAGGACAGTTCTTTATGGGCATGCTGTTGCTTGTTTTGCCAGTCTTCTCAAACACCTTTTTGACCAGTCCCTGGTACCTCTTATCTCAGTTGCCTGTCTGCTGTGGACAGGGCTGGATGGCAGTGGATTGCACACAGAATCTGTCCTTACACACCTGGTATAAGCTGGGGAACAGACTGGGTTGTGAGTCCTCTCACTTTACATCTTGTTTCTTAATGCCTCAGTCCTGTGGGGTGATTGAGATAATGGACTGCAAAACCTGGTGATATTTTATTGGGATACTGACAGCTTTCACCATTCATTCAGACTCTCCTCTTAGTGTTTTAAATTCTGTCTTTTTGGAAACTGTCCTTGCATGAAATAAACTGGCCTTTTACTTCAGACCAGCAATGACATCTTGTCTTGGCCTCTAATAAGATCAGAGCATATGAATTTTGTGTTTGCAGAATGGCTGTCACCTCCTTGGAAGCCTCAAATTTCAAGGCCCTTGCTTCTGCCTTATTTTGTACTTTAGTATTCTTCCCTCAGATAGCTGTGCCTGTCCCTTCCATTTGTTCCTCTTTCCCTCCCAACACAATTAGCTCTACATTTGCATTAACCAGACCATTATATTAAGTGCTTATGGTCAATTGTCAGTACTAGCTGTCTGGGTTGGGCCTCTGAAGATTATTGGTTTAATTCCTATTTGTCTGTGTGAGTTTTCCTCCTGAATGGAAAGACCAAGGGATAGCTCAAAGGCTTACCAGGGGGAAAAAGGCAAGTTTGAAGACATGCAGCAGGAGTGCTGGCTTTATGGTGATATTTAAGGTGGTGGGTTTAGGGATAAGGATGAAGAACTCCAGCAAAACTCTTCTACTTGCCACCCAGAATCTTTTTTTGCCCCCAAATTCCTCTTTCCCACGACCTCAACCTCTGTAGATAAGCAGAGACCTTGTTTATCCAAAAAGCCTACTGAAATGTCTTGTGGTCACTGAACCTGAATCCATGATCATTGTGTGGATGATTTTTAGTGCCAGTCCTGCAGATGCTCTTGAGGAGAACAGCAGGGCCAGTACTAGGCCAATGCTTTTTCAGTTAGGAGGAAGCAGAACTCTGAGTCTGCTGCCTTTACAACTGGAGTGGCCAACCCCACTGCTAAGCAAGTTGCTCATGTTTCTCAAGGTTGGGCTTTGATGCTTGATTTGGACAGGTGTGAGTTCAAGAGCAAGGCAAACAGGGAACAGCAGCCTACCTTTTGTTTGAGCACAAGGCAAAAGGTCCCTGCTTCATTTCCAGAGACGGAAATCTGAAGGGATGTGCCACATCCCTACGCTTGTTCCCTTCCAGAAATGGCAACCTCCCCTCCAGTGCAGCAGGATCCCTAGACCTGTTGCTGCCTGGGATGAATGACTCCCAGTGTCCTCTGCCCTGTGAAGTGCCAGCAATGTACAGTTCAGATCTGTTGTGTGTTTAATTCTGGATGTCTTAACCATAGGGAAAAGTCCTCCAGAAGGACCAGGTAGTCCAGGAGGTGGACTGGAAAGTGTAATCTATATTATTTCATTCCCATCGTGCTGCATCTTCCCTATGTAAAGGGGGTTCACAGTTTGTTCTGCCCCTTTTCTCTTTTTCTCCCTGCTCCCAGCATGGATCCTTATATCTTGCGGTGTGGGGGAGGTTTGTGGCCTTGAGCAGCCTTGGCAAAGCTAAGTTTTAGCTACACCATTTTGGGCTTCATGGTGGGGGGGGGGGGGAGGAGGGGAGGAGCAGGAAGCAGGGAGGTATTGGAGGGGGCATTGAGGTTTGGGGTTTTGGGCCTGGCTGAGGTTTTGGAAGGTGTTGGCCTAGAGAGGTTTTGGTAAGCCCAGGTTGGAGAACTGGGCTGAGGCAGAATATATATTTGTGCATTTTGTACTGTTATATATACGCTTGTGAATAGTATTTCCATTTAACTTTCCAATTCTGTGTGTGCAGAGTTTTTATTTTACTCCTTTGAAGAGGGGTAAAATAGCTTTCTGTCCACTCAACCCAAGATAAGATCATCATCCATCCAAAACCTCAGTGAAGGTAGTTGGAGTTCATCTTTCTCTTTACTTCAGTCCTACCATCTGCCATCATCTTCACACTGTCCCCCTTATCCTTCATCAATCACTTATTGGAAAGAGTCATTCAACCGTGCCCTGTAGCATGTTAGTGAAAGCTGAGCTGCAGAAGAGGAGTGAAGGGACTGCCAGGAGCTATAAGTACCAAACCAGGGAACAGAAATTGCCATACCTCCTGGCTTTGTCGAAGCCTGCTGCATTACCACTGAGCTGTGTGTGCATGTGTTTGCATGTGTGCTTGTTGCTACCAGCTCAGGAAGGAGTAAATAATCCTTCTTCTACGTGTTCTTAATGACTTGTCTCCACATCTAAAATCAGATTTGTTTACCTTTCAAAGCTGAGAGCCTTTCTTTTCTTGGGCAGTGTTCATTCCAGTGCTGTCTGACTCCTGAAAACCCCAGGTATCAGAAAGGAAGTTGCTCTGGGATCTGGAGTGCATTTGGAAACAAACCTGACCTCTGCTAGCTTCTGAGTTGATGTTTTTCAATAGCTCCTATGGTCAAGCCAACATTTTCTGCATTTAAATGTTAACTTTTCTTTCCTTTCTCTGAATGGTTTTTCTTTTCCTGAAGTGACTGAGGAGGGAGAGCAGCACTGGTAACGCTCTGGGTCAAAGGATGATGCTTGATATTACAGGAGCGCTGCTGAGAGGGAAGACACCTGGCTGGAACCCTGTACTTGCAGTGGTGAACTTGTGCTCAAGGCCATCAGAAGTAGGTGTGCAAGGGCACCTCCAGGCTTCAGCTTGGACGGCTGTCACTCTAGGAAGAGGCAGGATTGTGTAACAGCTGTGAGAAGCTCACAGTACTGATGCTGCAGCCAGCCGTGGCCCGAGTGGGGCCTTCTGTTGAGATGGAGGGCAGGGGAGTGCAGGTGTTCCAGGCTCTTCTGACAGCCACTGCAGACCGATCAGCACGGGGTGGCAGAGGGCAGTGAGCAGTCAGTCAGCAAACCCCAGTGTCTCTGTTTCTGTGTCTTTCAGATCGAAATGCTAGAGCACAAATACGGCGGGCACCTGGTGTCTCGCAGGGCAGCCTGCACCATCCAGACTGCCTTCAGGCAGTACCAGCTCAGCAAGAACTTCGAGAAGATCCGCAACTCCCTGCTGGAGAGCCGCATGCCACGACGCATCTCCCTCCGCAAGGTCCGTGTCCAGAACTCAGAGAGCTTCTCTGCGGAGAAAGCCCTGGTGGAGGGCTACAACTTCGTGGGCATCCCTTTGGTGAGATCCCCATCTTTGCCAGCCACCATCAGTGGGGCTCTTACTGAACTGGAGGACTCCTTCACGGAACAAGTTCAGTCCCTGGCTAAGTCTATCGATGATGCCCTCAGCACCTGGAGCCTGAAGACCATGTGCTCGCTGCAGGACGGGAGCTCGTATCAGATAAGGGAGACCTTCAGTGCTAGCTCAGTGCAGCCAAACCAAGACTTTGAAGCTGAGCTGCAGGACAAGGAGAAGGAGGAAGGGCTCCTGCCAGATACTCTGCCCAAGAGCAGCAGCACTCTCATGATGGCTTTTCGAGATGTCACAGTCCAGATTGACAACAAGAACATCTCTGTCTCATCATCTACCTCGGTGTCCATGGCAAACTGTCTCAGCAACAAAGCCCAGGCTGAGCTCTCTCAAGCTACCAAAGCTGAAGAAAGCCCAGGAGAAAGGGAAGGAGAAGCCAGTGAGCCACTGGCTGCCCCAGAAAGCTTGCCTGAGTCTGGAGATCTCCAGAACAGACACACCTTCACTGAGGCAGATGTCAGCACTAATGGCACAGGGGACAGCAGTGTTGAGCCTGGGCAGATGGCAGTGCAGAAGCTGCAGTTTGATTCTAGCAATGAGACAGGGCAAAACAAAGGCTCTGAGTCTGAGAATGCAGACAATTCAGAGCAGCTGAGCAGCAGCAGCACCTCCACTTCAGCCAAGTCAGCCTCTGAGGTGTCCTCAAAAGAAGCACTGCAGGCCATGATCCTCAGCCTCCCAAGGTACCACTGCGAGAATCCAGCTAGCTGCAAGTCCCCCACCCTTTCCACAGACACCATGAGGAAGCGTCTCTACCGCATCGGCCTGAACCTCTTCAACATGTGAGTGCCTATGCCTCCCTCACACAGCCCAACCTATTGCCTGCCTCACAGGAGCAGGTGATGGCAGGCTCTTGCTCTGCCTACATCAGTCTGCAGGGAAGTTCTTTCATGTTCGAGAGCATGACAAACCCATTGCCCCATGAGCAGTGCCCCATGGGCAGTGTCCATGCTCTCTTGAATTCTGAACCTAGTCCTAGTTGCTGTCTATTTGGCATCTGCCTGCTCAGTCTAGGATCTAAGCTCCTGCTCCACTTTGTTGCAAAGGAAGAAGTGTAGCTGGGACTTTAAACTCGGCTCTGGTTACTTGACATGGGGCGTTTCCAAGTAAAAAGAGAGAGTCAGAGGTAGAGCTGTCCAGCTAGACCAGTGGGAGTCCACTGGCTTTGATTTTCCTTCTGATATTTGGGTAGATTTTCACCTGACAGACCAGGAATAGTCATCTGCCTCTCACACATCTGAGTCTAATATCCTGTGCAAAGGTGTGAAAGCAAAAGCAGATCAGTCAAGAGGTCATCATGAGAAGAGCCCTTGAGGGCTCACATATAGTCTCCTGGATTGGCAGAAAGCAGCTGAGCTGCTATAAGGAGCTTTAGATTTATTTGCTCATTGGCTTTCCAGGATACTTTTCTCCTCTAAGCAAGCCATGAGCAATATTGGGTTTTGCTCCATCACATTCTTATCTCACGCTGTCTTGGTTTCCATTTGAGTCCCCTGATGAAGATGCTGGGCATGGTAATGCACCTGTACTAGAAGAATGTTTCATCACACATTACCGTAGGCCTCTTGCTTAGAGCAAGGGCTAGAGGTTATGCACTTCTGGGCAGAAGTTTTGCGCAGGCAAGGGTGCAAGGTATAGGAGTGTATGTATATATATAGTATGTGTGCTGTGGAGGCTGTGGACTTTTGAGAGATAGGAATCTGCAAGAGAATTTTTCAGGCCTGGGCTCAGAGGACATCCAGGACTGCAGTGGTGTTAGAACAAGTAGATTTGGGACTCAGACAGAACCAAAGAAGACTTTCACTAGCTCTGAGATCAGACTGTGGACAGGTGGGTCCATGCGTACACTATCAAAATCAGACTCTGAGCACACACAGATCTGCCTGATGAGCACAAGAAGGCTGGGAGGAGAGAAGCTAGTCACCAAACACAGGCTGGGGTTGGTTATCACAGAGATAGTTCTGGATCCACACAGAAGTTGTGGTGTTTGTGTTGGGATAGGTGCACTGCTGGAGGGGGGCATGCAGTCTCTGGCACGCAGTGTTCTGGTATTATAAGCTATGCTTGGCAGGAGTGTCTCCACCTAGTGTGGTTCCTGTGCAGCTGACGTGACCACTGATGTGAAGACAAAGCAGGAGTGAAAATTCTTTTCCCCAGCCTCTCCTCCTTCCCCAGTCTGCCTGGCACACATTACTGTAACAGACTAGCAGCACCAGGTCTGTTCTGGGGAAGCAGCTCTGCCATCCTCCTTCATTCAGTGACCTGGGCTCACTGCAGCTCTCAGGTCCCCATGGGACAGAAGACTTACTGTGAAGCTCCAAAACACAACTTCCTAGCCAGGTCTGCCCTGTCCGCTTGAAACTAGGTATATATGCAATAATGTGTGGTGACCTGTGAAGTGCAGTTTTCTTGACAAAACATTGGAGGATAAGAAGGAGGAGAGCTCAGCTATGAGCTCTGGGGAATGAAGCTAGTTTTGTGTTCTGGGGTCTGAGGGACACCTGACTTTCCTTGGGACACTAGAGTGCATCTTCATCCAAAGGGCTGGAAAGACCATTGGATGCTTATTTGGTTGTTGGTTACTTGGCTGTTGGTTTCCCTGTCATTTTCTAACCAGGATCCAGTTCACCTTTGTAGGCTTTGCCATGTGGGCACCAGCTCACTGGGCATGGAGCTGAGGCACTGCATGCATGTGTGCATGTCCCTCACGCTGGCCATTCCCCTGGGTGAAGAGCTGGCAGCCTCCATCCCCAGCAGCTTCTGCCATGGTCTGGCTGGCCCCGTGCTGTGTGGCCAGAGAGCAGCACTCTGGCTGGGAGCAGGCCCCTGGACAAACACTAATGCTGCACTGCTATGGCATTTTCCCCATCCCCACTCCAGTGAGGGGGTGGAAGCCCTGGAACGGAGAGTGCTTCATTATGCAGCACTGCTGCAATAACTCTGTGTGTAGGCAGCTGGCTGCGTGGGCAGAGGGAAGCCAGTGGGGCCTGAGGAATCCCACAGCACCATCAGCCCTGCCTCATGCCCCTGCAGCACTGGGGAATGGCAGGGACCAGGCTCAGGAAAGAGGAAAGAGGGGCTGTCCTGCACATCTGGGGGAAAGCTGCATGCTGCAGTACCTGGCATACATCTGTAGCTGCTCAGTGAGAGAGAGGCTATGCTGCTATCAGGCTTTTGTGGAGACCAAACTGAATCCTGGGAAAATCCTGATGGAAGGCTGCTGCTAGTGGGAGAGTGGTGTGGGCAGGAGTGTCTGAGTTCTAGTGCAGGAGTGTCTGAGTTCTAGGGCAGGAGGGCTGTCAGAACTGGGCAGCCTTAGCCTGCATCCTCTTGGATTCTGTGTGCCATGTCTACTGAAATCTGCACATTCATGACAGTGTGTGAGCTGCCTTTATCTGACCATACTCAGCTCCCGGCTCCTCTGGAGTGAATCTAAAGACAGTCCAGTGGATTTGGAGCCACATCAGTGTAGCTGAGATCATCCTTGTGCTGAGAGCACCATACTGCCCCTTGCTAAATACCAAAATGTGGAGGTGGAGGTGCATTTTGTGAATGTGTTGCTTATCTTGACTTTACTCCTGATCATGTGGCCTTTGCACTTAGCAGAGAACTTGCCTGTGCCCTTCAAAGGTGAACCAGGACATCTGTATGATAACAGAGGAGGTGCCCTAGTGCTTTTCCCTGAAAAAGGCCTGGGGTTTTCAGTATCAGATCTTGCAGCTCTCATGTTCATCAGTGTTGTTCTCCCAGCCACTGTCCCAGGGATGTCATACTGAGCATAGTATTTTCTTCGTGACGTCACAAAGTAAGCAGAACTATGGCAATCCTCTCCCCTTTTTGTATCCCCTTGAGCCCCTCTAAGAAACAAGGCCATTCTGGATGCTGGTCCCCTTCTAGCTAGTCACATGTTGCTCACCCACATCCTTCACAGTGTCACAGTCTGTGCTTTCACGTGCTCTGAGATCTCCTGTCCTTCCCTCACCCCAGGAGACTGCCTGAGCAAATTCGCTCCTTGAGCCTTGACTAAGGTCCCTGAATTTGGATTGTGATGAAAGTATGGCTTTCTACCATGAGGAAGCTACCCTCTTACCCTCCTCAATCACCAGCTCAGAGAACCAAAGGAATGTGGAAGTCTTTCTGGCATTACAGTAGTTCCCCTCAGCAAGAGTGCAGGATGACAGAGACCCTTTAGTGGGCCAGACTGAACTATAAGAAGGAAACTTCCTGCACAATACACACAGACACTCATTCCTATGTGTACAGGCACCACACAGTCACTGCTAGGATAGACAGAAGCATGGCTGCTTACAAGAGGCATGAGGAGAAAGACAAACCATGCAGACACAGGGGCTGTGGTGAGCATTCATGGTGCAAGAGGAATCCGGCTTTACAGGACACAGACACACACACCCTTGCTGAGACATGTACTGCCCCAGGAGCTGCCTGTGCAGGAGGAGGCACTGCCATGCCAACTAGCAGAAAATGACTCCCACAGCCAGGCAGCCAGCCCCACTCAGCACCAGGCACCCACAGTCACCCAGGAAGAAAATCCCTCTGTCTGGGAGCTGCTTGCAGCTCTCCCAGCTCTGAGAAGGCATTCTCCAGGTGGCATACTCTCATCCACCCACACAAAGAGATTTCTGCCTGAGGAGGTAAATCGATAGAAATGGGAAGAATAACACAGCTAGGGGTGGGGGGAGGAAGAGATAAGCAATGCTGAATGTGGGATTTCCCTTCAGGCGGCCAGCACCAGGCTCAGGTGAGGAAGGTAGAAAGTGGCTTTCAACACCCAGCAATAAAAAGGTATAAAAGAGACATTTTTTGTCCAAAGTGCCCACTTTGGTTAACCCCTTCTGTGTCAAGAGGTTCATTTGCCATAGGCTGTGGCAAGCCTCTTCACAGCCATCTTTTGCCTTTGTCTGCCCTGCATAAGGTACCACCCTAGCTCCTCTAAAGCTCTCAGCCCTGATCTCTGGGGACAGCTCACTGTGGGTTGCACTTGGAGTAGCTGAAGTGCTGTCTCTGTGGGGTTAGGAACTGTCTGGAGGGCCAGACCCAGAGAGTGATGGTGAATGGTGCCACTTCTGGCTGGAGGCCTGTCACTAGTGGTGTCCCCAGGGATCAGTGTTGAGCCCAATCCTGTTCAATGTTTAGCCTGGAGAAGAGGAGGCTCAGGGGATTGCTCTCTACAACTCATTGCTCTCTACAACTACCTGAAGGGAGGTTGTACCCAGGAGGGGTTTGGTTTCTTCTCCCAGGCAACCAGCACCAGAACAAGAGGACACAGTCTCAAGCTGCACCAGGGGCAGTTTAGGCTGGAGGTGAGGAGAAAGTTCTTCACAGAAAGAGTAATTGGCTATGGAATGTGCTGCCCAGGGAGGTGGTGGAGTCACCATCCCTGGAGGTGTTCAAAAAAGGATTGGATGTGGCATTTGAAGCCATGGTTTAGTTAGTCATGAGGTGCTGGGTGATAGGTTGGACTTGATGATCTCTGAGGTGTTTTCCAACCTTGTTGATTCTATGATTCTATGACATGGTCTGATCATGTCCTCACAGGGACTCTAAACAAACCAGGCTGGAGCAGGGTCGACACAAGAGCCTTTGGCTCTGAGGCAGACGAATGGCAGAAGAGAGTCACTGATGAGGCTGGGAATGTGCAGCAGGAGCCTTTGTGGCAGTGGGATGACGCTTGGGATTGCCAGGTGACAGTAGGTGATGCAAGTGACACAGCAAGTCCCATGGCATCCTTTTGACTTCAGCAGTAACTTGGGGTGGACTCCCCGAAGGCACTTCCGTGCTCCCCATGAGATCCATCCCTGCCATACACACAAACTCATAGGAGCCCATGGACTGGGGGCTGCATTGCTGCAAGCCAGAGGCAATAGTGCCTCAAAGAAATCCTGCAAACTCACCATGTCTCTATTCTTCCCTTTCAGAAACCCAGACAAAGGGATCCAGTTCCTGATTTCCCGGGGCTTCATCCCTGACACCCCCATCGGGGTGGCACACTTCCTGCTGCAGCGGAAGGGGCTCAGCCGCCAGATGATTGGGGAGTTCCTGGGCAACAGCAAGAAGCAGTTCAACAGGGATGTCCTGGAGTAAGTGTGCAAACTTCTTCCTCTCCTTCTTGCACTGTGAAGGAGTTGCCAGCCCACTCCCCACTGGCTGCACATGCAAGCACCCTGTCTTCCATAACCTTCTGTCCCCACTCTACAGGAATGTTGCCATTCCTGCTCTGTCTGGCAGCTCTCAATGCATTTCCCAACAATGTTCCTCCCCTAATCTCTTCAGCCCTTTCATTTCAGTCTCTCCTCAGAGGGCCAGCGATCATCTAGCAGGAGGTCAGCACCATTGAGTGGTAGCCCTAATCATGCTGGGAGGTTTGACTACTGTATTCACAGAGCACCGAGGAACATCCCCACTCCAGAAACTCCACTTTTCTGCACAAGATCTCATATTTGCTCTCTGCTTCTGTTCAGTGGCTGCCTTTGCTAAGTTGTCCTCTTCAGATCTCTCACTGTGACCCTCTCCTGGTCACAAAAGCCACACATGTCTCAGCCTACACCTCTCCTCGCTCTCAAGTCTTGCACTTCAGACTGCAAAATGCTGTGAATAACTGAGACTTATACTGCCTCAGCATCTGCCTGTTGCTCTGTCTTCCACACTGTAATCGCTGCTAACTAATCAGCCCCTAGCATGGCAAGAGTAGAGTCACAGCATCACAGAAAACATCTGGCTGGAAGAGACCTCCAAGCTCATCCAGTCCAACCCTCGACTCAGCGCTGCAGGGTCAGCACTCAACCATGTCCCTAAGCACCAGCTCCACACACTGTGCAAACACCTCCAGGGATGGGGACTCCAGCACTGCCCTGGGCAGACCATTCCAATGGCTGAGAACCCTCTGGGAAGAAATATTTCCTAGCATCCAGCCTGAACCTCCCCTGCTGCAGCTTGGAACCATTTCCTCTGCTCCTGTCTCTTGCCACCAAGGAGAAGAGTCTGAAGTGTTAGGAAGAGCATTTCTCTTGTTCTGAGCACTGTCCAAGGTTCCAGGCCTTCTGCAAGGACAGGCCTGGGGAACTGAGATGAGCCTTTGTTTCCTGCTTGGTTCTGATCTGCTGCAGATGAAGGAATTTGGGAAAGTTTTCTGTGTTATAAAAAGGAGACATCAGGAACAGGGGAGGAACATTCCCTCCCCCATCCTAAGAATTGCTATAGTGCAAGCAGTGGAGGCTGCTGTGTTCAGCAGGGTGATGAGTGCAGGCAGAGGGCAGCAAGCTTGTTCAGAGACCATCTCAAGAGATGACCAGTACTCAGGAGGGGCTTTTAATAGAAGCACAGCTCTTCCTGCTTTTCCATTAGGTAGGAAGCCCTTTGCACTGGATCCTTTATCATATTCTCCCATTCTCCAAAGTGTTCTCTGTCTTCCTTAAATTTTTCAGTGATTTCTCTTGAACCAAACTAAATGGAAATCCTAAATCCAATACACACAACACTTCTACTCCAGGCAAAGACAGGAGGGTTCCAGGTCAAGAACAAAACCTGCATTCCTGCTGCAATTTCTGCTGCTTATTACTGCAGGTACCTGACCTTTGGTTCAACTTTTTTCTTTTCTTAATATACTGTATGGGTATTGATTTGGCCAGCAACCAGACACATGTTCTCTCCAATCTCCTCATGCTGAGAGGTACAGTTAAAAGTAATTGCATCTTTTTCTGCAGCAATCAATATGTGGGCTGCTTCCCCTGACAGATACCCTGCTAAAGTCCAAACATAGCCTCAGCACAGACAGGTAAATATTGCAGTAGTAATAGGCTCACCTGTTGGTCCTGAATTTATCCCTCATTCTGGCATCATTCCTGCAAATGGCCATGTTCTGCCTCTCCTGTGCCTACAAACTTCGTGTCAGAATTGGTCCCTGTTGCAAAGCTTGGTGTCTGCCTCCCAGTCTCAGTGCCAGGACCTGCTGTGTTGTGGCTGCCTGTCCTGTTCCTGCATGCTGCAGGAGGGTCGTTAAAGCAGGTGCCCTACTCCATCATGCTCATTACTCTCAGTTTCCATTGCACCTCTCATTGTAGCGTACCAAATACTTGGTGAAAGAGTGACCCTGCCACCCTATTTATACATGTGGCAAGCAAGGCTCAGAGATGGGAACAGCTCTTCAGGCTGTGTGTAAATGGACACATTTGGGTCATGGACTGTGTGGACATGGACATATATCAAGCAACCAAGCCTGTGGTTGGGATTCAAACCTGTGGCTGATCTTTCTGGGCAACAGATGATATTCTTGCACTTAGAGTCTATGCTGTCACCACCTCGTCACAATAAATTGATGATTTGTCTTCCTTAAAGGCAGAGACAAGAGTAGACACAAGATATACACAAGTTGTTCTAGAACAAGAAGGAAAATCCACACACATTGAGGCAGTTGGACCATGCTGCTTGCAGGCATTTTCACTGCCTTCCTGTGTCATGTCTGAGCTTGTGAGAGCTGGCTGGGCAATGGCAATTCCATGCATGGAAACAAGGCATTTCCAGGAGAAATCCTATCACCTGGATATCTTTGCTGTCCATGCTGCAGGAGGGAGAGGGCTGACAGATAAGCACAGTGTGCTGGCATTTCCTATGCACTACAGCTTGAGGGTTAATGACAACTTGTGAGCATTTTGTGTGGGAGCAAGAGGCAGCTCAGAGATGTTTGGGCATTTTATAAGTGTCTGTGCCCTCGTCTGGTTCTTATTCCCCATCCAACTCCAATGAAGCCAGCTCAGGAACACTGGCAGAGGTTGGGGAATGGACTCTGCAAGGGCAGACCCCCAGTCCCCACATCTGCCTGCACTTAGCAAGCCAGCAGTAGGGCACATGGCATTCCTTGGAGAGCATATGGCAGACAGGACACCTCCTGCAGTAGCCTCTATGCAGTTTGCCCAGTGCCACAGCCAGGGTTGTGGCCCAAGAGGGCAGGAGAGGAACAGGCATTGATATTGCTATGGAGCTCCAATGCTCAGGCAGGCTGGCCATGAGCAGGCAGTAATTGTTGGCCAGGCTCTGACCACGTGCAGTAAATAAGCCTGTATGCAGAGGGAGGCATCTCTGCTCTGTAATAGCCCAGAGCTGGCCCTGGAGCCTTCCTGGCCTCGAAGCAGTCTCAATTATTGATGCTATGCTCTGTGTTAGTTTAGCTTTTGCTCGATGTGAAGTATGGTGTTAGAATTGTGTATTGTAAGCAGTGTTTCTATTGCAGCCAGGTCACATGAATAAATAATGGGACAGCTTTTAAAACATCTTCAGAAGTGTAAGCTTCTCTTGTGCATTTGGAGGTGGACAAAGCTGCCCAAGTTGCAAACTCCAGACTCAGCTGTAAGTGCAGGCAGAAAATACACTGTAGAGTTCTCTTGGCTTCCACAGGTATTGAAGCTGTGCTGGCTGACAAACTGCTGCCTGTCCCTAGAGTCAGGAGTGCACAGTGGCGTTTAACACTGTGTGGGTGATCCCTCTTTACTGCCAACCTAGTTAATGCAAAACTCCAGGGAAGTGCCATGCTGCTTGCAAAGCCTCTTATATGTACATGGGCAGTGACATGAGTGAGACCAAGTATAGTGTAAGGCTTGAGCACTTTGGTGTGCACTTTTGCCTTCCCACGTGTTGTGGGAGGGGGATGATTAGGGATGGAGGATGATGGTTATTAATTATGAATTATGAAATATGAATTATTAAAAATATTATTTATTAATTATTAAAACAATTAATAACTATTAATCACCGTATATATATTGATTCGAATGCACGGTTGTAAAAATATAGTCCATAACTGGTTCAATATTTACAACTATACCCAATTAGAATATTTACAGAATCGGTTTCTAATTAAGGGAATGAAGGGTGCAGTTCTGCCGCTTGTCCACTAGATGGAGACTCGACAAGACGCTTGCGGCTTGCAACTATGTACACATACATTTATGATGTTATCACGAGGCAAGTTAAGCTAGAAATATCACGCGGCTACGCGCGGGCGCTTTGAATAGAATGTTACTGAAAGTTGCACACACAGAAAGATACATTCTGTCTTTCTAGCGAGGCAAGTTGCTAGGTTACGCAGGCTCGCTGCTTGTCTGCCCGGGTCTGGTCCCATCTGGGCGGCGACTTTCTTTCTCCCCCTGCCTCCACGGGTGGGGGCAAGGCTTGCTTTCTCCTCCCGTGGTCGTGGGGAAGGGCGGCTTGCTTTCCTTCTCCCGCGGTCGCGGGGAGGTGACGGTTCCTGGTAGGCGGGACCGGTCGTCTCCGATCTCGGAGATGGGTTTCGGGGGAGGGGTGCAGTGACGCGGCATTTCCCCTCGGCTCGGCTCGAAGTGAGCTGACTATGCCGGATCGGTGACTGCTTCCCGTTTAGGTTACAATGCAGTCTTGCGCTTTGACTTCAAAGGAGGGGATGTTTTCTCTCCCTCTTTCTCTCGGGGAAATCCCGGGTGCTTTGCCATGATGGCACAGGGCTATGGTGCAGCTACAGCTCCTTTTCTCTCCCGCAAACGGCAGGGGTTACGCAAGATGTGTTTCTGCTTGATTAGCTGCTTAATCAGCTTGCAGCAGATCTGGACTGCCAGGCTTGGGCTAGTCCTTCCCCTTCTGGGCTAAAGCTTATCCTCTCTCAGGGTTTCCTCGGTCCTTTCGACTGGGCTTACGATGCCAGTTCGGCGAAGGGATCATCCTTTGCTGGTTCCTCGAGCAGATCAGTGATCTGGCTTCTGTCCATATTCAGAGGCCTCTAGTGCACTTGCATGTGGGATTGAGAAGACTAAGGGGTTGCGAGCTTCTGTGGCTCTGCCAAAGTGAGAGAAAGCAAAAGGAGAGAGCAAAGTGGTAAACAAAGGGAGTAGCACTTATAGATTCCTCGAGGCTGGATCTGGCCAATGGGCACACTTGTCAACAACCTGGTTCAATCTATAGAAAGGATGAAGCTAGAATTATGCCCTTAGATGGCAAGAGCATGAACACTACATGCAATAGGTGCATGCAGTTGTTTACCCCTTAGGAGGCAGGTTGGCGCCTGGGCCTTTGTCCTCCTCTCCTGGAAGGAGGGTGGAAAGGGGTGACTTAACAAAACATGTTGGGACAAGTTTGCTGGTATCTGGGGGCATAATTCTGGGCATATGATGCCTTCACAACACCACACCTGCATGCCCAGCACCTAAATGTCCTAAAATTCTCCCTTTCATCTTCCTGCTTTTCAACCTTTAACTGATTTTCTTGGAACCCACAAAAGGTGCCAGGATAACTCACAACTTAAACACACTAGCCAGGAGGTCAAGTGAGAGAATGATGTCTGACAGTCATTGTCATACATCAGAGAATCATTCAGGTTGGAAAAGACCCAAGTCCAACCAAGAACCCTACTCTACACAGTTTGCCCCTAAACCATATCCCCAAGCACCACATACAAGGAGCCTTTCTGTGGAGGGAGATGCAATATGTCATTGCTCTTGCAGAAAAGGCTTTAGTCTTTAAAACTAGGACTTGTCTAACCTACCATTAGCCACCACCAGGTTCAATACCTTTCACCAGTTTATGATTTCCTTTAGTCAGTGGAGAGACACAGATCCCTTGAGTGTTGATTTGCTCCATGTGTTAGTTGAGGCTGGACCTCTAGCTTTGGACATTAGCTGTTACAGGAGATCAGTCCCATCTCTAGCCAGTTTTGAGCATGCCACAGTAACAACTACTCACTGTGGTCCAATAGCCTACACTAAGATCCAGCCTCTTCTCCTGGGAATCTGCTTCCATAAGCTGCCCTGCAGCCAGGTGGGAGGACCTATCCCGCAGCTGCCGTGTCTGCCAGTCCAGGGAATGCAGCTGTAAGAGAGGCAGCCTGAGCCACCGAAACACTGCCCTTGTACTGAGCAGTTTTTATCAAAGCTTCGCACAAGTACTACAGAAAAATCACTTTATTACTTTGAAAAAGTCATGCCCAAGACATAATGTGTCAGTGTGAGACACATCATCACAGACTCACAGCATCACAGAAAACATCCAGTTGGAAGAGACCTCCAAGCTCATCTAGTCCAACTCTTGACCCAGCACTGCAGGGTCAGCACTAAACCATGTCCCTAAGCACCAGCTCCACACACTGTGCAAACACCTCCAGGGATGGGGACTCCAGCACTGCCCTGGGCAGACCATTCCAATGGCTGAGAACCCTCTCTGGGAAGAAATATTTCCTAGCATCCAGCCTGAACCTCTCCTGGTACAGCTTGGAACCATTTCTTCTGTCCTTCTCTGGACAGGCTCCAGATTCTTGATGTCCTTCCTGTAGTGAGGGGCCCAGAACTGAACACAGCACTGGAGGTGTGGCCTCAGCAGTGCTGAGCACAGGAGGATGATCACCTCCTGTCCCTGCTGCCCACAGTGGTTCTGATCCAAGCCAGGATACCATTGTCCTTCTTGGCCACCTGGGCACTGCTGGCTCACATTTAATCGACTGCCAACCAGTCCTTCATTCCTCCTGTGCCCCTAATTCTGCTGTTTAATAATCTCAGATGTATTTTTTATTTCTTTCTGTGCACTCTTCATTCTGTGTTTATTTGTTGATTGTGTTCCTCATTCGTACTTTAGTTTATTCATCCCCTCCACCTGTTTCTGACTCAGGAATTGTTTCAGTTTATATTTTGTTCATGAACAGTATAATGTTAGTGATGCTGTGAATGGATTCAGCTGTGCTGCTGGTACTGGATAGTTTGTGTTGCAGTTTGTGGGACTTGGAAGTGCATAAGTGGCTGTTCTGATGCCTTTGCTGTCAGAGGATAAAGGGGCAGGGACTGAAGCAGAGGACACATTGAGCTGAGCTGAGGGCTGGTTGGTGATAGTTGCTGTTACACAACATTCTTCTTGTAGGTGAGCATCTGGCCTGGCTGCCAAGGCTGGATTGTCTTCTCTTTCTCTTAAAGGAAGTCAGGGAGAGGAAAAGCCACTCTTGGGAGGGAAAGCACAGAGCTGGAGCCGAGCAAAGAGGCTGTCTCTCAAAGAAGAGTTAGATTTCTCTGGGGCTGGCAGAGTGACCTTGACAGGTTAGCCCAAACCAGCCTCTTTTCCCCTTCTCACTAAGCACAGAACAGAGGATCAATAGAGGACTTGCATTAGAGGAGGATTTGAGCAGCACAGTGCTGCAGCTTGTGCTGTGGAGCAATAGATAATGATGTGATGAAACCAAGACAGGAGGAAGAATGTCTTGGCAAGTTCTGACCTCCTGCTGCAAGCAGAGCTGTTGTAGAGACCAAACTTGTGAGCAGGATCTGCTTTCCCATGCTAGTCTTGCAAAGGCTGAGGGTATATCTTGAAACTGCTTAGGTGCCCAGGGAAACAGTAGTTTCCCTTGTTCCTTGGGGAAAAAGGGTTCCAAATGTCCCTTGGAGGGGAAAATTAAGGCTAAGCAGAACCCTCTCCTGGAAGACCACTGTGGCTTGAATGGAACCTTGAGCTCTCCATCCTGTGAGACAGCTCCTATGCAAACCACAGTACACTAGGAAACCACTTGCTTGGGAAGGAGTGAATGGCCAGGTGAGTACCCATGTGAGCCACTGACAGCCCTGGGAGGGAAAATAGCTGTGACTAAAACACCAGCCAATACAGATAGTGCAGCATCCCCCAGAAAAAGGAAATTAGTGTGGGCCATGGTCTCCAGCGTAGGGACTACCTTTGCACAAGGAGAGCATGGAGGGCAGGATTGGGACACGCATACCTGTGCCTGCTGGTGCAAGGACTCACTGAGTCCTCCTCACTCTTCTTTCTGAGACCCTTAGTTAACATGTGCATGGCAGGCTCCTCCCAAGGACATTCTCTGCAGCCCACCCTAGGCCTGCTTCATCTTCAGAAAGCTTATGGGGTTAGGAGAGCTGGGAGGAGGGATGTTTTTCTTAGTATCTTTGTGCCTTGTGGTTTTAAACTTTCCACCTGGCTGCCTTTCCCCTTGTTCCCTCCCTGAGTGTGGGCTGCAGGTTCATTACAAATGCTTTTAGTTGCAGCCCAGCTTTTACTGCATTGTCACCTGAGTGGAAAAGATGGAAAGTAGGTCATTACACTTGGGCAAGCAGATTCCAGCCCCACATGATAGAGCTGCTTCCTGCCTTTGCTGAACCCTTTTGCCACAAGGCATTTTTGCCATGCTTAGCCCTATGTGAAATCCTTGCAGCTCTGCTGCCACTATGTCCACCCTGTCTTGGGGTCAGCTATGCTCTAAAGCCTAGGAGACAGTATGGTCACCCCAGAGGAAACACTTGAGCAAAAAGATCCATCTTTGATCAACAGCCTACCCTTTAGTGCTGTCACCTCACCCTTGGGGTGCAGTTCTCTGCAGGCTGTGAGATGCCTGCTTGCCAAATGCCTCAGGACAGACTGAGCTCCCTCTGCATACTGGGGCCACAGGAGCCCTCCAACTGCACCACCTTGTTTGTGAGGCACTTTTCCTGCTCACTTCAGCAGCACAATCCCAACATCCAAAGTCCTCTCCTGGTGGGTTCTGGGACAAATATGTTTTGCATGCTCTGTGATCTCAATTGGTACGGCTTGTTGTAAGTCCAGGGGAAGGAAGGAGTTGAAACAGGCGAAGATTTTATAAGGTGGGTGGGGAAGGATTGAGGACAGAGAAAAGGAGCAAAAGGTACATGATTTAATGCTGACCTCAAGCAGGTTTCACTGATGCATGCAAGGACTCTGCTTTCACGCCTCTGGAAGCAGATAATAGCAGAAAAATCATTTGGGTCGGTGCTGAGAAACATTGTGCATTGGAAAGGATGAAAAACATCATCACAGAAGTCTAACTGCAGAGGTGGATGCAGCTGTGAATACAGTCACAACCTTCCTTACCATCAGGCATGAATTCCAAGAAGCAGGCAAAATGCCTTCATGGTAACCCAAGGGACATGTGAGCATAGGTATGAGAAAAGTAAAAATAACAAAGGAAAGAAGCAGTGAGGAAGTTTTTGCTGTTGCCAGAAACCATTTGTGAGTGTTTCTGCAGTCCCCCACTTGGAGAAGAAAGAGAGAGCCCTATTGCTTCTCTGCCCTTGCTCCTCACCAGTCCTTCCTACATTTTGTGCAGGGAATGAGCTCACTTTTCCTAGCTGAGGTTGTAGCAACTCTGGCTCTAGAAGACACTGAACACTCTGTGTTCAGCCAGAGCTCTTGATAAGTTTTCCTGTGGGTGTTGCTCCAGCTAAGTAGTAATATCTGAACTCCTGAATCAACTGGGGAATGGAGAGATGTCTCTGAGTATTTGAAGCCTATCCCCCACTGATCTGAGACATGATGCCACAGATTTTTATTCTAGCAAGGCTGCACATAGCACTCAACAGCCTAGCTCACAAAACACTTCCCAACAGCCTACAGCAAACTGCAGAACTGTAGGAAAGACCAACAGACTACCCCAAGTTTGTCACAGAAAGGAAGAAGAAACCACTAAAAGAACTGAGATGTGTTTGGTAAAATTGCTAGATCATCCTAGGAAACAAAAGGATCCAGAAGAGTGCTCATTCCCTTCTCTTCTGTCTTCCCTGCACCACTCCTCATACAGCCCCAGACAACCTGTCTTGGGGAAAATTAATGGAGAGTAATTCAATGTCTTTATCTGTTAAATAACTGCTTTTCTATACAAGGGACATGCAGAAGTTAATTCTAGACTTCAGCAAATCATTCAACATGAGAAATTGTTAGCTCAGAGTGGAAGAGAAAGAGATTAGCAGAGGAATCATAAATGAGAGAATTGGCTAATGCAAACGTTAGTGCCTGCAGACTCTGCTGAGCTGGGAAGCTGGGCTTAAGGGAGGTTCTGAGCAGAGTTTTCTGAGTCTAGTCCTTTGATTAATGCTTGCAGTAATGGTCTGAACATAAAAGGGAGCAATACGCTACCAGAATATGCTGAGGCCACGTGGTGAAGCAACCAAAGTACCAGGCAGTGAGAATAAGAAGCGTATTACTTGACCAATACAGACAGCAAGAACTGTGGTGGTAGGTTTTGCAGACTAACAGCAGGACTTTCATAAGCTGAAAATGCTTTAGTATGAAACAGGAGAGGTGGCATCCCCTTCTCTGGACATCTTGTGTGGCCATGAAGGGCTTGCAGTGTGCATTGTGCATCACTGTGACAGGAGGAGTGATGCTGATGTATAAGGTTGAGGAGTTTAACCAGCTGACAGGGAAGTGTGGTTCTGGAGTGTGATGGAAATGGAAAACATTGTGTGGAATGAGTAGGATTGTATAGAATGAGTAGAGGTTTAGACAGAAAGGTTTGCTGGAGGCTCCTGGTGTTAGACTGCATGGCCAGAGGTTTACCCAACCTGGATGGTACAAGCCAGCTGATGTTGCAGCCCTGTTTCTGTGATGCAATGAATGTTGTTGCTGCAATGGTTGAGCAGGAGTGAAGAGTCTTGAAGAAGACAGGAGCTTCAAATGAGAATGTTCATTGGGCAAAAAGAGAAGGGATAAGTGCCCAGGGAATGGAGATAAGAAAAGGATGCATAAGTGAGCAGTGAACAAGTGTATGTGCTGGCTTGGATCAGAAATAGGGTGGGCAGCAGGAACAGGAGGTGATCTTCCCCCTGTGCTCAGCACTGGGGAGGCCACACCTCCCGTGTTGTGTTCATCTCTGGGCCACTCACTCCAGGAAGGACATCGAAGGGCTGGAGAGTATCCAGAAAAAGGCAACGAGGCTGGAGAAGGGCCTGGAGCATCTGGGCTATGAGGAGGGGCTGAGAGAGCTGGGGGTGTTCAGTCTGGAAAAGAGGAGGCTGAGGGGAGACCTCATTGCTCTCTACAGCTCCCTGAAGGGAGGCTGGAGCAAGGAGGGGACAGCCTCTGTTCCTTGGTGGCAAGAGACAGGAGCAGAGGAAATGGTTCCAAGCTGCAGCAGGGGAGGTTCAGGCTGGATGCTAGGAAATATTTCTTCCCAGAGAGGGTTCTCAGCCATTGGACTGGTCTGCCCAGGGCAGTGCTGGAGTCCCCATCCCTGGAGGTGTTTGCACAGTGTGTGGAGCTGGTGCTTAGGGACATGGTTGAGTGCTGACCCTGCAGTGTTGGATCAAGAGTTGGACTGGATGAGCTTGGAGGTCTCTTCCAACAGGATATTTTCTGTGATTCTGTGAAAGAGAGGTGAATGGACAGTGTGTGAAGGATTACCAGGTGATAGGACAGGCAGAACTGAATGGATCTACATATCTATTGCTATTGGTATAACATAAGTATGCCAATCTATGTGTCTCGACATCTGTTATCTCTACAGATACAGATAATATCAATACATATCTGCATACTTCCTCTGTACGTGTATCCATGTATGTGGTATGATAGGAGACAGATCTGTGTGTGTGTATGTGTGTTTCTCATGGTGTGTACACACACACTGACCCATGCATGTGTGTTTAGGTACAAGAATTGCTTTCCTGTTGCAGAGCACATGGTCCCTTGTCTGCAATGACAGGCCAGCTGCAAGCATGGCAGCTGTAGTGGTTTCCTGGGGCCTCTCCCATGGCATTTGCCGTGGGAAATGCCAGCAGTGAAGGAGCCTGCCTGGCATCCCCTGCAGGAAGAGGTGCTGATGAAAGCTGTGTCTCCCTCCCACAGCTGCGTGGTGGACGAGATGGACTTCTCGGGCATGGAGCTGGACGAAGCCCTGCGGAAATTCCAGGCCCACATCCGTGTGCAGGGCGAGGCGCAGAAGGTTGAGCGGCTCATTGAGGCTTTCAGGTAAGAGAAGGAGCCCTGCACGCCACACTGCTGCACCAAGGTGGGAGCAGAGAACACACCTGAGGCAGAAAACAGACATGGAGCAGGTGGACAGGGACCTCCCTTCCAGTGAAGGTGATCATGGAGTGGCTTCTGAAGAACAGAGTCCTCTGAGCTGCTACTCTAGCAAAGCTGTGTTCTTGTCAGATGTTCAGTGGCATGAAGAGCACAAAAGGCCAGAGTGAGACCAATCCTGCCATATCTGCCATCAAGGGATTCCCCTTTCATTGATGACTCAGAGGAAGAGCTGTGCTAGGGTTTGCAAGGGACGCTGCATTGTTCCCTTGGTGTATCCAGAGGAGTGCTTTGCCCTTAGCAAAGCAGGCTGGATTAGATAGCTGCTGCTACATAGCAGCACCTGCCTGAGTAGTCCTCCCTAGCCTCACTTGCTCTTTTGCTTCCTGAGGACAAGAAAGATGAAGTTTCAGTGGCCTGCTTCAGAGAGCAATCAGTTCCTGCTCATTTGTGTCAGAGGTGGAGTCAAATGAAGAATTTGATCCACCTATGGTGAAGCTATTGGCACCCTGGAGCAGAGGACTCCTACGTTCTGTGTTAATTGTGCGTATCCCTCCTCCTGCTGCAGCCAGAGGTACTGCATGTGTAACCCAGATGTGGTCCAGCAGTTTCACAACCCCGACACCATCTTCATCCTGGCCTTTGCAATCATCCTCCTCAACACGGACATGTACAGCCCAAACATCAAGCCTGATAGGAAGATGATGCTGGAGGACTTCATTCGCAATCTAAGAGGTGAGGGTCCTGCTCTGATTGTTTTGCCCTCTTGCTGGTCTAAATGCTGTCTAGGAGAAGATGGCAAAAACCTAGTGGAGCTGCCTTTCTCCAGGGCTGCTGCTGCTCCCTGTGAGCCAGACATGGAGGGCCCTGTGAGGTGTCTTCTAGGATACTTGGAAAGAGGGAAATGTAAGCTTTGTCTTCAGCAGAAAGCTGCCCAGCCCTCTCAGAAACCACCCTTATTCCCTGAGAGATAGTCTCCTCTTTTCATGGATCTCCCTGTGTGGAAGCAGGGAGTCCCTTGTATTACATTTTCCCTCCTTCTTAGACACTGGTGGATTGTGCTAAATAAGCCCTGTCCCTCCTTGCTGCTTGGAATGTTTGAACACATTTTCATTCTGTTCAGGCTAAATTTTCCCCTTCTTAATTGCTTGCAATTACTTATAGCAACTGTAGGCGTGACAGAGTTCATGCATACATTGCCTCTTTGAAGTTTCTGATACATCAGTTCCCCAAATCAATTTTCCTCTGTTTTTCAAGGTCAGCGCTTCCCATGTTCGTAATAGGTTGCTAAAAGCACTTTTTCAGCTGAGGTCACAACACACTCATGGCAGATCCACTACCTCCTCATTTCAGATCTGCTAATGCAGCTTCCAATTGTTTGGCAATTTTTACATCATGTCTAGACAGATAAATTCTTGTCTGGTTTTCCAACCATGTTCACTCCTAGGTCATCCCAGGTCAGCCATCTTCCAAGTGTCTCTTACTGCCCATAGAATCACAGAATCATTAAGACTGGAAAAGTCCTCTGAGGTCATCATGCAATTCAGATGAAACTCCCTCAGGTTTTTCCAGCATAAATTCCTGTCTAGATTTTGAACTTCTCTGGGTTCCTTTGACTTTTTTTCTTTGTCCTGACTGCTGTTCAGAAAGCATTGTCTGAATCTCCCACACCTTCCTTGATTTGGCAGCCACTTTGTCATCCACTTCAGATGGGTATAATGTGACTTTGAGGCCCTCTTTCAGGTGATTTCCTCAGCTGCTGAATGGGGCTGATAGCTGCCAGCATCCCCTTTGGTACTACAGCTGATAGCACTAACTCAAAAGTGTTATTTCAACTTACACCTAGGGTTGCTTGAAAATCTGCCAGTTCTCATGCCGATGCATTCAGCCACGATGAGGGTCACTCACCTCCATGTTGTCACACCCTACAGCTCACTAGAGGGAACGTCACCCCCTTGCAGATAGGGTGGGGACAGCTCATGCCATGGTGTCATACACTACAGCTCACTACTGAGTGAGGGTCAGCTGTTGCAGTCAGAGGGGTACAGCTCATTCCAGACTCACCTGTGCCCAGCTCAGTAGCTTCCCCAGCCTGTGTTTGACAAAAGGCAGGGTGTTAGGACTACATTTGCAAGGATGTGGGTAAGGGAGCCAGGAGATGACAATGCCTCTCCATTCCTCAGCAGTACCTCCCCTGCATCACTTAGAGTAGTACGTCTCAGACCAGGGAGATGGAGAGAAAGCAGAGAAAATCAATATTAAACAGCTGAAGGGATTTGGTCAGAGACTGGCAGTTTAATTGGTGGTGTTTGGCTCAGGGAAGGGTGAGAGAAAACTTTTCTGCCAGACTGCAAGAGTCAGACAGCAAAATTTGAAGGGTTATCTAAGGAGAGGTAAAAGAGGAAGGGACAGGGCCAAGACAGAGATATCACAGACAGAGCAATGAGAAATGTTGCTCTTAGGGACACCACAGAAGGAAAACGGTGGTGGCCACTGAGCAAGCAGGAGAGCTGATGCTTGCATTGGCAGAAGGAACAGCTGAATCCCATCACAGATCTCCTCCACATCTAGCATCTCTGATGATGTGAAATGAATGCAGGGCTTGCTGCTGAGTGGCCCAAGATACATGAATGTGAAATCATGGCTATAAAACCTTAGGGCATAGATGGAAAGGAGCCACCATGCAGAACAATGCAATGCATTGGCCTTGGAAATCAGTTCCTCCTGCTAGTGCATTAGGTGGCCTATAGCAAGAAAGGCAACAGCCTACAGTGAAGTGTTGCTCTTTCTCTTCAGCCTTCCCAGCACTGCACGCTGCAGAAGTCATAATTTGCCTGTCAGGGACCACTGGTTCTTACCTTTCCCTTTCTCCTTGCCTATCCTGTTTAGCACAAGGGCTAACCTGCCTGCTCCCCCAACACAAACGTGGGGAGAAGAGTGACACAACTCAGGGCTGAGATAAAGAGATAAGAGTTTAATATAACAGAAGTTATCAGAAGCACAATGCACAATGACCTTAGCTAATAACCTAATTCATCTAATAATGCAATGCCTGATTACCTTAGCTCAGTCTTTTGCAGAAGCAGCACAGTGAAATGCAGGGAAAAAACAAACAGCATAAAACAGAAATCCAAACCCAGAGGTGCTCCACACCCACACACCCCTGAGGAAAAGAGCCAGCACCCAAGAACCTGGCACCCAGAAGCAGCAGGCAGAACAGGAAGCCTCCTGTGGTGCAGTGTGAGCTTCAAGCCCAATCACGCTTTGCTCCACCCTGCACTTCCATTGTGAAGCTGCAACATGGTTTGGGTAACAGCAGCAGGTTCAACTCAGCCCATGACACCTGTCCCACATTTTCTGTGCTTGGCAGGGGTGGACGATGGTGCTGACATCCCCCGGGAGCTGGTGGTGGGGATCTATGAGAGGATCCAGCAGAAGGAGCTGAAGTCCAACGAGGACCATGTGACCTATGTCACTAAAGTGGAGAAGTCCATAGTTGGAATGAAAACGGTGAGCACCATGACCCCCTGGCAGCCACTCACCCCTGCCAGCCCCACCTTCCTCTCTGTCCTCTTCTCTGCCTTCTTCCTCTATGCCCCTACACATCTTCCATAATACTTCCTTGCTTGTCTTGGTGAATTCACTCCTTTTTCTCCAAACACTTCCTTCCTTTCTGTCTCACTCCTCCTTCATTTTAGGGATGTCCTTGGCCAGAGCTGACAGCATCTGGTATAGTCATTTTTGTCTCCTGAATCTCATTGCAGCTTCTGCCTGCAAATGCAGGTCCTGCTCACCACTGCTCTGGTGGTAGCTCTGCATTGTTTCAAACTTCAAGACCTTGTGAGGCCATAGAAAAAAAAATTGACCCACCTGTCTGTAATGAGTTCCCTAGGGATTACTGGGGCTAAGAGACCCCCACAAGCAGAGACAGCTTCTATAGCTGTAACCAGTCTGCACTGCAAACCCATGCATACTGCTTGCCCCAAATGAGCAGAGTCAGCTCCAAAAGCCCAGGACACCTGCAGTGTCCAGTGAGAGAGGATGGGCAGTCACCCAGTGACTGGAAGGCAGCAGTAGATGAAGACAGGACAAGTGAGCAAGAGCTGTGCCTGTAACCTGCTCCACTGCTCTGCTTTATCTGAATTACAGGGGCAGAGCTCTCTGCTACTGCACCAGCAGGAAAAGTGATGGTGAGGGGTGGCAGTGAGGAGACAATCTGAGTGGGCGGTGGGCAGAACTGGCTTGTGCAGTCTGAAGGTGGCAGATGCCCACAATGGCACTTCTCTCAGCCCCTGTGTGGTTCTCTGGGTCTTGTGCAGGTTCTGTCTGTGCCCCATCGCCGGCTGGTCTGCTGCAGCCGCCTGTACGAAGTGACTGATGTGAACAAAGTGCAGAAGCAGGCAGCTCACCAAAGGGAAGTTTTTCTCTTCAATGACCTGCTGGTGGTGAGTGTGCTCTGGCATTTAGGCACTGCAGTGATAAAACTTGTCCTGTTTTTTATAAAGAGATCTAAACCAGCCCACAGCATCCATTTCCCCTGTCCTGAGGCCAGGCCATTTCCTGGTCCATCAGCATTGTAAGACACAGCTGTGAGTCTTTCACTGTTAAAAGCTTACCAAATCCAAAACTCCTCAACCCTTGAAAAAAGAAATTGTCACATCCCACAGCCATCCAAGCAATGTCATTGCTCTCCCTCATGCCTTTGCCAGCAGGGAGGTTCATCTCATGAAAGGGAGGTTCGTTTCTTTGTCTGTTTGTACAATAGTAGACAGAGCCCTCCCATGCACTTTCAATCTTCCCTGCCAGACACATTAAAACCACTGTCTTCTAATACTGCAAAGGCTGTAGAAGAGAAAATATTACATACTGGAGCCCTACATGCTTATAGTATAGTATTCAAGGCCAGGCTGGACTAATGGAGCTTGATGATCTTTAAAGTCCTTTCCAACCCAAACCATGATTCTATTCTGTGATTCTATGACAGTAGTTTAAAAACTGTCTTGCCAGCAAGCTTGGCAGCTGAGTTTATACAGGTACAAGGGAAGGCAGGGGTGCACTGAGGCTGGGAGGAGGCTAAGATGGAAGTTCTGATGTATTTAATGGCAAAATAAACCCACAGATGTTTCAAGTGTAAGGCAAAACTCAAACCCTTTTGTAGGAGCAAAGGATGAGAGAGCTTTCCCCACCTATTCCTTTGCACCCATTTGTACAGTTGTAAACCTGAGCACAGGTTCAGAAGAGATGCTCTTTGCTGTCTCACTGCTCCGTGGGATCAATCAGATCTGTAAGAGCTAGCACTGAGGTAGACAGGGAAGTGCAGTAATTGATGTGGTCTTTTTCCCAGCTCTGAGGTATTTCCAAGATGTTTCCTTTCACCTTTTGATCTGGCCCTTGGTGAAGAGAAGTACCCTTGCAAGGTGTAAAATGTGGGCATCCTGGGGAGAGAGAAAAACAAGTGGCCCCAGGGCTATGCACGCAGAACTTCAGAAGCTGTTACAAGTGCAGCAGGCCAGGCAGCTCTCTGTGTGAGGAGCCTGACACTCACCAAGTGTTACTGCCATGTACAGTTAATAGGGCTTGCAGTTTACGTTGCTGTTGCCTCACTGTTCCCCAGCACCTTCCCCAATGATTCTCTCTCCCTCCAACAGATCCTCAAGCTTTGCCCCAAGAAGAAGAGCTCCTCAACATACACATTTTGCAAGTCAGTTGGCCTGCTGGGAATGCAGTTCCATCTGTTTGAGAATGAATGTAAGTCCACTGCTCCTACATCATCTGGAAATGTTTACCAGTGAAAAGGAGAAGCAGGAGGGAGGGGACTGTGCCACCCAGTGTGAGTTCACATCAGAAGAGAAATACCATCAGGGTTAGAAGTGGATGGAATAAAACTAAGGCTTGGCACTGAGGATATCACTGCTCTGGTACAATGTGATAAGGAGAGGCTTCTGGTTCCACTTGCTGGGTCTGAGAACCTGCAGAAGGGTTGAACTCAAGCTTATTGAAGAATCTGGCTCTTTGTGGTGGCAGAGAGCACTATGGGGGAGGAACGAGGCAGGCAGTCCCCAGGTTCATCTCACAGTAGGTTCTCTCAGGAACCAACTGTAGGTGGAGAAACTCACTGACAAAACTGCTGCTGTCAGCTTTAGCTACTCTCCCCTTCTGCCCAAAGGCACAACTCTCACCTCTATCTTTGACACTGGCAAAGGCTCAGGCTCACTGTGCCATGCTGTGCTTTGCTGAAAGCTTCCCCAGATAGAGTCAGAGCCCGTGGAACAGCACCCACCAAAGATGGCAAGAGGCAAGCCCTAGTCAGCCTGACCTTGATGGTCTGGGAAGACAGCCATGATGTGTCATGACTGAGGCTGTTTTTTTGGTGGAGGAGTTCCAGAAACAGATGGGCTTCCTGCTGGCACAGGCAAAGCGGCTGCTCAGCAGTCCCAGGCAAGTGACTGATGCCCACTGGGATTTTTGTGAGCATCTGCAGAACATGCTGCAAAGAAGGAAGAATGTAGGAGCACTGTGGCCATGCTAAATGTTTATACCCTTCCTCTACCCTATTGGCAGCATAGGTCACTCCCTCAATGCCCAACCCTCTGCAACATGCCAGAGCTTTCACATCCTTGTGTGTCAAAAAAAAAAAAAGAGTCATTCATACCTCAGCCCCCAGATGATCAGAGCTGGGATCAGCTTTCAGGGGTATCCTGACTTCCCTGGGAGTGCCCGAAGAGATTCTGGCAAAGTCATCCTGTTTAGTATCTCCTGCAAAGACAGAGAAGCAGATGTCCTAAACATCTTGTTATATGCACAAATGAGATACACAGGGTGGGAAAAGGCATCTGGGACACTGCTGGAGGGTGCTGAGGGCTGGCAGGTTGGTCCTTTGACTTATTTGGTAAAGTCTGATAAAGAAAGAGGGTGAGGAAGGTGGGCAGAGGCAGGAGCAGTGGGGAAGGACAGAAAACAGGAGAGGGGAAGAGAGAAATGGAGCGTAGAGAAAGGTGAAAGAGAAGAAAATGGATTGGAGCCACTAGGCAGTTAAGCAAAAAGTAGAGAAAGTCCAGGGGCAAGCACAGCAAGTTCCCTTCAGGCTCTCATTCTGCTTCTGCTGGCTGAACCTCTTGCCACCACCTGCCTGCACTCAAGCTGATCTTTAAAACTCAAGGCCTTCTGTTATGATGTTTTCTCTCTCTGGGCACGTCACTTCGTCTGCATTGCTGTGTGCTTTGCTGTGGGGCCTCCTCTGTGCCCTTCTCTCTGCACAGCGCAGCGAGCTTCCCAGCTGTGTTGTGCTAACAGCCCATGTTCTCCACTGATGGAAATAAACACTGGGAAGAAGCCCTGCCACTGCAGGGTTAATGTCTGTTTCTGTCTTTGACTCTAGCTGCCAACCTCTGCCCTGCATCTCGCACAAGAAAAAAGAGGTTGTTGACCTCTTGTATGCAGTTCACTTTTCCACTGGTTCAGAAGGGCTTTGCAGTAGTACCTTTGTGCTCAGGTTCCTAGAAACAATGTGACACTAAGGAAACGAAAAGCTGGAGTTTGCTGGGTTGGGCAGCACTGTGGTGCTGGTAGCACTTGCCTTGCTGCTGCAGCTTGGCCTTTCTGTTCCCTTAAAGGGCTGCAATGCTGCAGCTTCCCACATTTTGCAGCTTTACAAACTCGCAATGTTCCAGTCAAGATGATTGGACTCATGTCGGAAGCTCTGTCCTTCAGAATCACCAGAGCACCCACTTTCTCCAGCAAGAGTGCCTTACACCTCTTCATTTTGTTGACATGTCTTCTTTACAGATTACCCCCATGGCATCACACTGGTGACTCCAGTTTCAGGCTCGGAGAAGAAGCAGGTACTGCACTTCTGTGCTCTCGGAGCTGAGGAAATGCAGAAGTTTGTGGAAGATCTGAAAGAGTCAATAGCAGAAGTCACAGAGCTGGAGCAGATACGAATTGAGTGTAAGGGCCTCTACTACAATTCACACTCCAACGCCATCACACTGTCCCTCTCTACAAGGGAGACAGGGAAAAGGAAATGTTCTTCAGGAACAGGAGGAAAGGGAATGAGTACTTGAGTCTGCATACGACTGTTCATGTGTTCACCACAAAAGCAGTCAGGCTGTGTCACCACCTGGCAGGACAATGGGCAGAAAGTTACTAATGATGCTTATGTGTGTGACACAGTGGCCTGGAGTAGTGAAGCCTGGACTGTCAGACCCAGAAGACTCTTCTCTATCCCAGACTCCCTTGACTATGCAAACATGATATATGCAAATATAGCTGAGAAAGAAGTACAAAACAGATCTGGTAGTTTATCAGAGTTGTCCTTCGCTGCAGAGATGTCCAGGGAATGAGCAGTCTGTAATGTATTCCTCTGTGACCTGTTTTACACAGATTAGATGTCCATGTAGCCTTTGATGGCCTGTCTCTGTTTGAGCCAAAGTAGCTCAGCATCATGGTCCCTACCTGTGTGGGAATAACCTATTTTGTATAACTTCAGGTCATACATAGGAGGTCATGGAGAGACAGGAGTTCCTCCCCATGCCAAGTCCTCTCCAGTTTCTGTATTTTTTTCTTGGCTGTTTCTCTCCCCACCCGTTCTCGACACTCTCTTGTTTAGTTTCTCGCACTAGCTCTTCTTGCTGACTTCCCATATTGCTCCTTCAATATGCTGTTCTCTATCCCTGTCCTCATCCATTTCTGTATGTCTGTCCCGCAGGGGAGCTGGAGAAACAGCAAGGGGCAAAGCCTCTCTCGTTAAGGACCAATGGAGCCCAGATGGAGCTACAGCCTAAGCAAGGCTCTCCAACAGGTAAGAGGACACCCAGCTTCTCTTGGTCAAGCAGTGCTGCCTTTGCAAATGTGGTCTCAATGATTCCTGTGAGAATAACTGCAAAAAGAAGTGCTCAGGTTGGTAGCCTTTAGCCTTGGGCTAACAGTGCAAACCCCAGAGCAGGCGTGTCCTTCAGATCCTTTGGAGAAGCCAGCAAAGTCTCCTGGCTCAGTCTGGAGCTGTAACAGCTAGCAAAGAGGCAGAACTGATGGAGCATAGGGAACTTCTGGAGGACCTGGCCCACATTTTCTCCCCTGAATTGATTCAACACCGTGCCAGCACTATTACATGCCTCCAGCCACTTCACCAACACCTTGGACTGGCCTCTTTATCAAAGGCTTTGTGTCCGTTCATGCCTTGGTTTGTATGTCAGCAAAAATCAGGTGCATAGGTGAGTGGTTGGCAGCTCACTAGAATGGCACTGAGATTAGGACCTAAGGGTAGGACCCCAACAGGTCCTCCTCCTACCTGGCTAAGCAGCTACATAGTTGCAAGAGGGTCTGGGTTTGTTCTTGCAGGCAAGGGCCTTGCTTGGCCCTGCATCTCTCCCTGTAGATTTCCAGTTCACAGCAGAAGGGCCAGCTCTTGGGCAGAGGTGCAGACCTCATGAGTGAGATATTTTGTTTCATTTCACAGGCAAGAAGGATGTGGGGGAGAAGGTTTCAGACAGCACAGTGGAGGTAAGTAGAGTGCAGAGCAGCTGAGGTAAGTAATTCTCTCTCACTTCAGCTCTTCTCACATTCTCTGTTGTTTCTCTTCTCAGGTTTTAATCAATGCCTCCCCAGCCAGACTGACAATTTTACCAATTTCCAGAGATACAATTAAAAGTTACTGCTAGGACGGGTAATACAACTTTCAAATCCAAACTAAACTTCAAAGCATTTTCAATCCTTTTTTATAACTGTAACATCCCTCATGGACCAAGCTCCAGAACGCTAGAGACTAACCCACCCCACTGCTTATGGGGAGACTGACAACTCCACAAAAGACTTCCCTGACATGCTAACTCCATGCAGCATCACATGCAAGTTCCCTGCAGCTACCCTGCACAATTTCTGCAGCTCTGTCCCTCCACCTCCCCTGGAAGGGGATTCAGCATGGCCTTTGTATACCAGGCTTTCTCTAGAGCTTCCCCTTCATAGGCAAGGAGCTTGGCTGTCCTGTGTACTTCTCTCCTTGCAGGGATGTCTAGCATCCAATGGGTTGCCTGTTTCTTCACAGACACCCTTACTCCCACTGCCTGTGAGGAAACAGGAAAATGTGAGCTTCACACAGAAAATCTTATCTGCTACTTCCTACTCTTTCCCTGTCTGGAATATTTCCATTGCCCTGAATTTGCCCTTTTCCAGGCTATTCTTTTCCCTTGCGTCATAAATATTTACTTGACGAGTTCAGCTTCTCTGTGGGGAGTGGGTACTGCTTCTCTCCCCTGTCAAGCACCCCACTGCCCTGCAGACACCACCTTCCTTCAGGTGCTGCCTCTCCCAGACAGGTTCCTATTCCTGTTGGGAGGAGAATGGCTTCCATGACTTCTGTCACCCATGGCCCAGCACACGTTTTCCCATGGGATGTTCCACTGCCTGGAAAAACATTGACATGGAATTCTGTCCTGCTGTGCAATGAGTCTGAGCAGCCTCCTTGCTTGAGTGAGGACACGCAGCTCCTCCTTGTCCCAGCGTGGTGGGAAGTCTGTCCACTCCTCAGCTTGGCCTCCCTGGCTGTTGGCACTGCTGCCCAGCATCTGCACCATGGGGCACCCCTACTGTCCATAGCCCATCAGTACCCCTGCCTGGCTGGGAGCACCATGCCAACCTGCAAGCACTTGTTCCCTGCCCAGAGTTTGTCACTTAACTTCCATTCTTTATTTAACTGGCAGCTTTGCTGTGGATTGGGGTCTCCATCATCAGCCCAACTCCTTGTGAGGCAGAGCTGTAGCTTCCTCCACCCTTCGGGAAGCTCTGTTTCCTGCTCTGCTTCCCGCACTCAGGGACCTCCAGGCTGGGCTCAGGCTGCACTCTGAGCTCCCTTAGCTGACTCCATATCAACAACTCTCTGTGAGGACCCTGATGACCTCCTGATTCCCTTTCCCCTTTCAGCTGCACAAGCAATACTCTGCCAAGCAGAGAAGCATTTCCATTTCTCTGAGGTTATCTAATCTGCTACCATTCCATCATGAGTTTCTTTTCCCATTGTGTGAGCTGGATGGGCATTTTTTCTTTCTTTTCTCTCTTTTTGAAAATCATTTCCTTCCACTGACAGCCATCAAACAGAGCAGAGGGAGCTGCCTTGTGCTCGAGAGCATCAGATCTCTGCTTTCCCTTTGTACAGAGATTAGCCAGGCATGTGCTGCTCCTTCCTACTCAGCAAGGCAGGCAGCTGGGCAAGCCTTGAGCCTCTCTGCCTCTCTCTGTCTCAGATTCAGCCACCATTGTTTTGCTGAAACGTCCAGCCTCAATTAGCTGAGCCCTTGCTCTCTGCTTTCCTTCTCCTTTTGGCTGGTGTGGACCAGGGCATGGCCTCCAGGGTCTGCTCATGACTGTCAGCCTCCAGGGACACTTCCTCTGCTAGAGCTGCGTTCCCTGTGCCATTTGATAGTCAAAGTTGCCCCTGTGTTTGGGAAGGCTGCTGCCTTTGACCTGATGGAAAGGGCAGGGGCACTGAGGCCTACATGGGGCTGCTGGGGGAGCTGTGCAGCTGGGGCTGATGCCTGTCCTGATCTCTCAGGCGTGGAGGGTTTAGTGCATGCAAGGCCGGCTGGTGGCGGGGACTCAGGGCAGCCAGCAGCCGCGGATGGGAGAAGTCTTGTAACATTTAATGCTTCTTTGGCTGTTTCTAAACTAGGTGTCAATTCACAACAGGCTTCAAACGTACCAGCACAACTCCACCCCGGGGCCCAAGAGTGGGATGCAGCCCAGCACGCGGCTTAACGTGCCACGGGAGCAGCTGGAGGCAGCACTGGTGCCCTCGCACCCCGCCTCGGCGGGGACCCTTGTGCAGTGCCAGCAGATTGTCAAAGTCATCGTCCTGGACAAGCCCTGCCTGGCCCGCATGGAGCCGGCCCTCAACCAGACTCTGACTCGCTACGTCACCTCCGACTCCTGCACCTCCACCCCCTGGCGCGCTGTGGGCAGCGGGCTCCCCGGCACCCCCATGAAGCTGCTCCATCAGCCTCCCCTACCCCCTCCCCCGCCTCCCTACAACCATCCCCACCAGTACTGCCCCCCCAGCTCCCTGCTTCAGAGGCGCAGGTACTCCAGCGGCTCACGCAGCCTGGTGTAGCCGCACCACCAGCACCAGAACAGCACAGACTTCCCTGCTTCCCTTCCCCACTGCCTCCCAGGGACCCTTTCTGCCTACAGAGATCTAGTTTGTGATTTATTTTTTAGTAAAAGAAGAAGAAAAGAAAAAAAAACAACCACCATCCAACTGCTCCACCTCTCACCAGTGTCCCCTTCAGACAATGCTTTGTGGAGCCATCTCTAGACCCTGCCACCCTCCATGCTCACACCCTCCTGCCAATTCAGTTGGCCTCCCATGCCCCTGCCCACCCGCCCTCCTCCCCCATAGCACTTTGCTGCCCTGTTCCTCAGAGGCTTGATGACCTCCTGCTTTCTAGGCACTGTCTTCCATTTGCTGCTTCTCAGCCTCCTTCCCTGCCTTGCATTTAGCTGACCATAGGTTTGTACCTGCCCCAAAACTTCACCAGCCTCAGAGAGAAATTAACTCACCCATGCCAAGGACCGACCTTGGGGCGCTCCTGGGGGTGGAGTTCCCCCTACCACCACTGCTGCTGCCTGCTAAGGTGGAGCTGAGAACTTGTACCTCTTGCCATGCTTTGTCCTCATCACTCTTCAGCTATTATCTCCTGCAGCAGCCGGTTCCAAGAGAGGGAGCACACAGTGAGGGAAAGCTCAAGGAGAAGAGACTGTCCTGAGCTGCAGTACAGGGCAAAGGTGGCCTCACTCTGAACACCAAAGCTTTTTCTGTTGTTGTATTGGAGCGTTGTGCCAGTGAGCTCTGCTGATTCCCAGCAGACCTCCTCACATGTAAATACACCTGGCTGGCAGTGTATGTATGGAGCATGCTTCCCATCCAGCACTTCTGAGGGAGCAGAAGGGAGGGACCAGCCCAGGGAATGCTCTCCCAAAGAGTTGGCCCCAAGCGGTGCCCTGCCCTCTCAGCACACATGCACACAAAGATTGTCTTCTCTAGCACAAACCTCTGCTTTCCTCCTTCTAGCTGCCTTTGTGTTTCCTGACCACCTGCTTTTTTATGTTCTGAAAGCAAAGCCAAGTGTTAGGTTCACCTGCTGGAGTGGATGTTCCCTTCACTTGGGCTCTTCCTCCTCACCCATGTGAAGTCCCATGTGTATCTCTTGCTTGCCTCCACCAGCCCCTCCTGTAGGAAAGCTGCCCAGATACCATACTCCAAGGCCTTTTCTCCTCTCTCCCTCCTTATGCCAGCTTCAAAGTGAGCGGAGGGGAAGATCCTGAGATAGAAATGCCAGCTCTTCTCTGCTTTATTTGGGACATTGATGTGAAGGAAGACAGCATTAAAAATGGGGTAGGGATGTATTTTTAGAAAAAACATGTATTTGAGCAGTAGTGAGGGGAAGGTATTAATTAGCTCTCGTCTCAGCCACTTTATCTCCCTTTGAGGCTTAAGAAGATAAACTTCAGGATTTTAAAATAGGACAGAATCCCTCCCAGGCCTTTATTTTACTTTAAGAGAGAAAGGTACAAATACTCTGCCATCCTGTGCAAGGCTGAGACATGTGCACTGGGTGCTGATGACACAGCCATGGGGTGAGGATCTGCTCTCAGTGGTGGAGGCAGGGGGGTATCAAAATGCCAGGGAAAGGAGGGCAGTGCAAACAGATGCAAGACACTTTTTTTACCTTGTGGGGTAAACGCTGCACGTGGATGTCCTCAGGGATCACGCCAGTGTGCTCATCTCTGGGGATAGTGCCAGGGCATCAGGAACTGGCTCCTCTCTTTGGGTGTTTCCTGGCTCTACTGGAATGTTCAGGTGAAAGTTCACATATCTGATCTGAGCATAAGCCCAGCTGGGGTTAGGGAACAGGACAGGGTCTGGGGTGAAGGGGGAAGGAGGCTGCTCACTTCCAGGTCCCCTTGTTTCTGAGCCTGACCATGCAGCCAGGTGCAGGACTTAGCTGTCTGGAGCAGGGCACTAGGATGATGCTTTTATACACAGTAGCAAATGAACTGACCAGGAGCCAACAGGCATAACCTTAGGGAGGACTGCAGGAAAGACAGAAAAGATTGTAAGAAAACCCTGACTAGAAGCCAAGGCTGCCTTTGAACCAGAGCAGCTTTCTTCTAGCCAGCCACTCAGTACAGCAAGGATGCTCCATGTCTGAAAGCCACCCACAGGGAGAGGTTCTCACCTGAGGGCATCAGCCAGCTGAGAGGCACAGCTGGCCTGTTCTGCTGCTGGCTCCCTCCAGGGTGACACCCTGCCACCCAATGGCAGCCAGGATGTCTGACCTGTCTGTAGCTTCCTGGGAAAGCAGAGGTGTGGCATTTGCCAGTGTCTGGTCAGATAGTGTGGCTGCCATTTGATTGCTTCTCACTGCTGCTGTCAGAGGGTTGGCATCCAGGAGGGTCTGGCACAGTCCTCCCTTCTCAGAGGTCACTTTGCTGTCCCAGAATGGCAGTACCTGTTTGCTTGGGTTTTTCCCAGCTTGCAGTGAGCCACTGGAGGTCTGCATGTGTTAAAATAGATAAATTACATTTTGCTTGGCATTTAACACAAAGTGACAACAACAAAAACCTTAAGGTACTTGATGACAATTTTTTAGATGAAGTATTCGTATCAGTGTCTATGAAGTTCCTACAAGAGAGGTTTGCTGCTTTAATAATTGATTGGGAGATGTACAAGAATGTAACTAAGAAGCAAGGAAGCTTCCCTGAGCCTCCCTTCGTTGTGCTGGATGAAGTGAAGGGTGGGAGCGAGTTCAGTGGAGTGCTCTCAGGGCAAGCTGGCTCCATTGCCCCTGCCTCTGCCAAGGCTACTGCTGGCCTTCAGTTCTGGGCACAGAAGCAAACAGAGATAACCTGTGCTGTCTTTAGCCTAGAAGCAGCAACATCCTCTGTGGGTTTAGCTGGAGAGACACCAAAGTGTTCCATTGCAAATTGCTCTAAACTCTCATGTGTAGCCCTTCAAAACGTGGATGAGCTGTTTGCCTTTGGAGGTTGTTCTGGAAGGGTGACAAGCACTTTAAAGCATGTCTGCACCTCAGCTGATGTATTGTCTGCTCCCACAGCCCTCCCACACACAGGCAAGACACATGGACTCTGAGTGTAGTCCTATGAGCAGACACCCGTGCACACAGACTGGTTGTCATCAAGATGCAGGCTGGAGAGCCTTAGGTTGTCAGTGACAGCATAATGAAGGATAATATGTATGCTCCAGCTCAGCTGGAGAGACCAGCCCAAAGAAGAGTCACCAGCTCATGACAGTTGTCCTGATCATGAACCTAGCACAAACTTCCAGATGGAGGGATCAGGCAAGAAGCTGCTGCAGCAATTAGACTGACCCAAATGAAATGGTGGCTTTTCGCTTGATGAATTCATATCCTTCTGTAGCAAAACAGGAGGAGGGGAGAGAGAAGAGAGAAGCCCAGAAAAAAAGTGTTCTGCAGTGAGTATCAGGTGGCTGGCAGCCAAACAAGAAGATGGTTCTGCTGGACAGTGGAAGAGAGCAAAGGGTTACTGAGGTCTACACAAACCATTAGGCTCTGTCCTGATTATCTCTTTCTTATGCCAGTGCAGATCCCATAAAATGAATCTCTTTATGCCAGTAGCAAAGGGATGGGAAAAAATGCAGCAGGAGAATCAAGCTGAATGCCAGCAGTTTGGGTTTAATGTGGTGTCTGCTGCAGTAGTACATCCAGTGCCATAGTCTGGGCCGCTGTGGTAGCAATGCTCAGTGCTTTCTCCAGGACCTTCGAAGCATCCTGCTGCTCACAGTTTCTCTCCCTGTAGGTGAAAGCTGTGGGTATAGTCCACAGCCACAATCTCATCAATGCCCAAACTTCTTTGAAGAAAGATACAACCAAATGTAGAAGTATTTGAGGGCCTCTGAGCTGTAAGTTCGAGTGCTGCATTTGTCAGAAAGCTCAACGTGCAGCTACCTGCACCTGTTCCTGAGCTTTCCCAAACAAATCTCAGCTCTAAATCATGGAAGCTGCTGCTTGGCAGACTCTCTGCTGTGAAATGCAAGTTGCTGAGCAAGCTTCACCATCTCCCACTCCACCAGCTGCCTCACTGTGCTCTTGTAGGCTCCAGGGACAGTGTTTCCCAAGCTAGAGCTGTCACTGTCCTGCCTGCCCTCCCACAGCCATGCCTGGGACAGAAGCTTTGAAGCCACCCAGCTCTTCAGCACTACTCACAGCCCCATCTGAATGTGTCTGTTAAAAAACACCTAACAGCAGAAGTGTTGCCTGTGTGTAGGCTTTTGGAAGCACCTGTCTGTCTGTACTTATTTCCTGTTGTAAATATCACCAGGGAAAGCTTCCTCTGGGAGGAGCGGTGTGCCCACAGCCAGCACAGTCCAGGTGGTTCATGTTTTGTGACACAATGACAGACATAGATCAGAGGTATTTTATCTGTTCAATTAATAGAGGTTTAGAAATTATACTGAGACATGTCCCTTGTGCACTGATGTCTTCTTTGCCTCAGCACCCCCTCCCGTGTGTCCGGGCTGCAGTGGTGTGTGGAAGCACACAGGTGGCACGGCAAGGCTGTGACCCCAAAGCAGGGCCACTGTGGCTTCCTACCGGCCCCAGGGGCAGACTGCTGCAGCTGCTGATGGTCTTCATCAGATGCAGCAGGAGCTAGCTCAGTGCTCAGGCTCTCTGAGGATCAGATCCAGAGGAGACCAGGAAGAAATAATCTTATCCATGAAACAGCAACTCAGTGTGGAATTCAGCCCTGTAGTGAGGCAGAGAGGAAAATGGTGAAGGGGGAAAGGCAAAGCCCTTCCATGCTGCAGCTCCTTCCTTTCCAGAGCTGGACCCGAACCCTCTGCTCACATCTGTGTACCTCTGCAGCACTGGGGAGGAGGCCTGCTCACCCATGCAGAGTGCACACTGCTGCCTGTGCACCCTGCAGCAAGGAGAGCAGCTTCATAAGCAGCTTGTGCCAATGCATGCATTGGGCGAGCTGACTGCAGCAGCACCACCAGGTGCCAGTGCACCCCCCGGGTGTCAGTGCACACACCATTGCCAGCACGAGGGACTGTGAGGCACAGAGCAAGCAGGCAGGCACCTCTTCTGCCCATGCAGGGAAGGTGCTCTCTGGAATCCCCAGGCACACACGGCCTGAGCAGGGTGGCTGTGCTGCTGCAGCTCCCATTGCATCTCCTCTCGCCACCTGCCTGACGCAGTCTCAGCCTTGGTTCACACTGGGATGGGAGACACAATGGGACAGGTCCATTTCTTGTGCAGATCAGATGTGCCTGCGTGTTCACACAGAGCATAACCCTAGGGGTATTGGAATTGAGCCTCGTTAAGTTCTGCACAGGGATGAGAGCGGTGATGGGAGACAGACAGGTGCCCGCAGAGCAAGTTCTCTTCTTCAGGAGAGGGGGAAGGCAGCCTCCATCTCTGCAACTGAGTACAGTAGATGCTGCGTTCAGACTGCACCTGCTACAATCTCCTGCCTATAGGGTGCAAATTCTTCACTGGCGTCAGAGAATCCCTTAGATCTCCAGGCCCATGGTAAAACACTTAGGAGGACAGAAAACCCTCTGAGACACAGACAGGAATTTTCCCAGGGATCCAGAGGCTTCCATTGGTGTTCTTGTGTGTCATGAATATGTTCCAAATCACCCCATCCCAAATAGTGATTTTCTAAGATGTTTTGGAACAGGAGATTATTGCAGAGGTTTTTGCCTGATGTTTAGTTCACACACCTGGCTGTAAAGATGAAAGCAATAAAACCAGATTGTCTCTGTGAAATACTCCTACCTTGCTCCCATGTGCAGATGCTGTTATTAATGAGAAGATGGCAGGCCGCTCTGGGACGCACATATAGATAGTGCTGATCCAAAGAGATCACAACCCAGAAAGCATACACAAACCACCCTGCATCTGTGCACTTCCGTCCCTACAGCATCCATTATGTGTGATGATGTCTGGTGTGTTCAGAGCTGACCAAACACACTGCTGCTTTTCCACAGGGAATTCTGAGGTGCCAATTTTCTGTGCAGTTTTCAGAGGGACTTTAAGTTAAGCACATCCTTCCAGGGCTTTGCTGCACATCCCCTGTCATACAAGATGCAGACGACTTGCCACTGACCTCAGCACCACACAGCCTTCTGTCAGCTGCTTTGCAGGTGTTGTCCCTGGAGTCTGATAGCTGTCCCAAGGCCAGTGCCAAAAGTGGAGCCCTCAGGGAGCAGTGTGGGGGCAGGAAGGCTACCACAAACCCAGAGCTGCTGTGCCACAGCAAGAGGACAGTGCCTACAGTGTCTCTGCTGCGTGTGGGGTGCCACTGGCCTCTTGCCACTGCATTTAGGGCGCTCTGGAAAGATTGTGCTGATGACTTGCATGTGCTTGGGAGGGCAGCTGATGACAGAGTTGGACTCCGCTGTTGCCCGCAGGATCAAATCTCCTCTCAGCAGCTGCTGGGGCAGATGTGCATATCTGTAAAGTCACTGCCCACATTCTAGGTCTAGCAGCCTGGAGTCCTGTGCATGCTCCTGCCCTCACCTGGGAAAGGTGCTGAGCAGAAGCAGGTGTCTCATGGGTGAGGAAATCTGGGCAGTGGGACAGTGGTATTTAACCAGTTTAGGAGCTCTGTGATACTTGGTTGGTCTTGGAGCATCTTTCTTGCAGCTGATGAATGCAGCTGAGGCTAAAAGCTGGCTGAGGAGCTGTTTGCTGCCTTAATCCATACAATCCACAAGCTGGGATTGTTCTCAAGCACATAGGGTAGGATCTTGTTTTATTTAACACCCATGCTCTAGCCTTGTGCTCTGACAATATGCCACAATCATCAGTGACTTCTTGAAAACAAGAGTCATGTCTCCTGAGCCTGCCTCATGAAGGGGGAAGTCTCCCAAACAATATCAGTTTAAGAAAACCAAAGAGTGGCAGGGGAGAGGGAAGGCTCCAGCAGCAAAACCACTGTAAGTGCTGGACAGAGCACTGTGCCTGTCCTGGTGTTCCACACATTCACCTTCCTATTTCAGCCCATTGTAGAAGGCTTGATTTTTTTCAGCATGTCTCAGCACTTCTCAAATGTGCAGCAGCCTCATGCTGATTATTCACGGGCTTGCTGACCAAAGAGGACTCACACAGTGCCAGCAGCTGGAGGAGCTGGCCCTCTCCTCCTCTCACCCAGCTGCGTGCCCAGGATTTCCCTGAGCTGGTGGCTCCTCTGCTCTCTCTTGGTTTTCCTAATGCTGAATCAGAGTCAGCAGGGCAGCCTCCTCCTACACCCTGCTGCAAACCAATGTCCACCCACAGGGTGCTAAACCCACTGGTGTCCCCATGCTGCCACCCTGTGCTGTTTGCAGGCTGACTGGGAAGGAGCTGGGTTGGTTCAGGGTGGCCTGCACTGAAAGGCAATGGCTCTGCAGGACTCCGTGCTGGCAGCCACCGCAGGGAGCCCAGTGCCCTTCCTCAGGACACATAGCACAGTGCCATGGGGATGCTGACTGCTGCCACAGCCACCAGCTGGCTGCTGCCTGCACACCCTCCTGCCTCCAGTTGCTCCCTGCAACGGGCAAAGTGCTTCCCCCTTCCTCCTCAGCCTTTTCAAAACAAGTTGTGCATTATTCCTCATTTAAAATTGGGAGCAAAGTATTCAGGCAGCACAGGAGAAGGAGAACAACACCTTCCCTGTAGGGAAACATAAATTCACATGTTCTGAGCAAGCATCTCTGTGCTGGCTCCAGCTAGACCCAAAACAGCTAAACCTGGCACAGGCAAGGCTGGCAGGGCAGAGTGTGGGATGCTGCCAGCTGGGCTCTGACAGCGTCTTGCTAGACATCAGCCCTCCTGGGATGCTGTGAGCAGGGTGTTTGCCCCACCAGGACAGGCAGCCCCAGACATCCAAGTGAAAGGCAAGAAAAATTGCCAAAACCCTCTTCAGCTTCCTAGGGAGGGGGAAAGAAAAGCAGGGGGAAACACAGCAGCAAGCAGTGCCACAGCTCTGCTGTGCAGGGAGCCCAGAGCCTTCGTGCTAACCCCCTCACCAAGACACCAAACACCTCAGTGCTTTGAAAGCTCTCACCAAGGCGAGCCTGGCCTGGTTCTTGGTTCTGGTGTCTCCACTGAGGCATTTCCACAAGGCAGCTGGTGCCCAAAGCTTCCTTCTGTTTCCCTGGTCTTTGCTCTCATCAAAAGCGAAGCTTTCCCCTTGCTCCCTGGAGCAGGTCCAGAAGGGTTTGAGTGCACTCCCCTCAGAGCCTGGGAGACAGCAACAGGATGGGGAGAATCCAGATTTAGCTTTCTGAAACAAAACTTGCTGTGTCAGTTTGGCACACCAGGACAGGAGGGTGCAGAGCCTTCCTTGTGCTCACATGCCAGTTACACAAGCTGCCCACCCCACTCAGCTCCCCAGCTGCTTCTGCACACCAGTAAGGACAAGATCCCAGCCACTGCGACTTTCTGAGATCTTGTATCAGATCTTGGCCATGTGGCTTTCAAGTACAGTGGCCCAGGCAGAACAACCACCATCAGCCAGCACCATCCAAAGTCACACATGGCTCTGTGATGCATTCAAATTCCACATCCCTGCCACTGCTGGCTCTCCCTCTCTTCCTGCCACAGCCTGGTGCCCTCTGCCTCCAGAAGGAATCAGCTCTTTTGCTCACAGTGGGCCACAGAAAAGCCACAGAGCCAGTGCCAGCATGAGCCAGAACACAGGTCAGGTCCCTGCAAGCTGGGCTTCAGCTTCATTCTTCACATAGGGTCCCCGTGGGACCCAGCACCTGACACAGCCCTTCTAAGCACCCCCTGGAGTCCAGTTCTCATCACATCTTTTTTAAGGAGGAAGAGCATTGCTCAGCAAGGGCCACATGAACCTGGGCAGAATTATCTTCCCTTTCTGAAGGGAAAGGAAAAACAAACCATCAGATTACATCTTCTGGCATCCCCAGCTCAGAACACACAGCCAGAGAAGAAAGGGAAGAGCAGGAGACCTTATTGAATAGCTTGTTGAAAGCTAAAGCCCAGCCATCTGTCGTCTGGCCCTGGCACAGGCACTGCCATAGCAATTAGGAGGGAAAGGGAGCAGAGATGCCAGGGAAAAAATAGCAGTTTGCTAATCCTGTAGACAGCCACATCCTGAGCACAGGGAGGGGAAAGAAATACCAAAGAGGAAAGATGGTGGTGCCTCGATGGGGTGGGCTCTGCCAGAGGTGTGGGGCAGAAGCCTCCCAGGCCAGCAGGATGCTGTGGGCTGATGCAGTTTGGCATGTGACAGCCAAGGAGTGAATGCTGCTGCAGGAGACTCTCTCAAATCCCGGGGCTCTTCTCTGCACAGGAGTCCCCACAGCTGGGGGAGCATCCTGGGGTCAGTGGTGCTGCTGGGGACAGGGGCAGTCCCTGTGGGGTTGGATGCATGTGGCATCCCACAGGGCAGTGGCTGGGACACCACCAGGGTACTGCGCTGCAACACAGCCCTCCTGTGGCTCTGCTGCTCACCCAGCTGGCTCCCATTTGAACAGTGACAGCTAACAGGGACTCAGCCTCCACCCCCAAAGAAAGATCCTTCAAATCATCCAAAACTCCTCAGAAGTCATTGGTGCAACCCAGTCACAGAACCACAGAATCACAGAATCAACCAGACTGGAAAAGATCTCAGAGGTCATCAAGTCTATTACCTAATACCTAACTTCTCCTGACAGCTAACCCTTGACTCCAAGTGCCACATCCAAGCTTTTTTTGAACACCTCCAGGGACGGTGACTCCACCACCTCCCTGGGCAGCACATTCCAATAGCCAGTTACTACAAGCCCCTGCCCAGCACTCAGACACACACCACGGTGCCAAGGCAGGTGCCCAGCCACAGGACACCTCCTGTACCCTGAGCTGCAAAGCATCCCACCAGCTTCCACCCACCTCCCTGCCAAACTGATACCCGAGCAGCTGCTGCCAGAGCCTGGAGGGCTCGGTTGGGCTTTGGCTGCCCAAGCACCTGCAGGAGCTGGGGCTGTGACAGCTGCCTAGGAGCAGCACACTGAAGTTCCTCTCACACAGCTGAAAAGCTGCTTTTGAAATAAAGAACCTTGGATAATAATCTCTAATCCCTTCATTCTCAGGGAGTGCAAAGAGGGGACAGAAGAGCCAGCTCTCTTTGCAGATGGGACAGAGGTGCCAGTTCTCTTTGCAGAGGGCACAGAGGTGCCAGCTCTCTTTGCAGATGGGACAGAGGTGCCAGTTCTCTTTGCAGAGGGCACAGAGGTGCCAGCAAACTGGCCAAGAGCCTTTGCCATGCAGTCTTCAAAGGGAGGGAAGCACCCAGCCAGGCAGCCATGCCCTGCTCTGCTGGTGGCCCCGGGGCACACTGGAAATGTGCTATTGAGGCAGAGCTGCTCCCCACACAGTGATACCTGCCCCACGCTGTGACTGAATGGCCCCCACTGTGGTTCCATCGATAACCTGAGTGTGGCCCTTCCTGCTCTGTTGTGTATCCTTGCCTGGAAGCAGGAACAGCTGTGGACCCTCTGGAGTCCCCTCTCAAAGCTCCTGTGGTGCACCAATACCCCTGGGTATCTGCCCTGGGGGCTACCACCTGGGGTTCCCCAATGGGCATGGCCCTGGGGATCAAAACTGTCTCTCCAGTGTTTAACAGCTGAACACATGTGCCAGCCCTTTGAGATATGCCAGGGTAAGCTGCAAAGCCAGGGGAAATGCCACGCAGCCCCACAGGCAGCCCTACCCATGCACACCACTGGCACACAGGAAGGGACTTGTGAGGATCGACACTGGACAGGGCTCTGGGTTCACCTGGAGGGAGGGACAGCAGCCCCAGGAGCTGCTCCTGATGGGGTAAGCAAGGGCAGCAATGTCATGGCCGCTGCACAGCTCTGAGCAGGTCCAGCCCCTGCCTGGAGCTCATCCACTGAGCATCCTGCTAAAGATGCAGAAGGTGGAGGAGAGCTGTCAAAACACATGTGGGGTGCAGTGCTGTGGCTTGTGCTTGCACACCACCCTTGCTCTGCTCCATTTCGGGCTATGGAAGGCTGGCAGCAGGGGAGAGAAAGGTATCTGATAACCCAGGCAGATGTCAATGACAGCCTTGGATTCCCACACTGGGCAGAAACTTTGCTAGCAGAGGCATTGGGAAGCCCCAGGGGAGAAGGGAGATGTGAACCCTGCACAGAGGTGACTGGGTGAGCAGAGAAGGGTCATCACCCTGCCCCACTGCTCACTGCCAAATTGCCCTCCCCAGCCTCTCCCTGGCCTGGCAGCAGGCACACCTGTCCAGTGACACAGAGCTGACAGGTCACTGGCACCGAGCAAGGCTGAAGGGGAAAGAAAACCTGGCATGGGCAGGCAAGCCTGTCTCCAGAGGGGACAGGTGAGCAAGAGGAAGGAAAGCAGAGAAGGAAAGACAAAGTGATGGGTACCTGACCAAGGACTGCTGTGATGGCCAAGATAGTGGAGGGGGAGTTGGTAACTAACCCCCACAGGAGCCCCCACCTCTCAGCCCTCCCTTGGCATCTCCTTTCAAGGACTTTGACAGGATGCAGTGATCAGAATTACATTTGCACTAATTTTGAAGAGCTGGCTCCCAGGTGTCATAAGTAGGTTTCAGGGGTTGGAGGCTTTTTCTTGCCAGCCCTACGCTGCTGAGGTGGATTCTGCCCAACAGCTGCAGTTGTACAGAGCCAAGAGCAGCAATCAGGAGAGAGACACCATACTGTGTGGCACACTGTGCTGTATGCACACTCCAGTGTCAGAACTGGCATCTGATGCTGCATACTGTGCTGTATGCACACTCCAGTGTCAGAACTAGCATCTGATGCTGCACACTGTGAGGACAGTAGGCAGTGTGCCTGTGCAAGCTCTGTCACCAGGAGAGTGCTGGTATGCACACTCCAGTGTCAGAACTGGCATCTGATGCTGCACACTGTGAGGACAGCAGGCAGTGTACCTGTGCAAGCTCTGTCACCACGAGAGTGTTGGTAGGCCCCAGCAGAAGAAACACCACAATGGACTTGCCTCTTGCAGACTCCCTCCCTGCCTGACCATCACCAAATGAAACCAGAGTCCCCCAGCACACAGAGAGTTCCCCTGGGACAGGAGGGGGGGTGAGGACAGGTTGCTGACGCAGAGTGACAGTGGTTTTAATGGCATCCCCCCATGCCCAGCAGAGCTGTGCTCAGCACATGCTGTAACAGAGCTGTTCACAGTCTTCCAGCTACGCAGCAGCTGCCCAGAGCCCTGCATTGCCCCACGGCACCAGGGCCCTGGCATGGACACTGCACATGTGCTTAACAACCAACTGCCAGATGTTGGAACACATCTGGGAGAAGGGCAGCAGGAAGAGTTCCCTTCTGCTATGGGAGAGGACTGAACTTGTATCTGCAAGGCAAGAAGCACTTAAGCAGCAATGAACCAACCTTGCTTTCCCATTGCCCCTCTCAGCCCTCACTGGGGAGGCAAAGGATGGGCCAATGGCATTTATTTTATTTTTCACAGCCCTCAGGAAAGAGGATTTCAGAGGGATTTGAGCACAGCTCCCTAAATAGCTCCTTAGAATTAAGAGGTTTCATGAGGGTTATTTCAAGCGGCTGACTGTGGTGGGAGGGAAGGACCAGCAGGTGCTGGGGGGGGGCAGGGGCACAACAAGACAGGAGAGCTGTGGGTGAACAGGGGGAAGCAAGATCCCCTTCTGAACCACAGCATGGGGGAGAGGGCAGCTTGAGAGAGAGAGAGGCAGCTCCCAGACATACACTTGTCTGCTCTACTGGGTGAGCCTTTTGGAACGAGGAGCAGAGTGTGCTCAGAAAGGATTCACCTTGGGAAGGGCCCAAAAGCACTCATCACAGAGGAACTGCTGCCATGAAGCACAGCATAGTCAGCTGCTGTCTGAAGCCTGGCATCAGAATGCAAACAGGCAGAGAGGGCTTTCTGTAGGATGAGCTCAAGGGACCACTGCCAGCCCTGCCTTCCCACCAGACTGGAAACCTGTGTGCAGTGCAGGCAGGAAGGCTCCTCCAGCACTAACCATGGGCTGAGTTTGGAATGCCAGAGAAGGACATCAGGCAATCAGGGCAGAACTTTACTAAGGGCAGATTCCTCCCTGCAAAGCTACAAATGCCAGACTTTGCAGATCCAAATATTCATGGTATCAATAAAGTAGTGCAAACCAAGGAAAGCCCAGAAAAACTTTCCCAGAAGGCACAACTTTGCAGGCTGATGGAATCCAGGCTGAGATGTCTCTGCTAGTCATAGCAAGAGACAGCGGTGCCTGGCGCACTGCTTTCTAGACCAAGTAGGAGGAGAAGACAGCTGGAACATCATTATAATTTTATATTGGGATGGAAATTGGTTCTCAGGGTCAGATCCACAAAAGGCTGAGCTCTTCCATGGGTTGCTGAGCTCTGGCTTTCAGCAGGCAGGAATGTTGAAAGCCTGCTTGGCAGGAGGCTTAGCCACAGGCACGCAGGAATCAAGTTCAAGGGAGAGTGCAGGAGAGAGGCAGGAAAGTGAAGCTGGTGGTCATAGAGATAGAAATGAGGGAAGATTGGAAAGAGAAATGAGAGAGTGCTGTGATGTGATAGTATGGAAGGAAAAAAGCAGAAAGAAGCAGAAAGAAAGGAGAGAATTTCCACTGGGTGGATGACAGTGAGGAAGCAGTGAGGTAAGAGAGCAAAAAGAAGCAGGGCAGGAGAGAAAGCAAAGAAGGTCACAGGCAGAAAACAGAGAAAATTGTTAAAGCTCATCAAATATTGCTGTTATGGGCAGCCTGTATGCAGGGTAGGCCCTTCTGCAACACCTGGAGTGATATTCTGCTCCTGCCACATGCAAGGCCACAAGCCAGGCAGATGTTTGGGCTAAGATCCCAGCAAAATAGAACTTGTTTTCCAGGTCTTTGTTTTCTAAACCATTCCTTCTCAATGTTTCTGGAGGAACACCTTGAGTGGTACAATCCTTTCAACAGCTCTTCCAGCAACTGAGTTTAAAAAGTGACCAATGGCTCTGATTTGTTCTACCTCAGACTCGAGCTGCCCCAAGAGAGTTGAAAACATTGGCATCTTCCATGGTTTTAAGGCCTCACTCAAGAACTGACTCCTTTGCTTATCACCCTCAGGCTGCATTTGAGAGGAGAGCTAATGGTTGCAGCTTTCAGCTTTACAAGATCAAGCCTGCAAATCCAGCACCTCCTCGTGCCTCGTTGACAGCCATGGGGTTTGGGACGTGAACATCCTGGCATGGGACAGGGCATGGTCACAGCTCAAGGTGTTGGAGAAGGCAGAATATGCACTTGAGGCCTGGCAGCCACAAACTCTAAGAGCCAGGAGACAGCAGATGCCGCAGGTACAAACACAAGCTGGTTACACAGCTAGAGCAACATCAATGGAGATGCATCGGCAAGCTGGCAAGGGACCCAACCCCAGCTTGATCACCAGATTGCTTCTTTCCTATTGATACCACCACTGCTCAGGCTGGGAGGTCAGAGAAGAGCAGACTGGCCCTGCACAGGATGGTGCCAGGGACAGGCAGCACCTGGCTAACCTTCACCATGTCAGGTGTGCACGGTGGGGATGGGACACTCCTTTAGGAGCTCTGGGATCTGGGCCTAGCAGCAGCAGCTGCAGGGAGGGCAGGCCAGCAGAGCTGGCAGCACTGTCAGGGTGCCAAGGGAGGTGAGAGACTAATCTGCACTGAGCCCTGCCATGTGTGCACAGCGTGACAGGTGCTCATCAACTGCTCTGAGCACAGAGGTGTCTCTGCAGGAGGTCGTTAGGAAGCTGTAACAAAGGGGAGCATCACTGTCACACCTGTGTGGTGCTGTGATGAGCCACCTCCTCTGCAAGACTCTGTGACCCAGGAATGTGCTGCTGCTTTAGGGCTGCTCTGCAACACTTCCCAGCATCGTTGAGGTGTTATACGCTCTCCCAACACCATCCATCCACAACAGCTCATGGCTCCTGCGATGTGTGTGCTGGGATGCTCCAGCAGCAGCAGCTGGCTGCTCAGATGCTTCCCATGGGAAGCCAGTGCCGGTTCACAGCTGTGAGCTTGGTGACTGTGTCCTACCAGTTACCCCCAGGAGTTCCTGCCTTCCCCCAGCTAGGATTTAGGTGTTGCCATGTCCTGAAACAAAGCATAAGCTGAACCACTCCTTGGCACTATGCTGCATCTTACTGCTTCCCACCTGGGGACACAGTCAGGGAGGGTATTTGGCAAGAGCTACCTTGCTCCAGCTGGGGAAGAAAGGTGCACACTGCTGGAATGTCCCCTGTCACACAGCAGGCATCTTGCCTCTGCACAAAGCTGACTCCAGCTGAGAGCGGTCAGTGTAGGAGACTAGGACAGCCTCTAGCAAAGAGCCCTCCTCTTACCCTTTTAAACTACCCCTTTTAGGGTCAGGGAGTGCCTACTGCACACAGCTGCAGAGGGCAGGGTGCTGCAGAACTAAAAGGCTTCCTGGCTCACAGTGCCAGGCCCAATGGATGCAATGAAAACAGACACTGCACAGGGCCGAAACGTGGCACCTGTGAGCGGCATGCACTGCCCTGATCCCTTTCTCCAGTTTGGGGGCTACAGCTATAGGCCTTAGCTACAGCCACCTACAGCTGCCAGAACACTGGACCCCTCAGTGGCATCCCTCATTCTGCCAGGCCCCTCTCAGTTATGCCTGTGCTAGGGGTGGTCTGTGCTGGCTCAGCCAACAATCACCTGGGATCTGAACCTGTGCCAGCTGGCTCTCTGCAGTGACAACACAGCTGTGCTCTATACTATGCTCTGCCGAGGTTCATATGGGAAGGCAAAAAGCAGGACAGGGAATTGGTCAGGAATCAGTCTAAGCTCTTTAGAAAGGTCTCATCAAGAGAAGGAAGACCTGGGCACCAGTTGCTCCTCCCTGAGAGCCTGGAACAGGATGTTGCAGGACAAAGACAGTCACCACCCAACCCCCCTGGGCGGCAGCTCATTCAGGGCCTTGGGAAACTGGGCTGGGAGGAGGATATGTGAGAGGATTCCTCCACCAGGCCCTCTTTCAACAAGCAAAAGTCACTGTGGAGCTAGGAATGGCAAGCTGTGCTGGAGGAGCTCGAGAGACAATGTGGCACAGGAAGCTACAGGGCAGGGTGAGGAGGTCCAGGCAGCATCCTATACGGCAGCATCCGAGAGCCTCCCGTTCAAGGATGTCTTGGGCTGGAGGCCGTTGTTCTGAGTGTGCGGCTCTGCCTTGGGCTGTGTCATCTGCTGGAAACGCTACCCAGGAAGGAAAGCAGAGAGAATGTCAGCCAGCGGCAGCAGAGGGTGGTGGAGACCCTCACCCCCAGCCTCAGAGGTGGCCCCAGTTCCAGGATGAGGGGACAGTGCATGCAGCAGGAGCTGCTCCTCCAGCACCTTTCAGCAATCCACTGAAAGCCTCTGCAAGTCACCTCTGCTTGGGTGCTGCACACAGCACAGCAGCTCCTCCTTGGATCTGCAGCACAGGAATTGCCCTCCTGAAGCAGGCACACTGCTACTGAGCAACGCCAGCTGCCAGCAGGAACAAGAGAGCTGCAGTGGCAGAGGCTTTGGAGCAGAGCTGTTCTCCAGCTTCCATCATTTCCTCACCCAGGGCTGGTTACAGTGTCACTAACCAGCCACCTCAGGCTATGGTCTGTGCTGCTGATAGAGAGCAGGCCAGGCCACCTCCACAAACCTTTGTACCAGCAGCAACTCCTGCCAGACTGAGCAGGCCAAATGAAAGCTGCAGAGCCACGTAAAGTGAAGCAAGGACCCAGGAAAATATGGAGGGAGGGGCAAAGCATTACTGGAGGCATGAGGACTGAGCATCAGCAGTGAAGAAGAATTAATCACTTTTGCATGTCAGAGAGGGACTAATGTTGTAAACTGCAGAAAAGAAGGCACTGAAGAAAAGGATAGAGCCTGACCTGAACAGACCTGAACAGCACCAAGTCAGGGAGAAGCTCTTTTGTGCAGAGGGAAATGAGCTCCTGCTCTCTGAAGTAGCTGTTGCTGGGTGCAGTCCCTGCAATATTCACTGTACTGCTTCTGCCATTCATGGTCTTTTTTCCCCCTCACATTCATGCTCAGTAGGATCAAAATGACTTGTAATCTTCCCTGTCTGTCAAAACCACTTTATTCAGCACTGCCATCTAATTTCCCTCCAGCTCTATTACAAACTAATCCAGGATCTGAGCATAGAAGAGGCCAAAAATTCTGTCTCTCTGAAACCCACACACACAGAAGCCAACTTCTTTCCTGTGGCCATCTGCTGCTCACTCCTGGCTCTATGGACAGTGGGGAGGAGTTGTGGGTCTGATGTGCGTGGGTTCTGTTAGAGGCAGGGTGGGACAGAGAAGGTACACACTAGCCACTGCTGACTTGCACTGCTGGTTTGCAAGTGCTGAGGCAATGGGTGGAAACCTGCTCATGAGCTGCCCCCAGATGTCAAGGAAAAACATTCACCACCCCTAGTGGAGGCAAGACTGAGCTTAAACAAAGGGTTGTATTTCCAGTCTCCCCTTGTCCTTCACGTTTCCAACTCATATTATGAGGGGATAAGGAGACCTTGAAATATCTGAGAAAGGAGCTACTATTGGCATGGCTGCTGGTCTTCAACACAAAAAGGAAAGAACCTAAACTCTACCTCAGATGAGAGAGCAGAAACTGAAAAGAGATCTGAAACACCAGACTCACCCAGTTCCTCCACCAAAGCCCATCCAAATGGAGAGCTGGGTGGAAGGAAAGCCAAATTCACCAGCAACTTGACCTCAGAGGGTAGCCTGAAGCTGACCCAAGTCCAGCAGCTCCAGCCAGAACACAGCATCCATGAACTAAGTCTGTGGGGTTGAAATGGTGTCTAGTGTCGGTTGCAGTTGTCCTGGAAAAGCCAGAAGTCAGCACCTCTGCAGTGACTTCTTAACACTCATAGCTTGCAGCAGACTGCATTGAGACCCCAAGCAATGCCACAGGCTTGGAGCAGTGTGGCTGGAAAGCAGCTGGCAGAAAGGGACCTGGGGGTGCTAATGGACAAGCAGCTGAATAGGAGCCAGCAATGCCCAGGTGGCCAAGAAAGCCAAAGGCATCCTGGCTGGGATCAGAAATGCTGTGTCCAGGAGCAGGGAGGGGATTGTCCCCTGGGACTCAGCTCTGGGGAGGCCACACCTCGAGTGCTGTGTCCAGTTTTGGGCACCTCAATCCAAGAGAGATGTGGAGGTGCTGGAGCCAGGGCAGAGGAGGGCAAGGAAGCTGTGAAGGGTCTGGAGAATAAATCTGATGGAGAGTGACTGAAGGAGCTGGGGATGGTTAGTGTGAAAAAGAGGAGGCTGAGGGTTGACCTCCTGGCTCTCTACAGCTACCTGCAAGGAGGTTGTGGAGAGGTTGGTGCTGGTCTCTTCTCACAGGTCATTAGTGATAGAACAAGAAGGAACAGCCTCAAGCTGCAGCAGGGCAGGATTAGACTGGACAGTAGGAAGAATTTTATCCCAGCAGGAGTGGTCAGACACTGGAATGTGCTGCCCAGGGAGGTGGTTGGAGTCCCCAAGCCTGGATCTGTTTAAAGGTGGTTTGGATATGGTACCTGGGGCTATGGTTTAGGGGTGACCCTTGTAGAGTAGGGTTCTGGGTTGGACTTGGTGATCCTGGGGGTCTTTTCCAACCTGAATGTTTCTGTGGTTCTGAGACAGAGACTTTGTGCTCTCAAGACTGAAAGCACTGTAAATCAGATCTGGGCAGTAGTTATGAGGTGTGGCAGACAGAATCACCATTCCCCACTACATAAACCCTTGGCTAAGTTATTTAAAACAATGTTTTAAACAAGATTAGAGTTGTGGGAATTGTGGGTCCTGCATAAAATTCTGCATTGCTTCTTGACCCCTCTTTCTCTGAGTGCCCTTCATGAAGCACATGATGAATCACTGTAGTGCATGCTTGTCACTAGCAGGCCCTAGTCCTGAGGTACACCAAGCTTCATGCCTGGAGGCTGATCAGTCTGCTGAGACATTGCCAGGTAACCACTGCTCACAGCCAGGCACTGCTGGGGACTGGCATTTCTCTTGGTTAAGAAACCTCAAAGACTTCTTTCCAGTCTCTTACAGGGCTCCAGTCCTCTGCACCAAAGGGATGTCCAGGGAAAGAGGGCTCCCTTTCAGTGGTGGTGACAACACAAAGCTCAATGAAGTCTGTCCTCTTGGCCAGATGCAGCCAGCTGTGTGCTGCTCAGCAGCGCTGCCAGCCACTCAGAGCTGTTAGTGCTTAGCAATGCCAGGAGCTCCTTTCCAGCCTGTGCCGCTGGAGGCCATTCTGTGCACTGGAGCTGATCTGAGCCCTCCTGCAGGTGTGCAGAGCTCCTGGAGCACCACCTTGAAGTGCTCTGAGAGTTTTGTCAAAGCAGAGCCTGCTTAGTTCTCAGGTTCAGTTCAGCAGGAGGCTTACCCTAAGCAGAGAAAGAAGCGGAGTGGTGAAGCTGCTCGTACCTGCCGGAGGGTCCCCGTGGAGGTGAAGAAGCAGTACATCATGTACCCTGGGATCAGGAGCATGGAGGACAGAGCCATGAGCCAGCCAATGCCTTGGCCCCACGCAGGATAAACATATTTTCCCAGGGTCAGAGGGGTCATTTCCACCACACTGAAGAAAAACACCCCCTGGGAAAAGACAACCAGCCAGTGCAGATGAAATCATGCAACACCAAGCTCCATCCATCCATTCCACATTCACTGTCCTCTCAGCTCCCAAAAATCTCACAGCTCCTTAAACTAGCCTAGATGCTGTCAGCCCACCAAGTGGTCTCATATTATTTCTCATTACCCTATGTAAATAGCTGGAACTGGAACACTGTTGATTTCCCTCTTCATTGGACTACTCAGACAAGCAATGACCCCACATCAACTCCTCTACAGCCCATGCAAACTAAGAGGACCTTCTGGATGTACCCCTGCAGATAGAATGCCCCAGGTCTTACCAGGCAGACAAGAGGAGTGAAGAAGGCCCAGCAGATCTTCCACCAAACACAAGGTTTGTAGCCAATCATTTCTTCAATGTTCCTGTAAAACCTGTTCACACCTACACAAAGAAAGCAGTGTTGGAAAAAGCATCCCATCTGAGCACCATGGCCATCACCTCTTGGAATCATAGAATTGTCATGTTTGGAAGGGACCTCAAGGACCATCCAGTTCCAACCCCCCTCCCATGGCCAAGGACACCTCACACTACATCAGGTTGCTCAGAGTCACATCCAGCCTGGCTGCAAAAACCTCCAGGGATGAGGCTTCCACCACCTCCTTGGGCAACCTGTTCCAGTGTCTCACCACCCTCACAGGGAAGAACTTCTTCCTGACATCCAATCTGAATCTACCCATTTCTAGTTTTGCTCCATTTCCCCCCCCAGTCCTATCACTCCCTGACACCCTAAAAAGTCCCTCCCCAGCTTTCTTGTAGCCCCCTTCAGATACTGGAAGGCCACAAGAAGGTCTCCTCAGAGCCTTCTCTTCTCCAGACTGAACAACCCCAACTCTCTCAGTCTGTCTCCATAGCAGAGCAGCTCCAGCCCTCTGCTCATCCTCATGGCCCTTCCCTGGACACCTTCCAGCACCTCCAGAGCTTTCCTGTAATAGGGGCTCCAGAACTGGACGCAGAGCTTCAGGTGGGGGTGACAGAGATTCATTGGTCACTGGATTTCCTTCATGGCAAGGAAGCAGAACTCAGTGTGCCACTGAGACTAAACACCTCCCTCTGTGCTAGGAAGGGTACTCTGTCTGCAGGGTCATCTAGTTCTATGCTGTTTGCTGTGGCTCTGCTGCTCCAGCCCAGTCATACCCTACAGGGAGATAGGATTCTTCATGCTTTGATTCTGGATTGCCAGAATTCCTGTCTTCCTGCAGACCTGGACACAGTACTCCAGGTGGGGTCTCAGCAGAGTGGAGCAGAGGGGGAGAATCCCCTCCCTGGCCCTGCTGGCCACACTTCTCTTGCTGCAGCCCAGGCTCTGGCTGGCTCTCTGGGCTGCAAGTGCTCACTGCTGGCTCCTGTTGAGCTTCTCATCCCCCAGCACCCCCAAGGCCTTTTCTTCAGGGCTGCTCTCCAGCCAGTCCCTTCCCAGCCTATATCAGTGCTTGGGATTGCCTCGACCCAGCTGCAGGACCTTGCACTTGATCTTGATGAACCTCATGAAGTTGGCTTGGGCCCAGCTCTACAGCCTGTCCATGTCCCTCTGGATGGATCCCTTCCCTCCCCTTCTCATGACAGACAACAGGCTGGCCACAGCTAGAGGGTGAAAAATGATGTGCATTATCAAGGAGAAATAGGGGCACAAAACCAAATCCATGCTAGCAGCTTCCATGTTTCTGGTGTCCTCTTGAAGGACTGGGGGCAGAACCTGAGGCACCTGTCACTTTGTGCAGAGGTCTCTGTGATGTCCTGTAGCCATGAGATGACAACCTTCTGTTTCTGGGGCTTTTGGTTGTTTGTTTTGTGGTTTTGCTTTTTGAATTTCCTGCAGTTATCCCCCTTATGTATTTTCAGTTGCAAAGTGTCCATTAGTTCCCCTGTGGGAGGCTTCTGGAATAACTCCTTGTGTCTATGGAGAAATCAAAGGAACAGTGTCTTTTGTGCTTACCATAACACCAGGAAATTGAAATGGTCTCAAAGAAGACAAGAAAGAGAAGACACATGCCACTGGCTGAGTAGTAATCAAACAGCTTGAAGACATAAATGCCACCCTGAGGAGACAAAACCAGAGCCAAGGAGTTACAGATTATAGATTATGGTCACCAATATCAGCTGGTGGCTTGGATTGTTGCTATCTGTGTCTGATAGCTTTAATGTTAATTTTCCTGGACAGCAGAGCATTGCAGTCTGGTTCCCAACAGCAAAACTGATGTGCCCTTGCAGGCAGTTAGCCAACCTGCTCTGGCATGGCCAGGGGTGAGGAGAAAAGTCATGAAGGGCACTCAGAGAATGAGGGGTCAAGAAGCAATGCAGACTTTTATGCAGGACCCACAATGCCCACAACTCTAATCTTGCCTAAAACATTGATTGAAATAACTTAGCCAGGGTTTTATTTAGCAGTGAATCATCTCTGTTTCAGATGGAGTTACTTAATTTAGTCTGCTCTGCCTCTCCCAGGAATTTTGCTGTCTTGCCTCCTACTGTGCTCTGCTCAGCCCTAACCTCCACACGCAGGATCCTTGGCTCCAGACCCAGGGGATCAGAGTCCCAGCAGAATGGTGTCTTTATGTTACCTTAAGCCAATTGTTCCCTCAGCTTGGGCTCTGCTGGCTTGAGCCCCTAGTGCAAAGAGCAAAAAGCCAAGGCAGACTGACACCAGGATGGGGGTAAAAGGTGTGGAGCCCTCCCAAGTGACTCAGGATGTGGAGGTGATGAGCATGGCTGCTTATTCAGCAGCAGGATGACTCTTCTGGATGCTGCCACTTCTCCCACAGCTTTCAGTGCTGCTGTGCTATGCCAGAGTGGCTAGAAAGTTGCCATGCATGGAGGTACCTGGGTGATGTTGGAGAATCCAATGAGATAGGAGATGAAACAGACAATGGCAATGAAGATCTTCTTCCTGGCTCTCAGGAGGTGAGGATACTCATCCATCAGGGCTGTAATGAACCCTTCCACAGTGCAGAACTACAGCAAAAGGTACACACCAAAGACACACATGCAAGGATCTTAGCCTGACAGCACCACCTCCTGCATTTAACTCCAATACTGAGAGACTCATTGCTTTAAATGCTCCTTGCAGACAGTAGAAAAGGAAGCAGCTCTGCACAAAATTGGTCCAAACCATCTTCTGAAAATGCCTCTCTCCCACTGCTGAATATAGAGGGAGCTAAAAGCACCAGGATTAAATGCCTAAAATGAGATGAGATAAATGTCTGCTTTCTCCTCCTGTGGAAAGCCTCCTTTTTCTTCCCCTTCTCTACAACCTCCCCACCACTGCTCTGCTCCTACGTGCTGCCAGGCTCAGCCACAGCCATAGGGCTCTCTGCTGCTGGAGCAGGAGCAGGAGCAGGAGCTTGCTTGCTCTTCCTTTCCCATGGTGCCCTTCTCAGCCTTTTGCAGCAGTGCTTGTGCTGTTCAAGGACTGACTCACTCACTGAAGAGCTGCATTAGCCACTGCCCAAGGTCACAGCCATGTCCAGGACAGCCACACATCTCTGACTTCCCAGCCCTTCACTTGATTTCCCTCTCCTGAGCTGAAGGCATGTAGCACACTAGAAGCCCATACTCACAGTACATGGTCTTTCTGGAGCTGAAAACACTTGGTGCTTTCTGCAGTTCACAGAAAACATAAAGAAGTCACCACAAGCAAATCAAATCAGTTTTCCAATCAAGTTTTCCAATCAATTTTCCTTCAGTTCTGCTGGATAGCATGAGCACAGCCTGGTTGTATCTATTTGAAGTGCATCCTTCCCCCCAATTTCTTACTACATTGTGAGACTCACTTCTGCATCTCACTCACAGAAACCCTGTGGTATCACACCGCTCCCAGAGAGCACATCATGCCTCTAGCAGAAATGCCAGGAAGCTTATTGTGGTGGTAGGCCATGACACATGGCCCAGTACAAATCCAGACAGGCCTCAAGATGTCTAGACAGGTCCTTTCTCTCCCCTCCTTCGTGCCACAACAACAGGGCAAGGTGGGAAAAGGAACAAAAGGGACAGGCCCTTGCCTGTCTGGTAAACAAGATGCCCAGCTGGGGTCAGAGCATGAAAGCTGCCCCAGATACGAGGTCCTGGCCTCTGCCTATTATGGTCATAGCCTGGCAGAAGGCTTTCCATTGGGTGGCTACATGTTAGCTTTAGTGCCCACTGGACCAAGTGACCTCTGGCATTTTGTATATATACAAGTGTCTGGGGAGCCTGGGGGCTCCTGCTCAGATCCCCTTGCTCAGATCCCCTTGCTCAGATCCTCCTCACTCAAATCTGCCTTGCTCAAGCCTTGCTCACATCTGCTGAAGCCTCTCCTCACTTCAAGCCTTGTCGTTTCGACTGTCCTGCCTTGCTTCCAGTGCCTGGTCCAGAGCCCTGGGATAAAGCCTGAGCCTCCAACTGGATTACAAACCGACAGTTTCTGGAGCCTGTCAGCAGAGAGAGTGAGCTAGGGACCATCTCCAAATTCCCACTTTAATCCTCGTGAGTAAACCCTGGCCTGCTCATATCTTCCTAAGGGTTATTGGTTGGCCTTTGGTTTGTAAGTGGGTGAAGCTATTGGTGTCATAGCTTCTTCCAGTCTCTGAACTCTCTAAATTGTATCCAAACTGCCATTAAGCATCCTGGAAGAATTCAGGACCTAATAGAACCTGTAAGCAATTCTATCAGTTTTGTACATAGTTTTGGGGTGGGGTTTTGGGAAAATAAAAATAACTATATTTTATAATTCTCACCTCGTTAATTTAACCAAAACTAATACACTTATGCAGGCAGCAAGCTCCCAGCTTCCCTCCTCACCTTCAGCAAATGAAGAAGCCAGTGCAACCAAAATGAAAGAGGTTTCCTTGCTGTTGGTGTCAGGGACCACTGTGTCTCTGAGAAAGCACTCTACAAAGTGCTGGCACTTTTAGATTTGACTTTGAAGAGGGAAACAGGAAGAATGAAACCCTGGATGGAGGTGGATATAGTGACATACAGGCTAAGAAGAGCAGCAGAGGGCTGGAAAGATGTATGGAAGATGTGGAGAGTCTGTGCTGTTCCTGTTAGCTGGGCAGGGACAGTGCAAGATCTGGGCTGCTGGGGTTGGCTTCCATGTGAACAGAATGAACTGTGGAGATCTTTCTGCCCAGGGTTTTATACCCCCAGAGTGCAGAGTAGAAAGCTGGCATTCCCAGAGTATCAGAGCTCAGCTGCAGGAGCGGAGCCTTTTATGTTGGACACAAGTGCTCTTAAGGCACTTCAGGCATGGCTTAAGTTGTCCTTATACTCATTGACAGAGAGCTTTTTACTCCATCCCACCCAGCTCGTTGTCTGGAAGAGTAAGGACTAAGTCGGCACTAGAGTGTGAAGAGCTGGTGTGTCAAAAAAACACCACCAAAAGCTATTCTTTCCACTTGGATGCATGGCCAGGTGCTGCTGGAGCCAGGGGAAGGCAGAGAGGGAAAAGGGTTCAGAGGGGAGCTAGGGGTGGTCAGGGGCAGAGCGGGGATGTAAGGAGTGTCCACCAGAGCAGAGGTGAAGAAAAGGAAGTCTGACACAACATGAAGGAGTAAAGCTGACAGCCCTTGGATGTAGGAAGAGGAAAGCCAAGTCAGGGAAAGCACAGAGGGAAAAATCAGGGAGATGGATGATGAGGAACCCGGCTACAAAGGCACTGAAATCCCTTTGCCTCCTACCGAAATGACGCGGCTCTGTCCCAGGTGAGGCACAGAACCACACAGCAGCACTCTGCCTCTTCTAGGCACAGTACAGGCAGCAGCCTTCACACCACTGACTGAGAGCTGCTTCAGCCCAGTCTCAGAATTCAGAGGTGATACTGCCTGGAGGAGGTTCACATCTCCAACTCCAGGGACTGCAGCTCCCTGGCTGGCCTGGAGTCCACATTTCCCACCCTGCACACTCAACCTTAGACTGCCTGCCCTCCGAGCCTAGGTGTCAGAGGGGACCTAGGAAGTTCCAAGTGGTATTTCAGAAGCGATTGCAGCAAATAAATTCCACACCATACTCAGAGACCTTACTACTATGTCTGAGATTATTTCCCAGCGCTGAGTACATAATCCATGGAAGGCAATGATTTTTTTTCTCTCAGTGTAGATTCTTTTGGAACATTTAGTCATTATTTGAACTGCTGTGCCAAGGAACACCTGTGGCCATGCAGATCTGAGCTTGACAATGTTTATGAGAGCTGCCACGATGGAAAATCAGACTTAGTTGATTGGATTTCCTTGGAAAGCAGGTGTGACATTTCAGAAGTACCTGAGCCTGGTTAGGAACTAGCCTTAGGTTTATGAACACTACCTGCAAGCCAAGAGGGTGCCCATGCTGTACCGGTGGCTCACACGAAAAGGAGAACACATGTGGGCACAGACCAAGCACAGCCTTTTGGAGCCACCTCTGATTTTGGTGCTCTCAAAAGGCACACTGCAGTTGACTGCTCCACTAGGCAGATACTTTAATGCTGAATTATCCAGAAGTAGCATCACTCATGAAAATACAGAGACCACCAGCATTTGGTTCTGTTTTGTGAGGGCTCGGGGGGGAGCAGGGTACAGACCTTTTGCCACATCCAGCTGCTTCCCCTTCCAATATCTTCTAAGACTGAAAGAATCATAGAACACTCCAGGCCAGAAGGGACCTCCAAAGGTCATCTAGTCTGACCTCCCTACAGTCAGCAGGGAAGGTGAAGCAGTCATGGCACCCAGGCACCAGCTTTCCACAAGACATGGCTCTTTCCTTCTGCTGCTCTACCCCTGCTCACCTACAAACCAGGCCAGGGTGCTTCAGATCCACTCAGAGTCTCTTTTGTTATCAACAACAGTGGCAAAATGCTTCATCAGACCAATATCTGCACAGCACAGGAGAGCCCCAGCTCCCACATCCCAGTGCCTCAGCACTTCTTTTCTCAGTGCAACCTGTCAGTGGTGTGCCAGAGCACTGGTTCTGGCTGGAGACTGGTGCCCTGTGCAAAGGTGCTTCTCCCAGCCACTGAATTAGAGAGGACAGAGACTTTCTAGCCTAACCTAAGAAAGCAAGCCAAGAAATGAGATTTTCTTGACTCATAGGAAATGCAGTTTGGCTAAGGTGACACAGTAAGAAAATTCAAAGCATTCAAACTGAGCTCCTCACAAAGCACAAAGAGAACTGTGACGAGCACAAACTATTAGCATGCAGTTACAAAGAGAGGGAGTTAATGCTGATTTCCCTTATTTCAAATACCTATTTTGGGAGTGGGAGGAATCCTATTTTACAAGAACACAGCAATTATTACCTGAAAGAAATATTTTCCTTTCCCCCCAAGTATTTTGGCAAGGTTAGTTTCCCACTAGCTTTACTTGGAGCCTGTGAGCTCAGCTCCTACGGTCAGCCAGCAAGATGGGGACATGCTATGCCCACACAGCAACACCAGCACTTTGCTAGGGCCAAAAGTTCATCTGAACAGAGAAGAGCTTTCCAAAGATCTTCTCATCCTTCAAGGAACTGGTGATTTTCTCTCAAGGCTAATTAGTTCTGCTGGGCTGCTGGAAGCTGGTGATTACCAGTATTTTTAATGGACAGCAGCAAAAGGACTGGTGATCAGGTACTGCCACGCTTGCCAGTGCAGGGAAGAGTGCATAGGAATGACCACACAGAGGAGTTTTTGTTCCATGCAGCTGTATCTCACCATGAAGAGAAGACCCTGCTCAGTACTGTCCCTGTGGGGACACAACCACTACATCGTCTCCAAAGACGTTTTCATATCTTACCCCACTTGGCCCCTGGGTGGTCTCACCTGACTATCCAGTCCCAACATCATCAGCATGGAGAAGAAGAGGATTGACCAGAGAGGGGAGAGGGGCAGCTGTGTGACAACCTGCGGGTAGGCAAGGAAAGCCAGTCCGGGGCCTGTGGCAACGAGAAGAAGAAGGAGTCCATGTTCATAAAGCATTTCATGGGAAGCCTGACCTAAGGGTCACAGTCAAACAGAGACAGAAACCACAGTCAGGAAGTGCAGGTGTTGAATACCGGAGCCAAACCCCTGAGCCTTCGCCCATGGCACAGCCTTGCCCAGGCAGGCAGAAGTGACTGGAGATGTGCTTTGTCTTTTCCCACAAGCAATGAAGTCACCAAATTACTGCTATCAAATACAGCTGGAGCACCTTCCTAGAAAATTTAATGGGTATTCAGAGCTGGCTATAACGTTTCTGATGTCTTTTTTCTTTCCATAACAAGTGTGGTTATTTTTCCTTGAGATGAAAGCTTTCTCTGTGAAGACAGCAATTTCACATCATGTCGTTGTGCAAAAGGCAGCCTCATCCGAGAGAAAAAAAAATTACTCTGAGATTACCATTTCAAAATTTCACAGGGAAGAGTGGCTCCAAATTTTGAGCAGGTCTACTGTAAACACAGGCAGGATCTCTTCTCCTTAGGAAGGTTTCAGAAAGCAAATGGCCTAAGTACTTCACTGCATCAAGAGCACACCATACTGCAGCACTAAAAGAAGGTGAAGATTAAAAGCAGGTGGAGATGTCCCTTGCAGCCAAAGTGTGGTAAACATAAGCCACAGGTGCCTGAGACCCATCTTGGTGGGAGGGCATGCAAAAAAGGGTTGGACACTTGGGTCCCAGTCAGGAAAGGCCTGGGAGTATCCCATGCTCACTGAAAAGTTCCTCTCAGAGGCTGCTGCTGTATTTGACCCTGGGTTTCTCTTACCTGAGGAGGCCAGCTCTGAGATGGACTTCTTTGTGATGTGTGACATGAAGCCAACAATAGAGAATATAACAAAGCCAGCAAATACGCTGGTGGTGGAGTTTATGCAGCAGACAATAATGGAGTCTCTGGAAGAGAGAAAAAAGGGAAAGAAACCACCTGCACATTCCTACCACAAGTCAGGAGTGTGGGGTGGAGTAAACAAAAGGCCAGGTCCTGTGGAGAGCTGTTCCAGTGCCCTGGAGAAGCAGCAGGATGATGTGTTAGATGCTGTGCAAATGGGAGAGCTGCACTCCAACAGCTGCAGCATGTCCCCTAGGCTTGCCACCAGGAGGATGGCAGAGATCAGGCACCTCATTGTGACCCTCTCCCTCCCCACCATGCAGGAGGCTGGAAAGAAACCAACAGACCTGTAGACGTTGTTGTGGAAAGTGTTGTAGCTCCCCAGAGCAATCAGGGAGCCCAGCCCCAGGCCATAGGAGAAGAAGATCTGTGTGGCTGCATCCATCCAGACCTGCAGAGGAGCCAAGAGACAAGTGCAGTGGGAGCTCCCCTGCAGCAGCTCAGTGCAGAGCTAGTGAGGGGACTGGGTGCAGCCTGTGGAGGGGACTTGGCTGTGCAGCGCACTGGGCTGGGTCTGCATCCTTTCTCTCTGGCAAGAGCATCAGGTGTGCAGTCTGACCCAGAACCAGATGCACATCTCCAGGTCTCTAAAGCCTGTGGCTCCAGGCTTCTTGCAGAGCTGGCTGGGGATGGAGGAATGGTCTGTCCCTCTCATTTCTGAACAGTGCCCTTCGGCCCCCAGCCCAGGTCAGGAGGGACTCACACAGCATCTGGATTGTGTGTGTTTGCTTTCTCACAGCTGCATCCTGAGGGGTGATGTTTCCCTTGGAGTCCCATGGCCCACACTCATTCCCTCTATTCCTCTTTCACTAGCATATCTGGGGTTTTATTCAACATGCAGTTTCTTCTGCAAAAAACTGCAGATGGCAGCTTGCAAAGCTGGTCTCAGTGCCTTAATGGCAGATGAAGAGCAGGCTACTCATTTTTCAATTGCATAGTATTTCAAGCAAGTCTCCTGAGCCTGAGATTCCTGTTCCCAGTGTTACAGCCAATGCAGCACAGTCACAGTAAGTTTCTGGAAAGAGGGATCATTAAGACCCCTTTGAAAATTATGGGTATTCAGCTGCCCCTGCTCACAAGTGCTTGGTGACCTCTGGAACCATGAGAGCATCACTGCTGCAAGAGGCAGAGTCTGTGTCTCCTAAAAAACTGTACCTCTGCAAGCTTCCTTGCTCCTCCTGGGTGCCCTGTGTGCTTCCACTGACAAGGCAATGCCACTGGCCACCATTCAACACTTCCAAAAACTGCTGCCACATGCCCTGTGGTGCTCATGCTGCTTCTGAGCTCCCCACACTGGTGCCAGAGCATTGTCCTGTCTCTGGGACAGGGTGGTTGGTGAAACGAGGCACTCCCACTGCAGAGGGATGTCCCAACCAGAAGGGCTGGTTTCTCAGACCCCTGCCTACACCACAGCAGTGCTTTTGCACAGCTTCTCACTCATGATGGCCCTGCCCTCCAGCTTTGTCACAGTCTGCGAGAGTTGTGACTGCCTGGATGGAGCAGTGCTCCATTTTATACTTAGTATTTAATACATGCAAGGGAAGTGCCTGGGGAGGACTCATGCAGAGGCAAGTGGGAAATCAGAGCTTTCTGCACTAGATACTGACCTCAGAGTCAGAGAGCTTCCTAAAGTCAGGGGTAAGGTAGAAGAGGATCCCCTCCTTGGCTCCCGGCAGAGTGACTCCCCGGAAGAACAGGATGAAGAGCATGAAGTAGGGGTAGGTGGCAGAGAAATACACCACCTGCAAAAGACACCAGCTTTAGGTCTGCCATCAGCCCAGGAGCTTTCCTGCCCATGATGGCATTTCATCTCGTGTGTGCCCCTGTGAGAGGGGCAGCTCACTGGACACAGCTGCTGTCAGCAGCACCTCACTGTCCCGATACCACAACTGTTCCTGGCTGGCTGGCTGACTGAAGCTTTTCTCTGCCAATGACACACAAGGACACACTGACTGGCAGAGCAGCATGCTCAAGTCTGGATGACTTGCCCAAAGACAAGGGAATTGCAAGGGATAAATTTAGTCCATAGAAGTAATCCCTTCAAGCCATCATATTTTGCAGAGCTGAAGCTCCAGGCCAGCACATCACTGTGAGTCATCCTGACTGCTGCTTTGCATTTCAGGGGCTCACAGGTACCTGCATTCCTCATCACAGGGGTTGATTTTTGGCTGTCTAGCTAAAACCTGTTTGAGAGCCACCAGGGAAGTTAACAGCTTAGGTGACCTGCACCTGAAGTCTTTCTGATCTCTCTTCTACATCATTCCTTTCATAATGCTGTCCCTCTGTACCACACTGTGCTCTGAGTAACACATCTCAGTATCTCAGCATTGCTGTGTCACTGAACTAAGCAATGGCTCTTCTGCTGTGCTAGCCTGAGTTCCTGCACAGTGACAAGGTGCTTCTGATCTAAAGGTCTGCCACCAGTACCTAAAGGGCAGCAGGCACATTTTCAAGGGAGGTGGGAAGGGTTTTTTCCCACGGCAGTATTTTGACACAATTGTTTTCAAAAGAGCAAGCCCAGAAGAGGTCTCACTGTCTTTGAGGGCTGTCTCTAAAAACCCCTTTCCAAATCTCTTCCCATGGAGGCTGAGCACTCAGACCTGCAACTTTACAGGGAAGAGCTTAGAAGGAAAATCACCACAAACACAGCAGCAATTTTTACAACTGTGCAAAGTAAATGTCACATTTAAGAGCATCTGCTGTTATTCTGACCTGAAACAGGGCATCCTCAGCTGCAGGATCTCAAATGAAACTGAGCCCAGAGGGTGTTTCAGCAGCAGAAACCTGAGCAGTGAGAGGCAGCATGGATGCACCTAGCCCTCACACCATACCTTGCCTGTCCATTCCACACCCTTCCAGATGGAGAAGTAGACCAGCAGCCAGGCCAGGGCCAGTGTGCCGGCCAGGGGCCAACGGATGGTGCCAGGCTCCCCTAGGCTCCCAGACATCTGGTGCATGTTCCTCCTAGGGTGAGAGAAGTTGAGTTTAGGGCAGGTCTGACCCCTGGGGGAAGGGGGATTGGAGACCCCAGAGACTACTGGAGGGTGAAGGGCACAGAGGGTGTAGAGAAGCACAAGAGCCTGCAAAACCCTAAAGGGATCCGAGGTTCATTGATGCAGGAAGGATCTCTATCCACCTGAGCTGTGGCTGTGCAGCGCACCCCACACCCATGCCTACCCCACACCCATGCCCACCCCTGCCAGGGCTGTCCAAGCAAAGGGGCCAGCGTGCACTGGCACAGCCCCATCAAGTAGGCATGCTGGAGATGGGCAGGGGTGAGAGCTGCTGTGGGCAGGCTGTGGACATACTCCCAGAACTCGGTGACAGCACTGGTGAGGTTGGTGGTGTCATCCAGCGAGTAGTTGGAGAAGCAGCGATCGGTGTTCCAGGCATTCCCACAGCTCTGCCATGGCAGCTCCTGCGCCAGCACAAAGACATCAGCGTTAGCATCAGTGTGACGTCTCCTGAGGGCAGCAGTGGGAAGCAAAAATCTGGCTTCTGGTAAGGTGAATTTTATTTTTTGGTTATTACTTTTTCCTAACCAGGATGTGCAGCTCCCCTGTGTGAGCAGGAACCTTGCAGCCCAAAGCACAGCACCATTCTCCAAACTAAGGGTATAAGCGTGACACAGATTCTCCAGGAAACGGCATGATTAGGACCACAGCGTAGCTCTAATAAAACATAAGCAATTCCCCAGATAGAAAGCCATTTCTAATTAACTGTTGGTAATTAATAGCTACTAATTAAAATAGCTGCAGGGGGGATATTGTGTTTATGATCATGGCACCTTTTGGCTGTCACTCAATAAGTGGTTAAAATTTGCTGCACAAATACCCATCTGCTCCTTATCTCTCCTTCACATCAAGCTTCAATGACAGAAAAGCAGTGTGGCACTGAGAACAGGGGCTAAGGGCTTGTCTGCACAAATAAACTGCTGTAACACAAGCCCAGCAGCAAATCTGAAGAGCTGTTTGATGCTGTTCCTGGGCCTGATTCTAAGCAGCACAAAGGAGCTGGTGGGAGGTGTTTACACTGCAGGTAGCAGCACATCATTACAGATTCAATAGGATCAGCTTTGGCACTGCAAGCAATGAAACCACAGCCTCAGGGGCTGTGTGAGCTGGCAGGACAACTCACCCATGCCCTGCAGTGCCCTGGCTAAGGCAAACCAACAAGACCATCTCAGATATGTCTCCACGTGTGCCAGTCTCACTTCCCAAATGCAGTGCACCTGGATAAATGCAGAATGGCTATGCTGGGTGATTCCCCACTGCAGATAAGAGCTCAGGCTCCAGCTGAAGAAAGCCCTAAGATATTTGTATCTATGAAACATAGAGCCCTTTATCTGTGTTTTCAGTGCCTTGTGGCATCAGTGCCTTTAAGTGCTGCCTTCCCCCCACATCTAAATCAGTTCACTCCAGCCAATGATATCTCTTAATGAGCACACTGAGCTTGGCAGCAGGGCCATGCGAGGAGCAGGTGGGGACACCACAGTGGCCACTCAGGCTATTTGCACCCAGCCAGTGATTTCACTGTGGAGTAGCTAATTGCACTGAAGCAAATGCAGTGGCTCCAGCAGCTCTTTACAGCTACTGGGCTGAAATAAATCACTAAGGGGCAGGCACAGCAGATGTCTAAATGCTTGCTGAATTATTTTTCCATCAGAAAAAAATCTGGGATTTCATTTATAAACAGAGGTGTAAATGAGGACTAATTAAAGGAATAGGTTATGACAAAGCCAGGAGTAGAAGTGTGCAGCACTTAGCTTTACAAAAGCACTAGAAATATGACAGAGACACAAGGTGGGGTTTTAAAGAATGAACTGATTAGCCACAGTTCCCAGGGAGGGGACAGCATCGTCCCCTCTAGAGGACCAGCACTGGTGTCCATCGGCACTACACCACTGCCTCCAGGGCTGATGAAGCTCTTTGGGAAGGGACCAGCAGGGTGCTGAGGAAGGTTGTTTGCAAGCAGTTACTGGATGGTCTGTGGCACAAACAACTACTCCTCCTAGAGCAGAGAGTAGGGACCCTGTTGGCATGTCTGTGACTCACCGTGGTGAAAGAGTTGAAAAGATAGTAGAGAGCCCAGGCAATGATGACAATGTAGTAGATGTTCAGCCAGAAGGAGAGAACCACAGCTGCTAGCCCCACTCCTAGGAAGGAAGGCAGAGAACACTGTCAATCCAGGTCTCCAGTGCCCAACTACACTCAAGAACATCACAACTAAATTTGTGTCAGGTTGTACAGCTAAACTGAGCTGGTCAGCAAGGGAGTCTGCAGTACACTTCCCACCCACTTATCCCCACTGAGTGAAGAGTGCTGCCTTTCAGTGTGCTACAGGTACTTCAGGGACAGAGCTCCCTGAAAACAGGATCTGGTCACTCAGTGGATGACATTTTCTTTCCCACAACCAAATAATTTCTAAATCACTGCTGTGTTCCAGAATACTGCTCCTGGTTTATGTCCCTTATTTACAGCTTTCCTATGCAATTAAAGTGATCTCATATGAGGAGCCTTAGGGAAGGCTTTGTGCAGCCAGAACCTATCCATCACAGCCCCTATTGCTCATAAAATGCCTTCTCACCATGCAAGACTGCTTGAACAGCAGTCAGCTGATGATAGTGACTGTGGACATCAGGGTCAAGGATAGGATCACAGGATCAGAGGATGTTAGGGGTTGGAAGAGACCTCTTGAGATCTTCCAGTCCAACCCCCCTGTCAGAGCAGGACCATAGAATCCAGCACAGGTCACAGAGGAACACACCCAGACAGGGCTGGAAAGTCTCAAGAGAAGGAGACTCCACAAACCTCTCTGGGCAGACTCTTCCAGTGCTCTGGGACCCTCACAGTAAAGAAGTTCTTCCTCATTCTGAGGTGGAACCTCCTGTGCTGCAGTTTCCATCCATTGCCCCTTGTCCTATCCCAGGGCACAAGTGAGCAGAGGCTGTCCCTGTCCCTTCTTTCCTGACCCCCAGCCCTCAGCTATTGATAGACATTGATCAGATCCCCTCTCAGTCTTCTCCTCTCCAGACTAAACAGCCCCAGGGCTCTCAGCCTTTCCTCATCAGGCAGTGGTCCAGTCCCTTCCTCATCCTTGTAGTCTCCCTTGGACTCTCTCCAGCAGATCCCTCTCTTGAACTGGGGAGTCCAGAACTGAATGCAATATTCCAGGTGAGGTCTCACTAGGGCAGAGTATCTTGATAAAGATACATGGGAAAACTCCCCTCACCTGCCACCCTAGTCCCCAGAGATTTGCTTCCCAAACCACTGACGTAGTTTTGCCTGTAGTTGTGTGTCATCACCTTCATGAATTTCCAGCACAGTACCTTTAAACATAGGAGCTAATTTCCAGACTCCCAGCCCACCAACAGAGGTATACTGGCCCAGAGCAGTTTCCAGCAGGAAGAGAGGAATACCAGCGAACACCAGCGTCAGGAAATAGGGGATGAGGAAGGCCCCTGGAAGAAAGAACAATGTTATCAGAGGGGTCAGCTTTACCAACGAGCAAATGCCTCCAGCTGTAGGTCATTATCCTGCAGCACCCAGGCAGGGGATGAGGAGCAGACTTGCTTGGAGGTGGCAGTTTGCAGCTGGTGTGCTCAGCAAGTCTCCTACTCTCTTCTCCTTACCTGTTCCTATCACTATGGGTATCTGTAGCACAAATACACATCCACTGGCTATGTGATGTCAGCCTCACTTTGTTGTTAGGTGTGTAGGCAATGCTAAGTCCAGTGTGACAACAAACCTGACTGCCAGTGACAGTGGTGGCTTGTCAGCATTTTCTGCCTCACATGCAGCTCCCAGTTCTTCACCTTGAGGGAAAAGCACACAGGAGTATCTGGCACTGGCTAATGCTTACTTCATTTTCTCTATGGACCCTGTGGAAATAATCTCACTAGGAATGAGGTAGCACAGCTGTTCAGTAGAGGCATTACTTGCACCCCATTATTACAAGAGCAAATGGAATAGGAAAGCTTTTTTGTGTGATTTGAAGGGTGTACATGCTCAGGTCATTCTGACTTCTAGGACTTGGGACAGTGCTTATTTTCCAGGCTCTTCATATAGAGAATCAAAGAACACAAGAATGTTTTGGGTTGGAAGGGACCTTTTAAAGGTCATCTAGTCCAATCCCTATCACAGTGAGCAATGACATCTTTAACGAGATCAAGTTGTTTAGAGCCCCATCCGACCTGACCTTTAACGTTTCCAGGAATGGGGCATCTGTCAGCTCTCTGGGCAACCTGTTCCAGTGTTTCACCACCCTGGAGCACATGCTGGAGCATGCCATCATTCCAGAGCAGGGCAAACTCTTTGCAGAAGATGCTGGTTGGGAAGAGAGAGGACACACTCAGTTTGCTCAGAAGCAGCTGGCTGTGTGACCCAACAGCACTGGCTTCTGCACTGAGCTGTCAGTCTAAGTCTTATTCTCCAGGTATCAGTGGAAAAGCAAACACAGAGCCAGCAAGAAAAGCCAGTCTGGAAAGCTGCAACCCAGCTTCAACCAGGCAGAGTCAGGCTCCAGCAGCTGCTCTCTGAGGGCAGGGAAGCAGTGAGGCACAGCCAGGGATGCTGGCTCAGGGGACACCCAGCTGGAGACTCTTGCCTGCCAAGCAGGGAGCTGAGCCCAGCTGGGAGAGGCAGGCGTCAGCACCCGGTGTGGGATTATATGGGAGGCTGCATGCAAGACGAGCTGGCAGCAGGTGGCAGGGAGAAAACATGCTCCGGGCCAGGAACTCGATGACCATGAGCCTGAATCAGAAGCTGACGTGCAAGCACAGGCTCTCGGCTCCAGCAGCAGCTTGGCATGCAGGAGCAAACAGCTTTGAGCATCGCTGTGGGAGGAGCAACGCCTGCTCCGCAATGTCCCCTGTGCTCTTGTTACACACTGCAGCCTGCGAGGTGCAGCCTCCTAGGAGCTTTGCAGGAAGGCAGGCTCTGCTCTGAAGGCATGAATGCTGCCTCACTACAGCTGTGCGTCTCCGTAGAGTCTGGAGACTGAGCTTATCATCAGTCACAGGACCTCACTTACCTCTGTCAAAACAGCTGATGGTTTGTAGGTGAAAGATTTTATTAGACTATTGAGGAAAAAAGCAGACAGACTTTTGGACTTGAGTTACTTATCCTGGCTTGGCAAAAATCCTCTACAGAGCAGACCATAGCCTGGAACTGAGAGCTGAAGACAACACCACTGTTACTCTGCAGTCAGGTCCCTGAGCAGGCAAAGCATCCTTGGCTGCTGTACAGCCACAGGGGGAAATGGTTCTGATATTTGTACCTAAAGTTTGCCTGCCTGTACCTACATGTTTGGCACAGAAAGAAAGAAATGGTCTTTGATCTCCACCCATGGATGAGCTGCTGAAAGGTTTGGTTCAGTTTCTCAGCCTGCTACAAATGATTGTGTGTGACCTTGGGAGAGTCCAAACTTGTCTCCAAAGTCCATGGGTCCTACCCTGCCTGCACAGGGCACATGCCCTTGGAGGCAGAGGAGGATCACACAGCACCTGACACTCCCCCAAATCTGCCTGCCATCTCCAGCTCCTAGCACCATACAGCAAGGAACCATCATTAATCCCTACGATGGCAAACACTGCCCACGGATCAGAAGCTGAGCTTTACAAGCTGCTATGTGCTGCTGCTCAGTCTTGACATGTAAATGGGAATGCACGATGCTTAAAGAAGTGCTCCTGAGGTCTCAAGTTACTCAAGCTCAGGCTCTCAGAGACAATTTTAGCACCTACTGAGTCGCATTTAGAGTCAGGTAAAATCCTGTTGGCATCAGGAGGACTGCACGAGGTTAGAAAGTGTTGCAGAGGCAGGGGTGTTCGTCATAGCTGGGCCCATTCCCTGGCACACAGAGCCAAGCCTGCTCCCTGCAGCGGATGGGCCTTGCGCTGGGCTGCCGTGCCTTTGGCTGAGTATTCCCTAACGGCGTGCCCGATCGCAACGCCAAGCACCTCACGGCTCCCGGTGCCGAGCAGCTCGGCCGTGAGCTGATGCGGTGTGACGGTGGCAAGCGAGACGCCGATATTTCCACTCAGCTCAATCCGCCTGTGCGTAATGGAAGCCGCACACATGGCGGCGCTCCATGCAGTGCACACGCGGGGACGCTAAAATTAGAGTCGCACCCCCGGTCTGCTGTGCTCCCCGGGCACCTCCCCCGGGGCAGAGCCGGGCGGTGCGCACCCGATCGCGAATCGGCTGCCGTGAGCCCCTCGTCCGGCGCTGCTCAGCGGCTGGCAGTAACGCTGCCGTGCGTCAGCTCTGCCGCCCGTCCCCAGCAGCAGCAGCAGTAGCAGCCCCCACTCGATGCTCCTTATCGCCGGCTGCGCTGCCGGCCGCGCTTGCGGGCAGCCAGCCAGGGTAGGGGAGAGAGCAGAAGCCGGTGCAGACTGCCGTGAGCCGCACGGAGGAGGGGGCAGCCTCCAGTTCACCTGCCTGGCGCTTTTGCTCACGGCTGGCTGCTCGCTCCGTGTGCCTGTGGCTGCCGGGCCAGAAATCGCTCTGTGCGCAATTGCCAATGCTGAGAACAGCACTGCACGCCCCCACAGCACCCTCCCGCCTTGGATTTGAGAGCAGCCCTGGGGAGAAGGACTTGGGGGCACTGGTGGATGAAAAACTGGACATGAGTCGGCAGTGTGTGAACATATCCCACAAGGCCAACTGTATCCTGGGCTGCATCAAAAGAAGTATGGCCAGCAGGTCATGGGGGTGATTCTCCCCCACTGCTACACTGTGGTGAGACCTCACCTGTAGTACTTAGAGTGGCTTGAGTTGGAAGGAACCTTAAAGGTCACCTAGTTCCAACACCCCTGCCATGGGCAGGGACACCTCCCACTAGACCAGGTTGCCCAAAGCCTTATCCAGTCTGGTCTTAAATCCTTCTGGGGTGAGGTGTCCACAACATCTCTGGGCAACCCATTCCAGTATCTCACCATCCTCATGGTAAAAGACTTCTTCCTAATGCCTAATCTAAATCTGCCCTGCTCTGGTTTAAAACCATTGCTCCTTGTCCTATCACCACATAAAATGATCCCCCTCCAGCTTTCCTGTAGGCCACCTTCAGGTACTGGAAGGCTTCTATAATGTCCTCCCTGGAGCCTTCTCTTCTCCAGGCTGTACAGGTCCAACTCCCTAGACTTGTTGGAGCAGGTCCAGAGGAAGACCATAAAAATGGTCAGAGGGCTGGACCACCTTTCCTGTGAAGAAATGCTGAGAGAGATGGGGTGGTTCAGCCTGGAGAAGAGGAAGCTCTGGGGAGATCTAATTATGGCCTTTCAGTACTTAAAGGGAGCCTATAAGAAAGGTGAGGGCAGTCTTTTCAAGGAGGGCCTGCTGCAACAGGACAAGGCATAGTGGTTTTAAACTAGAGAAGGGTAGATTTAGACCAGATACAAGGAAGAAATTTCTTACGATGAGAGTAGTGAAACACTGTCCTAGGTTGTCCAGAGAGGTGGTGGATGCCCCATCCCTGGATATGTTCAGGCTCAGGTTGGATGGGGCTCTGAGCAACCTGATCTAATTAAAGATATTACTGTTCACTGCAGTGGGGTTGGACTAGGTGACCTTTAAAGGACCTTTCCAACTTAAAGCATTCTGTGATTCCACAATTCTGTCTCAGCTGACTATGAACAGGATTGGTTTTAGCTTCATAAGACTTCTCATCAAATTACAGACATCATCATCCCCACTTTTATGTGTGAGGAGACACAGCCATGGGCAGCAGAAATCCAGTGTGTCTGAAATGGTGCAGCAATCACAGGGTAGAGAACAGGCTAAAAACTGGTGCTGGGACTTAGCTGCCGGGCTGGTGTTGTATGAGGAGAGCTAGAGCAGTCAGGTGCCAGTGTGGCTAAATAACTGTGGCAGTCTTACCCCCCAGCTCCAGCAATGGTGGCACCAGCTGCCCTGGGTAGGCCTGGGTAGTTCCTATGAGCTTCACCTGGCTCAGCTGCACACTCACACACCTCCACAAAACAACATACTGAGCTAGATACCTTCTTGGCAAAATGGAGAGCTGTCCAATCTCCCACTGGGAAGCATTCCACCTGCTTCAGAGAAGGGGCCAAGGCTCCCCTAAAGGCTGTGGAGCTCCAGGGACAGACTGCTGTGGAGGGCTGTATCACTCTCTTCTCTACCAGGACAGGAGGAGAAGAGCATCCTACAGCACTTGAGAGGGGAGAGATGGTGCAAAGACAAAAAGAACTTTAAAAGCTGGTGCTAGCTGTCTGCAGAGGAGAGCTCTGCTACCAGCTACACTGCAGGTACTGCCACCAGCTGCCAGCTACACTGCAAGTACTGCCACCAGCTGCCAGCTACACTGCAGGTACTGCCACCAGCTGCCAGCTACACTGCAAGTACTGCCACCAGTGGCCACCCCATCTTGTGAGCTGTTTTACAAATGTTAGGATGGAGACAATAACTGTGACCCTTCTCGCAGCTCATTTCCTTCCATGGATGATGGCAGTCACACGTGCCTGTGTACATGTATGTGTTTGTATGCATGTCTACATGACCCCACTATAGCCCACGCAAATCTTCTAGCCAGAACTCCTCAGGCATCACCCAGACTCACACACAAAACTGTTGCCCCCTGAGAATACACTAGACAGAGGAGAAACTCATCATTAGCAGATATAAATTGATGCTTTCCCTAGGAACGTGCCAGCATCCAGTTGGGTGTCTCTTTGCATACCCCTCCTTGTCAGAAAATGAGGTTCCCAGACACTTTGTTGGAGCTCTGCAAATGTGGATTTCAGAAGCTTGGCAAAAGGCAAACTTCTCCTTGTATTTCTTTGTGCTGCTTCTTCCCAGCCTGCACTTGCTAGTACAGCTCACAGGCTGTGGAGACTACCCACCCAACAGCTCAACCGCTCCCATCATGAGGGAGTGTCCTCAGCCGGGGAACCAGCCCCTTCCCCAGACTCCACCAAACCAAAGCCCGCCGAGGGCCAAGCGGAGGCTCTGCACATTGCCTCACCTCCTCCATTCTTGCCGCAGAGGTATGGGAAGCGCCAGACGTTGCCCAGCCCAATAGCATAGCCCACGCAGGACAGCAGGAAGTCAAACCTCCCCTTCCAGGAGCCTCTGTCTGGGATTTCCTTCTTGTTCTTCTTGGCGCTCATGGCCTTGGGGGTAATGGGCTCTGAGTCCTCCAGGGCTGCCTGCTTCACCTCGGAGGGAGAGCTCAGCTCCACAGAAGTGTTGTCCATCTTCCCCATGGTGACTCAGGTGTATGACCACTCTTGCTCAGGAGCTGATGGAGCAGGGAGGGCAACCACGGCCCTGGCCAAGTGCAGGTGAAATGGGAAGCGCTGGGCAAAGCTCCTGATGAGAAAGCAAAGAAAACATTCTGGGTTAGTGTAGCAAACTGAATGGAGGGCCTTGTGGGGTGTGAGAGACTGAAGCATCTCCAGGCAGGCTGTCCATGTGTCCCTTCTTTCCCTAGAGAGAAAAAGGAGGATAATTTTATTTTGTGCCAGGGAGACCTTAGAGAAGCCTTCCAGTACTTGAAGGGGGCTACAGAAAAGCCAGGAAGGGACTTTTTGCAAGGACTTGTAGTGACAGGACAAGAAGAAATGGGCTGAAGCTTGTGGAGGGCAGATTTAGACTGCATATTATGAAGAAGTTCTTTCCAGTGAGGGTTGCCCAGGGAGATCATGGATGCCCCCTCTCTGGAGATGTTCAAAGTCAGGTTGGATGAGGCCTTGAGCAACCTGGGCTGGTAGGAGATGTCATCCAGTCAGATCTTTTGGGTCCCTTCCAACTGAAACCATTCTATGAATATATGTTTGAATGTTTGTGGAGAAGAGCATGATGGAGGTGCTACATCCCCCAGTTCTGGGGCCCAAAGCTGAGTGCATCAGCCATAAACCCACCTGAGATAATGTGACCCAACCAGCCGTGCATGGCTGTGACAGTGTAGCTTTGCAATGAACACATCCCACACTGCAATCCCATGCCTTAATCCCCTGTCATGGCAGAGATGCAGCCACAGTGACAGCTGTGCACTTGCCATGCCTGGCAAAGACATCAACGCTCAGCTCAGCACCTCCTGGTACACTATGTTGCATCTGGCACTGCAACTGCCAGATATATCCAGATGGTGCTTGATAGTGACTATAGGCAGCTTGTGAACCACTGAAATCCCACCAAGCCAGGACTCCAAAGTCCTCCAGAGAGGAGGCTCAGGGGAGACCTTGTTGCTCTTGATGATTACCTGAAGGAGGTTGTAGCCAGGTGGGGGTTGGTCTCTTCTCCCAGGCAACCAGTGACAGAATGAGAGGACACAGTCTCAAGCTGCACCAGGGGAGGTTTGAGCTGGGTGTTAGGAAGAAATTCTTCACAGAAAGAGATTGGCCATTGGAATGGCCTGACTGGGGAGGTGGTGGAATCACCTGGAAGTGTTTAAAAACAGCCTGAATGAGGCATTCAGTGCCATGGTTTAGTTGGTTATATGGTGTTGAGTGATAGGTTGGACTTGATGATCTCAGAGGTCTTTTCCAACGTGGTTGATTCTGTGATTCTGTGATTAATCGGATGAGTCTAACTAAAAATTTAATTAATGTTTCCATTGACTTTAGGTCTTAAGAAGTGTATAAGCAGCACAGTGAAACAGCTCAGAAAGGAAGGGAGAAGTGCTGTCTAAAATGACATTGTACTCACATCTTGAGAACTAAGCCCAGTTCTTCCTTCCCCTTCCAGAAGCTTTTGCAAAGTCAGAAGGAGTCATGGAGGAGAGCAAAAAGGATGCTCCAAAGTGTGGAACATCTTGCATTTGAGAAAAGGCTGAAGGGACTGGGATCCACCATCCTGCAGCAGAGCTGGCTGGCAAGGATCTAGAAACATCAGCACTGCGGAATCTGAGTGTTCACTGCTTCTGGTGCAAGAGCCATGGGCGATTACAGCAGCAGGTAGGAGATTGGAAAGGAGCAAAAGATGAGACTCCCCACCTCAGAACACGCTTCATGCAAGGATTTTACATGACTACAATAAGGAAATAATGGAAGGAAAATCCACCAGAAGCTGCCACTGCAGGAGAGAAAACTCCCTGAGCTGCAAGTCACTGGAGGATGAGAGCCTCTTCTGTGCAGTATCAGTCCCTACTTCTCCAAGTTAGGAGCAGGTGTTGATCTGTTGGAGGGTAGGAGGGCCCTGCAGAGGGACCTGGACAGGCTGGATGGGTGGGCAGAGGCCAATGGGATGAGACTGAACAAGGCTAAGTGCAGTTCTACACTTGGGCCACAACCACCCCAAGCAGCACTACAGGATGGGGACAGAGTGGCTGGAGAGCAGCCAGGCAGAGAGGGACCTGGGGGTGCTGGTTGATAGTAGGCTGAACATGAGCCAGCAGTGTGCCCAGGTGGCCAGGAGAGCCAATGGCAACCTGGCCTGGATCAGGAATAGTGTGGCCAGCAGGACAAGGGAGGTTATTCTTCCCCTGTACTCAGCATTGGTCAGGCCACACCTTGAGTCCTGTGTCCAGTTCTGGGCTCCTCAGTTTAAGAGAGATGTTGAGGTACTGGAAGGTGTCCAGAGAAGGGCAACGAAGCTGGGAAGGGGTCTGGAGCACAGCCCTGTGAGGAGAGGCTGAGGGAGCTGGGGGTGTTTAGCCTGGAGAAGAGGAGGCTCAGGGCAGACCTCATTGCTGTCTACAACTACCTGAAGGGAGGTTGTAGGCAGGTGGGGGTTGGTCTCTTCTCCCAGGCAACCAGCAGCAGAACAAGAGGACACAGTCTCAAGTTGTGCCAGGGGAGGTCTAGGCTGGATGTTAGGAGGAAGTTCTTCACAGCGGGGGTGATTGCCCATTGGAATGTGCTGCCCAGGGAGGTGGTGGAGTCGCCATCGCTGGAGACATTCAAGAGGAGACTGGATGAGGCACTTAGTGCCATGGTCTGGTTGATTGCTTAGGGCTGGGTGATCGGTTGGACTGGATGATCTTGGAGGTCTCTTCCAACCTGGTTGATTCTGTGATTCTATGATTCTGTGATTCTATTCTATAATTCTCCTGGTTTTATCCTCTACCCTCAGCATCTGCCCTAAGCCAGCACAGAAGTCAGGGTCTGTGCCTGGCATGGTGCTGGCTCTCATCCAGTTCTCAGCCCATTTCACACAGGGCAGAATTTAAGTCTTGTCTTGAAGAGAGATGGTCTCTGAAGTCCAAGCTCAAGGGCTGCATTGGCTTACTACGCTTGACACCCCATGATCACAGCAGATGGATTTCCTTCTCCCACAGGATTTGCTGCTTAGATTACGAAAAAACTATGTCGATTGTGAAAGGAAAGCTGGAGCAGAAAATAAATGTAAAAATAACTGTAGTTCTGGCATGCCAGAGGAATGTATTGTTGGACACCCAAAGCAAAGTCTTTGGTTAACAGATCCCCTTTCTCTCCTATGCCTTGTGACAGCACTGTCACACCAGCTCCCGGCTCCTCAGAAAGGCAAGGAGAAAAATATATTATACAGAACATGTAGGAGGAAAGTAAAATAAAGACAGTTTTTAAATGCAAACTGAAGAAATAGCACCAAAACCCCTGGGAAGAATGCAGAGCTGAGCTAAACCAGGATGATTAGCTATGCCTGCAGACATCACAAATTAGGCTCAGCCAGAGCAATTTTTTCAGAGACAAAGCCCGGTAGGTAAGTTGCTATCTTTAAAAGTATGCATAGATACTGCTCTCCCTGTGCTCCTTCCTCTCTTTCTGACCCAGTTCTGGAGTGATACTGCAGCTAAATGATCACACCTCCTATTCACAGACACAGGGTGTGATAGGATGGTAGAGGAGCAATACACCTTACTGGCAGTTTCTTCTTACCTAAGGAAGGTAAGAAGAGGCCCTTCACCTCCAGCTCAGAAAGAACAATTTGGTTTGTAAAGGTTTCTCCACCAGCAAGAGATAGAGAAACTGTCAAGAGGATGCACTCTTCCCATCTACTGTAATGGATGATTAGGGCAGAAGGGCTCACACGTGCTGCAGTCCAGCCACACCATGTCCTTCCCTGAGCAGGGAAAATACAGGCAGAGGTTGCTCCAGGCTCAGTGTTTGGTTCCTATATTTAGACACCAGCTCACATGCTGGACAAGTGGTGCTGTGGGACAAAATGCATCAACCTCTCCACGGGTCTCCTCCAGCTCTGCCCTGTGCAGACAGCCTGGAGGGAGCAGAGTCAGTTCAGCAGCTCTCTGTCATGTTGCATTATTAGTTCTGAAAAGCCCTCAGTGCTTTGGGCACAGGAAAATGCATTGAGGACTCAAAATGATAATCAATAAGAGCAGAGCTGTGAGCTGGAGAAGGGCTCTGCTTTGCAAGGACAAAGAGTTTAACCAGGACATTCTATCAGGTTCCTCATTTGGCTGCTTCTAAACACACCATATTCTAAAGCCAAGAGTTTCCTAACAGTCACTGGAAGCCAGGGTCATAAATTTCTGGCAGTAAAGAAGTGACCCAAGTTTCACCAAGCCATGCAGCTGGCCTGATCTTCTGTTCCTCAAGTCAGTACAAACGATTACATGGCCCTGGTGTGTGCAAAGGCAGCCTGGATTTCATTCTAGGAACAGTCCAAACAGTCTTTCCCCTCCTTTTTTTTTTCTTTTTATTTTTCCCCTGAAGAATTTCACTTCAAATCAAAAAGTGGCCCTGAAAACGCTTCTGTCTCAAGCTGCTAATAGCGGTGACCTTTTCACTTCCCACTGCTCCAGCATGAAATATTAACAGTCTCCTCAAACATGACAGAGACCAAGACTTTCCAAGGCATAAAATTGCCTGAAATGAACCAGCAAAATGACCTCTGGTAACACATGGCAGAAATGGCTTCATACCTCCTCACCTCTTATTTGTCAGTGTTTTAACAGTCACACAAATCACTGCTGACCCACGCAGGTAGCATCACAATTAGTTTGATTGCACAGTGCTGGCTGTTGTTCAGTCAATTAGAGATTTCTGTCCATCCACACCATTTTAATGACAGCTCAGCAGCCCCAGTGCTCTTGTATCTTGTTCAGAGCCATCAGCTGCTGATCAGGGCACAGCAGACTCTTGGGTGATTTTCTGTTCTCTGCTGCAGCAGCATATGCTTGAGCTTCCCACTTCCATGAAAGCTGAAGGGTCTGGGGAGGAGCACCCCTATGGTGGTCTGAGGATGCTGGTGAGGCACTGGCCTCATGCGAAGCATCACTCTCCTGCCCAGCTGGATCAGGCAGACAGAGCTCATCTTTCACAGCCCTCTACATGTCCTTCCCAAGGGGCAGCCACTGCAGCCACCCAGCCTTTCATCTCCTTTTCCCTGAAGAGAAAACGATTGCTTGGTAGAGGAGAAATCAGCACTCACCACAGACATGAGAAGAAAATAATTAACTCTCCTGGGTTATCAAGCTGCTGAGTGGCCTCCACCTCCACCCCCCTTTTCCACCCTCCTGCACGATATTTGGATGGTTGATGTCCTGGTCTGACCTGCAGCTGTTGCCCATCTTCCCTCCCCCAGCAGCAGCCTTGGGTGACCCACACTGCTCCTAATGACAGGGCAGGTGAGGTTGTCACCACAGGGCAAGTGAGGTTGTCACCACACTGAAGCCATAGCCAGATAAGCAGAGAGGGCAAGGCAGGCATGGGCCGTGCTTGGTAAACTATTAAACAAGCAGCACATCCGCATGAGGCCAGAACACATCACACAGACCCCAGTCATGCTCCGGGGAGAGCTGCAGCAGTCCCTCACAGCCACTGGTGCTGGCTGCATCCTGTCCATGGTGGCTTTACCAGGCAGCACCTTGACTGTTGCCCTGAGGAATCAGTTGAGCCATGGCAGTGCTCTCCTTGGCTCTGGATGCAGATCCCACTCAGGGCTGCAGGCTATGTTTCACCCACACTGCAGCTCTCACCTCAGTGGCTGGGGCCATCTCATGTCACTTCTAAGGGAAGCAGGGAGGTGTTTGTGCCTTCTTTGAACAACACAAATGGTTCAGCATCTGAGCAGTTTTAACACTCTTGTTAAAGCTCATCCTGGCCGTTGAGCAGCTTCCCCAAGGAGCAGAGAGCCAACAGCACTCCTCCTTGGCTCCTGGAATTCATCCAGCCCCAGCCCAAGCAGCTGCAGCAGTGTGGGGACTGAGGTCATGACTGAGGCTGGGTCATGTCCTGCTCACTTGGTGGCAGTCTCTGAGCAGATGGGAGGCAGGTCCCTGAGCCCCCTGGGAAAGACAGGTAAGAGGTTTGAAGGAGCTCTATTTCCATCCTCCTTACCAAACTACCCTGTTAAAAAGATTAAAGGCCTCCAGCTCTGGGGCCCTCAGCACAGGAAGGACATGGAGCTCATGGAGCAGCAGGTCCAGAGGTCAGAGGGCCGGAGCACCTCTCCTGTGAAGAAAGGATGGACTTGGTGAGCTCAGAGATCCTTTCCCAGAGGTCTTGGTGGTTGAACTCAGTGATCTCAAAGGTCTTTCCCAACCCAAACAATTCTATGATTCTAAGGGATAGGGTTGTTCAGCCTGGAGAAGAGAAGGCTCTGGGGAGACCTAATTATGGCCTCTCAGTACTTAAAGGTGGAGACAATCTTTTCAGGATTGTCTTGCCCCAGGGCTAGTGGTTTCAAACTAGAGAAGGGTAGATTTAGACCAGGTGCAAGGAAGAAATTGTTTACAATGAGGGTGGTGAAACAGTGGCCCGGGTTGCCCAAAGAGGTGGTAGAAGCCACATCCCTGCAGATGTTCAAGGTCAGGTTGGACAGGGCAGCCTGACCTAGTTCATGACGTCCCTGTTCATTGCAGAGTGTTGGACTTGATGACCTCTAGAAGTCCCTTTCAGCCCAGTGCCTTCTATCATTCTCTCTCTGTCCATTTGAAATATGCTGATGAAATTGGGAAGCATTTTCCTTTCCTCACACAGTGAAAGCTGCCTGATGATGGCAGTCTCTGCAGTTTTACTACACTTGTCTTCTGCTCTGCCTGAAGCCAGGAAGACATTTTCAGCCTAGCTCTCTTCTCCAAGGACCCATCTGTTTGCTCCCAACCCTAGGTACTTTTTCAGCTTGCTGCTAAGTTTCACCTGTGCTTGAAAAAGGAGCACAGCCCTTGAAGACATCAAATTCCTCAAGAAGCATGAAATTGAGAGAGGAAAGAAACTGAGTTTAATGTTTCTCCTGGGGAAGGGCAGTGTGGTGGCCCCAAGAGTGTCCTGTTGGGCTTCATGCACCAGTCAGCCAGCATGCTGGGGGCCAGAGAGGAGGGAGGCAGTGCCTAGGAGGACAGCCTGGACTAATGGGAAACCCCAGGCAGGAGCATTGAGGCTGGGCTAGTGTGGGAGACTAGAGAGACAGTAAATAGTGCCATAAGTGACCTGCCATAAGAGGAAGAGGGACGAAGAACGTCATGAAGAGGAAGCAGATATCACTAGTTCTGCTGAGCCAAAAAAGCCCCAGCTCACTCTTGCCCCTCTAGGACAGAAGTGTCTCTCCATTTTATTTTGTTGGGTTTTGTACACACAACACAGGGATAACATTTGTTGACCTCCTCTGCCTGTCTTGATCCCTGATAAAGGTCATCCAGGGAGGCTGGTGGAAAAACCCTTCCAGTGACTTCTGTGAGAACATTGCTAGGGCAGAAGTCCCTAAAAATGAGCACAGAGGGCAATTTCAGCTGGAATTTCCCACTTGGCTGATGCCTCTGGTTCTCATTCCTTACAGCCCAGCATGATGTGCAGGCACTGTCACCACAGTGCAGGCAGGCATCACCACTGCCCCTTCACTCTTTCACCTGCAGTGTCACAGCTCAGCTGATGCAGTGTGAGGTACTGCTCCTGCTGACCTCCACCTCACCTGCACCTCTGAGCTCTAAGCTGCAGCAATCTCCTCAGGGATGCTGTGACCTTCACAGAGGGAAATGTCTCCATCTCACTGGGAGTCACAAGTACTGAGAAAAGGCACAGCTGTACTGTGCCTGAGCAGGGGAGGAAACAGCTTCATACACATGAAGCTGAATTTGATGCCCCTCCAGAGACAGTGTAGCCATGTCAGTGATTATTTGGTGGATTAAGCTTGAAATGTTTTGTGGAAACTTTTGTGTGTGTGTGTGTGTGTGTGTCTCCTTTTAGGAACTGTTTGAACACAGCAAACTGGATGAAATAGGCCTTGCAATGGAAGATGATGACCTCCACCTGAGAAAGTCACCTTGCAGTTTGTTGTCACAATTTAATGTAGACTAATTGAATAAAGAAAAAGAAAAAAATAAAAGGAAAGGGCAGAACTAGGCATGAGAATGATGAAGTGTCCAGCGCAGAAGGGGACCGATCTCTCCACACCTCGCATGGCAGAGGTGCAAAGGAGCGGCCACTGCAGGTCTACTGTGTCTTGGCAGCTCAGAGATAGGGACACAACCCATCCACAGGGCACAGACAAGTCCATCCCCACTCCACAGCGGCTGGAACGTGCTGCTCTTAGAGTGAGATGAGCAGGTGAAACCCTGTACTGCTACAAAACCTCTGCTACTGCATTCAGCCTAGGGCGAGAGAGAGGGGAGGAGACAAAACACAGCTCCTACTGCTGCCCCTTCTAGGCAGGCTTACAGCAGTTACCCAACTGCTACACCAAGTCATCAAGAGCTGGTTCAAAACGTGACCCTTGTAAAAGTGCCCTGCTCCACTCTGTACCCGGTGCCAAGGCAGACCAGAGCCTCCTCAAGCAGAGCCCAACATCCTGCTGCAGCACAACCAAAGCAGAGAGGGAATGTGTCCCACTTTCAGATGCCAAATTCTTTGTTCTCCTTCTCCATGCGACTGCAGAGATAACTGCTGCTGCAATCTCTATTCACTCATGTGATGCTTTGGGATGGAAAATAGACAAGGGCAGAGCCACTTCCTCCTGCAGGAGTCATGCATGGCACGGTTAGTTAGCAGCCCCTTAGCCAAGGTTTTCCACCAAATAGGTCAGAAATCTTGCTGCTTGCTCAGTAGGGGCATCACCCCCACCATCTAGGATCAGTGCACAACTAGCTGGGCATCATGAGTGAGTCCAGCACAGAGCCACAAAGGTGATGAAGGCAGTGGAACATCTCCCTGCTGAGGACATGCTGAGGGAGCTGGGGCTCTGTAGAGCAGAGGAGACTGAGAGGTGACCTCGTTCATGTTTACAAAGATGTGGAGGGCAGTATCAGGAAGATGGAGCCAGGCTCTGCTCAGAGATGATGACAGGACAAGGGGCACCTGCAGGTGGGAGCACAGAAGGTTCCATGTGAACATAAGGAAAAACTTTCTCACTGTGAGAGCGACAAACCACTGGAATAGACTGCTCAGAGAGGTTGTGGAGTCTCCTTCTCTGAAGATATTCAAAACCTGCCTGGATGTGTTCCTGTGTGATCTGCTCTAGGTGATCCTGCTCTGGCAGGGGAGTTGGATCTTCCAAGGTCCCCTCCAACCTTTAATATTCTGTGATTCTTACCTCTACTCCTTTAACACTCAGATCTTTCTTCTCCTCTCCCTGTTTCTCCCTATTTCCTGTGCTAAGTTTGATGCAGTAGTGCACAAGGAGATGCACTTCCCTGCGGCTGGTGCTATCAGCAGATAAAGCTCTTGTCCCTGTTGCCTTGGCTAGAGACCTGAGCCCACACAGCCTGACCTCTGGGGCCAGGCACAGCCTTTACTGTACAGGTGTGTTACAGGGGAGAGCTGGAATCCCCCTCCCACACACAATAACCATGAGGGTGGTGAGACACCGGAACAGGTTGCCCAGGGAGGTGGTGGAAGCCTCATTCCTGGAGGTTTTTAAGGTCAGGCTGGACGTGGCTCTGAGCAACCTGTGTGAGGTGTCCCTGCCCATGGCAGAGGGGTTGGAACTGGAAGATCCTTGAGGTCCCTTCCAACCCTGACAATTCTATGATTCTATGTCTGGCTCTGCCCCTCAGCCAGCATGACCCAGTGTCATGGGAAGGTCCACTCCAAGTACAGGGACATTTATCATTTGTTCCTTGTGCCCATTAAGTTTCTCCAGAATCTTTTCAAGCTGCATGTCATTAGCCTCATTTTTGTTTTTGAGGAAAATCACAAACTGTCACAGAGCTTCTCTTGGAGGGAGGAAAAGAGATATTAGGTGTGCTGGAGATCTCCACCAGATGCTGGCAGAATCCCAACAAGGCCACTAGTGAACTGGGGAGCCTTTGGTAGCCAGTCTGCAGATTCATCTGCTTTCAAGCAGCGCTGGAGGTGGGGAGGAGGGAGAAGCTAGGAGGGGAGGGGCAGATGAGTTTGGCTTGTTCCCCATTGTTGTGGAAACAGAATAGTGATGGGGAGGGTTTCACCTTGTGAGTGAGGCATCTCCTTCAAGATCAGAGTCTCTTGGAGAGAGATAGGAAGGAAGGGCACAGACATAGCCAGCCTGCAACACCCCAGCAGCTGTACAGTCAGGGAGGCTCAGCTCCACCCAGCCCATCCCACTGAGCCCTACCCACTGGAGATCCTCCCCAAGGAAATCTGCCTGGGATTTCACAGAAGTGCAGTGACAGCATCTTTACTGAGCTGTCATTTCAGCTCACTTCATCTTCACCCAGCCCACAGACACTACAGGAAGGTGTCCTGTTTTCAGACCCCTGGCACCATTCCCTGGTGCTGCTGCAGGACCATTGCCCTCTCCCTTGCCCTGCACGGCCACACACACTTTCAGCTGCTCACCTAGCAGGGGGGGAAGCAGCACCCACAGGTCCTCCCCAGCCACCCCTGCTGCAGCAGAAACACCTTGCCCAGCCCAGGCTTTGCTTGGGGTGAGGGGAGTCTGAGGTGGGCATTGGTTGCTGCATGTGCCTGTTAACAGCAGGGGCAATCCAGTTAGCTCCGTGTGGTGAGGGCAGATGGGAATGATGCTGCCTTCCCTGTGGGGTCATTCCCGACCAAGGCAACACTGCAGTGCCAACAGCAACTGGCAGAAGGAATTTAAGCATAGCAGTGGTGCAGCTGAGAGTGAATCATAGACAATGCCTACTCCTGCCTTGGGGCAGCATCCCTCCTGCACATTGCCCTGTTTGAGTTCCAGGTAGGCAGGTCTGCCCCATTTGCTCAGCTGGCCAGAACCTCATGGGAAGAAGAAGTCATCCTTCATCCACATCCTGAGCTACTCAGCCCCACATCCACTCCAGCATGGATGGAGAAGAGCCCAGAACCCACAGCAGTCCTTCCCTGGAATGCTCATGCACACAGGCAGCTTGTGCCCAGCGCTGCTGTACTCTCGCCCTCTGTGCCCCCAGTGCTCACATGCCCAAGACCAGACCCCATGGGCACACCTACCTCACAAGTGCCGGTCAGTCACAGGTCCTTGGCTTGTGCAGAGCTGCTCACATCCACACCAGCTCAGGGAGCCACATACAGAATTGCTGCTACATACAGAAGGGAGCTATGAGACCCTCCTGCTGTGAGGCTTCTCTCCCCCTGCTTCACCCCACACTGCTCCTCATTGCTGGTATTGATGAACCCTTAATGAGCTTTGAGCACATGTCCAGTCTAATCAACACCCTGCATGTCGTGGGTGTGGGGCGGGGTGGACCCAGAGCCACTGGAAAATTACACATCCTGGGAGAGCAGTGGCTCCAAGGGCATGGGCAGGAGGGAGGGCAGCAGCGTGGGCTAAGGGCCTGGCACCAAACCATGGTGACAGCAAGAGGCTGCTTGGGGATGGTTGCAGGCATTGCTGCAGCAGTTTCTGCAGGGATGGCTGTAGCAGTACTGCAGAGGCCACGCTAAAGGCTTTGTGCACACTCCTTGCCCTCCAGTGTTTGCAGGTAGACAGTGGTCTCCATCTTCTCCACCAGCAGGGCTGGCTGCAGCCACACAGGGTGCAAATGTCTGTCACACCATCCACGTCAGGGAGCTTGGGTGCCTGTCCATGAGCCTCTCCTGCTTGTGCACAGCCCTTGCACAGGGCTGGGCTTGCAACAGTGCAGCCCTGCCAAAGGGCGCCAGGGCAGTCAGTCCTCCCAAAGGACATCATGGTGTCACTGGTCAGGTGCACTGCTGGCTGTGGGTCAGGTTTTTGGGGTGGAGGGGGAAAGCAGAAGAAGGGGGTTACGTTTTGTTTGAAGTGTCAGGTCACCAGCCAGTAAAGGAGCCACTTGTGGACAACCAGTTGTTCAGAGTCCAAATCTTGTCACTGCCTCTGACAGGAGCTGCTTGGAGCCTGCATTTCCCATTTGCTTTTCATTCTGGGGCCTGCACTAATTTATATCCACTGGAAGCACAGAGAGCTTCCCTCAGAGGCAGCACACACAGGCCTGGTGAGTGGTAGCATCTTCAGAGGTGCAGGGAAAGGAGCCCAGGTGAATGAATGTGTAACCCTGCTGGGGGACTGTTGGCAGGATCACACCTTCTCACTTACCAGCTCCTCTCTGTGTGTGAAGGCGGAGCTAGGTAAGCCTAAATTAGTGACAAAAATACACTTAGCAGCTTTCAGTGGTGCAGAGGCAACAGGGCTGCTGACCTGGATTTCCCCCATGCCAGCCCTTACACAAGTCCTTGCTTCACCCCAGCAGTGGCTTTGCAGCATCTCAGAGGGGCTGAGGGTACCCCAGCACTTCCACACCTTTTGTTCCTTGTTAGCAAGCTCACCTTCTTTAAAGGTCCACCTCCATCAGGTTATTCCAGCCATTGAAGGAAAAAGACAGCAGTGTCAGGAGGGCTGGCAAGACTAGCAAGAGGGAAAGTGAAGAAAGGACTTTGTTGTTCCTGGGTTAACCCAAAAGGGATTGAAAGCTGAACATAGGCTGGAGGCATCTTGACACAAAGGCATCCATCCACCCTGAGCTGAAACAAATGCTGTGAGCTGCAATCCTTCTGAAACCAGGCTGGGAATCTAACAGAACACCCTGATCTCCCTCCTCTGCCAGGATGCCTACATTCCGTGCTGCTTGGTGAGCCTCAGTACATCTTATTTAGCAGCTAATACATTTAAAAGGGAGGTAAAGTACACCTGTCTCAGAAATCATTCTTTTGGGCTCACCTGGGATACAAACCAGGCACTGACAACGTTATGCTGCCTTTACTCCCTGCAAACCCCACTCTGCATTTGTGCAAGTGAGTGCAGCCTGCACTTCTCCCATGTCCTGGGGAATGCATGGGCACAGTCCTGAATGTGCTGCATGGAGTAGGAGGCTCAGCTCTTCCTCCTCCGTCTGGCTTGTTTTGCACCTTTGTGACCCGGCTTTGTGAATGTGATGCTGTGTTACCAGATCAGATATATATGGGCCAAACAAACCACATTTAAAGCAGGTACTTGCAGAGGGAAGTTTTAGCAGGGAGCCAGCAGCAAAGCCCCTGGTCTCTTTTTGTCAAAAGGACTGAAACATTTGCTACCCAAAATATCATAATTCACTCTTTCCTTGAGCACACTGTGGCTGGCTTTAGCCTGACCATCACTGTTCCCTCTTGGTCTTCAATTTTTCCTCAAGTGCCCTTTCTGATGCAACACCTCCTAAAATAAAAAGAGAGACACCAGCAGTTTGCTACCAGGGCAGATCCAGCCTGTTCTGTGCATTTTCTCACCTCCTCACACAGTCAGGAACACCAGAGAAGCACAGCAGGTTAACTGGAAACACCAGTGGCCATAGGCAAAGACATTCACTCCTTTCACTGGATGGATGCTCCCTTCACAGCATGCTAAGCCATCTCCCCACCTCACAGACTGCTGATCTGGAGAGAGAACGGGCTGGCAAGCAGCCATTGCCACTGAATCTGAAAGCAACAAATGTTTGCTGTGTAACATTTGTTGTGTGAGTTAGAGGCAGAAGTGAGCAGTGAGCATCGAAGGCACATCGAAGGAATAGAAATGAATGTCTCTTAACATCAGTCTGAGTAACCCCTTCCTTTCCCAGAAGAAAGTGGGACCAAGAAAAGAAGACAGTGTATGGAGGTTTCATAGAGCCAGACTCAGCTTAGTAAGCCCAAATGAATTTTGGAACACAGCTAAGGAGCAAAATTTATTTGTAAGGGTAATATTTAGAGCTGTTCTCTTGGTTGTTGTCCATAAACATTCATGAGACTAAGTTTTGATTCATCAGTGTGTTCCTAGAAAATGGGAGTTTGGGAGATACTCCCAATACTCAGTGGCTTGAGTGTTTGCAGTTGAAATATCCAGGCTGCCTCCTTCAAAGCTTTGGTTGGCTTGGGATGCATCCAGTGAAAGAGCCCAACCCCACTGTGTGAGCTGGGTAAGGAAACACATGGGCAGAGAATCTGTTCTGAATAACAGTTGCTGGATGTGGTGAGAGCAGCAAAAGCAGCCAAGTAATCAGGCTGGCCAGTTACACTTTAAAATTAATTTGCAAAACTCATTAGCACAATCGGCATCAAACAAGCAGGGAAATCGCTTGAGGAAAATCTACAAAGAGAAACAGGGCTGCACTCACTCCACAGATCTGCTACTAGCTGTGAGCCTGCCTGGCTCTGCCCTAAGCCCATCAACTCCACAGATTCCAAAGCACAGCAAAGCTGCCAGCACCTTAGTCTGAGGCATGGTCTTCTCCCCAGCAAGCCCTGTGAGCCTTCCAGCCTGTGGTGGAAGCCAAGAGCAAGCTCAGAGCTCAGCTCTGGGCTGACACCTGCCACCCAAGCCACCCTCCCACTAATGATGAACCTTACAGACAGGGAAAATGTGTAGGACCAGGGTAGGTAAGTCAGGACAACTCTTGTGCTTAGTACCTCACAGCTTCCTCCCAGAGGAATCCCAGCCCGGGTGGCCTGCTGAAAACTTCCCTGGTGATGTCTAGGGTTGCTTCATCACCAGTGGCTGGGCTGTTAATACCCAGTAAGGTAATCACCTCCCAGCTTCTCTGGCCTCTTCTGCCTGGGAAAGCTGCCAGAACCTGGGCTTCCTCCAACCCTGGGCACCTTGTGCAATCGCTCCCAGTCGCAGTGGGAGAAGTCAGCCCTGCAGTACAGGGGGAGAGAGTCCTTGCCCCACACATATACAGTGCTCCAGAGGCTGCCAGCAGTGCTCCTGGAGTACATATCTTTGAAATATCCTTCCCCCAGGAAACCTATCCAATACCTGCCACAGCTAGCACTTTTATTTACCATCCCCTCACCCACTGGTCTTAAATCTACACTTATGCCACTTGTCCCTGCAGCTGCTAGGAGCAATTTCATCTGCAGGTCAGTTGTTTCAAACTGGGAATTTCTACATCACTGCTGCTGCCAGCAGCACAAAGCAAGCAGAACATGACGGAGGCAAAAGGATGGCAAAATAAATATTGTAAGAACAAAGCTGAAAGTAAATGCTAGAAAAGAAAAGGAAATTCTATACTGGAAGAGACTGAAGGTAACCTGCAAAGGAGCGCTTCTGGTCAGGGCTCACCTATTGATTTTTTTCACCTCGAATGCACTGAAAACAGGGAGAAGCTGTGAGAGAATGCCACTGGAGACACTGGCAGGAAGACTGCAGCAGCTGTGAAGCAGCCCAGCTCAGTGTTCTGTTCATCCTCTGCATTTCACCTTAATTCATATGGCAGGGAAACAGCTGGAAGAAAAGTTTCCTCTGCTAAAGATTTATCTGAGCTTTCGGCCAGCAAGTGAGTCCTGAGGGACCAAGAGGCCTCCAACACAAAACTGATGAAGATCAATCTGACAAGTCATAGAATGGTCCAGGCTGGAAGGGACCTCCAAAGCTCATCCAGTCCAACCTCCCCACAGTCAGCAGGGACATCCCCAGCTAGATCAGGCTGCCCAGGGTCTCATTGAGCCTCACCTTGATTATCTCCAGGGATGGCGCCTCAACCACCTCCCTGGGCAACCTGTTCCAGTGTTCCACCACCCTCATGGCGCAGAACTTGTTCCTCACATCCAATCTAAATCTGCTCTGCTCTAGTTTGAAGCCATTGCCCCTGGTTCTGTCCCTGCAGGCCTTTGCAAACAGTCTCTCTGCATCCGTCTTGTAGTCCCCTTCAGATACTGGAAGGCCGCTCCAATATCTGAAGGCTCTCCCCAGAGCCTTCTCTTCTCCAGGCGGAACACCCTCAGTTCCCTCAGCTGCTCCAACCCCCTGATCATTTTTGTGGCCCTCCTCTGGACCTGGTCCATCAGGTCCATGGTCTTCCTGTGTTGAGGTGCTGCAGACCTGTACACAGTACTCCAGAGCAGAGTAAAGCGGCAGAATCACCTCTCTCCATCTCTGGCCACACATCTTTTGATGCAGTTCAGGCTGCCACTGGCTACCTGGGCTGCAAGCTCACACTGCTTCTGTCCAGCTTCTTGTCCATCAGTACCCCAAGTCCTTTTCCACAGGGCTGCTTTCTAACACCTCCTCCCCCAACCTTTATTGACAGTGAGGATTGTTCCAGCCTGGGTCATGAACTATGTTACAGGGAGAGATATGGACTGGGTAGAAGAGAAAAAAGACATGATGACTGCATTTCCCCTGCTCTCGTGGGGAGCATGCCTATGGCTTCTGCTAGCAGCTAAAGCAAACTGAAATTCAGGCTTCTGTGCTGCCATGCCTTTTCCTTCCTGGGCTGCAGCAAAGCTGAGGTGGTGCTGCAGGATGGCCCACACCTCTCTTTAGCTCAGCCCCTTCCTCTGATAGTTCCTACATCTGGCACAGTCAGTTTCCTGATGGGCAAAGAGAGACCTGAGCTGCAGTTCCAAAGTGTGAGGTTTGATTGTCAGTGCCTGCCCCCCAGGAGCTGCCAGAAAGCTCCTGAGCTGATTGCAGTTCAGTCTCTGAGCACTGGTGAGAGTACAGCACCTGCCCATAGGTGCAACATCCAGAGATGCTGCAAAGCCTGGCAGGTGCTGTACCTTTATCAGTGCTTAGTGTAAGCATGACTGGGATCCAGGTGACACAGGGACAGAGGCATTGCCAAGGGGTCACAGGGGGCCTGGGAGGCCATGTACCACTGGTGTCCATGGTGGAAATGGGAGCAGACTCTAAGCATGGCAGCCTTTCCTTTTCCCTTCTTCCTGGATATCTCTACTGGTGCAGGGGCATCTGAGTCAAACTGGGTGGCCAATGTCCCTGAAGTGTACCTCCCAGTCCAAAAGGGCACGAGGCTCCAGCAACCGGAAGTGGAATCTATGACAGCCACCAGCCACAGGAGCTTGTGACAGTTCCTGTGTCCCAGCAGGGTTACAGTACCTACCCACTGCCAGGGAGCTCTCAGCGCTTGCCTGTATGTAACCAGGAGTGTTCCCCACCTAAACCAACACCAGTTAGGTTAAGTTAAATCAGACCAGCCCACTTTGCTAACACATTTATTCAAGTTTAAAGATGATCTGGGTGGTAGGTGGACATCATCATGTTGATGAAAGTGTGCCTGTGGCTGCAGGTTGATTTAATAAATGTAGCTAAAAAACCCTGAGCATCTTTCCATCAGTGAAACTGCTCTCACAAGGAGCTGAGATGATTTAGCTTCATTGCTTCTAATCCATCCAAAACAGTGTGAAAAGTAACACCATGTACAACTTAGCTCAGGCTTGATCCTGATGGACTCAAGCTTATGCCCCTTGCCAGTGCAGCTGCATGGTGATGCTGTCCCACAGGGAGAAAAAGTCTTATTGTGCAGCTGTGTTTGGCCTCAAAAGCACAGAGGTGAGGGGCAAAATGTGTTGGGTGTGGAGGAAAGAGAGGACAGATTTGGATCTGAGATGCAAGGCAGGGCAAGTTACCACGGAGGCAGTATGACCACTGCCCACCTTGGAGACAAGAGAAGGAAGGAGACCCCGGGGCCCAGCCCCTCTGGCAAGTACCGTGCAGATGCAGTCTCCTTTATCACTGTGTAGGAAGGGATGGTGCCTGCACTGGGAGGAAAATATCTCCAGCCTGCTGCTCGCTGCTGCTTGCCCATGTGATGCCCACAACCAAAACAAGGCCTTGTTTGCAGCAATCACATTTGCCCCCCGTGGATCTGCTCCCATTGATGGAATCAGTTGGTAGGAAATTGCTTTGCTGCCGTTCGATGTGCTGTAGCTCACCACACACACTGTCACCACGCTGTCACCACACTCTCACCACACGGTCCAAGGGGCTGGGCCCACAACAGCCAGAACCTGCTGCTCAGAGGCATTACAGCACTCTTCCCTTCCTTCCAGACACAGAAGGCATTCTGGAAAATTTTACACAGATTACAAATTACCTCTTCCTAGAGTCAAGATCCAGAGACCCACAAACCTGAGCCACTTGCAGCAAGGAATTTGCTCACCAGCCTCTGGCAATGTGGACATCAGTGATAAGATTAAGACAAAATTACCAAAGTGTCATTCTCCCCCCAATACAGCCCTGGTACAGCTGCACCCCCCTGGAGGGGCTCTGAAAAAACCTAACAGTGCCTGATCAGCACTGATTGCCTACCTGCAGACACACACTCCTCTACTTTTCATGGGCAAAGAGTGTATGGGAGAGGGTGACTGGAGGCTGCCTCCAGGCTTCAGTTTTACTAAGGCACCAGATTACACCTTAACTGAGCAGTAGGAGTAAAGCTGAGCCCTGCAAAAGCATCTAGGAATGGGAATGATGTTGGAGATAGCACTGCATGGGGCATGGGAGAGAAGGCACTGCTGTCTCTGTGACTAATGTTCACATCACACTGGTGCAAATGGGGAGTTCAGACATCATCCAAAAGTACAGCACAGAAAGCTAACACCACCTGGCACACACTGTCTACCTTTTCCCTCAAAGTTCTGAGCCACTTCTCAATGTCCAGGCTGCCTCCCCAAAGAGGCTGACCCAGGGTTTCTGACTTACACCACTGTGCCTTGCTTGCTTCTGGGCACTCCTGTGTGCTGCTGGCAGCACCCAGCACAAAGCCACTTACTTGCATAGAGCCTGGTCAAGAAGCACTGGGCTGCAGCTCTTGGGTAGTCCCCACTGCAAAGCCAGTGCATGGGGATGGAAGTCTCGTTGCACGATGCAGCAGTGGCCCTTCTCCAGGATGTGGGATAATGATAGGCTGATTTTTGGTTTGGGGGTGGGTTTACTCCTCCAGGAGAAAAACAAACTCTGTTGAAATATGAGGTCAAGAAAGGCACCAGAGTGTCTGATCACTCGTCCCTCCCTACAGACCACTGCCTATGCCACAGCACGGCAAAAGCCCCACACTTGATAAAGCATATTTGGGAAGAGTCTAGAGGCCAATAATTGCTAATAACGAAAGAGCATGAGCATGTCTCTGGTCCAGAGAAGACATCCTAGACAGCCAGTAGGGCAAATAAAACTTACCCATCCTGGCTGTAACCCAGCCTAGGCACCAAAATATTCTACAGCCTCTGAAAAAAAAAAAAAATCAGAGCCCATTTTACAGTGTGGCTTTGGCATGTCACCAAAAGCCAGGCAGGATGGAGCTGCCCACAAATGGCTTAGCATAGCCACTGAAAGCATTTCTCCCTGGAAATCCCTTTCTTTTCCACACAGCTTTCCAAGTGCAGGCTTGATAAACCAGAAGAGACAGCTCCAAAAATACATGTCCTCCTTTGCAGAGACCATCAGGGATCAGGGATTCAAAGCAGAGACAGGATCACACTCCAAGAGCAGTTAGGAGAGCAGAGCTTATTCTGGATTTCAAAACAAAGCAAAAAAAAAAAAAAAAATCCCCCTCCAAATGCTGTTGGACAAGTTTCTTCCCTTGTCCCCAGCCTGGGATTCAGGAGAGACAGAGACCTGTTGGAGAAAATCCAACTGACAGCCAGGAGGATGCTTAGGGGACTTGAGCATCTCCCCTGTGAAGAGAAACTGAGAGCCCTGGGGCTGTTTAGTCTGGAGAAGAGAAGGCTGAGAGGGGATCTGATCAATGTCTATCAATAGCTGAGGGGTAGGTATCAAGTGGATGAGACCAGGCTCTTTTGGGTGGTGCACAGCAATAAGCCAAGGACCAATGGATACAAACTGGAACACAGAAGGTTTCAGCTCAACATGAGGAGAAACTTCTTTACAGTGGGGGTGACAGAGCCCTGGAGCAGGCTACCCAGAGAGGTTGTGGAGTCTCCTTCTCTGGAGACTTTCCAACCCCACCTGGATGCATTCCTGTGCAGACTCCCCTGGGTGATCCTGCTTTGGCAGGGGGTTGGACTGGATGATCTCTGGAGGTCCCTTCCAATCTCTAATGTTCTGTGATTCTGTGATTCTGTAATAAAGTCTCGGATGTTGACGCCCCAGCACTTCCGTGCAGCCCCAGAGGAGGAACTAGGCAGCAACATGTCAGCATCTACTCATTCCCTCAGGGTTTAACTCCTAATCCTTACTTTTTGAAAGCATTTATGATCTCTTACCCTGTTCAAACTCAGCTCTGCTGATTATTAAGAGGTTACCACATGTAAGTGTATGTAACCTAATAAAAGCAAAGGACAGTAAGACAACCTGAAGGTCTCTACACCCTATGACTGCAGACTGCCTCTTTCCTGGCCCTTCTTGCCTGTGCACCCAAGTCACTTGGCTACTTGCTCTCATTTCTACCTGGACGATGCCCACGAAAGTTCCTCACCAAACCCTTCCTTTCCATACAGCAGAGAAGCAAAAGTTCAGTAGAGTCACCAGATGCAAAATCCCCAGATGCAAACCATGCACCTGCTGCAGAGCACCTGGAAATTACCAAAAGCAATCATGACTTGAGGCCTCTGAGGCTTTTCTGCTCTTCTAGGGGTTTCCCCAAACAAAACATCTTTTTTGCTCCACCTCAGTCCCTTTGTCTTCTGCTGGCCCTTGCAATACACACACATGATCATGGGAAAGATCAAGAGGTGTGTTCACGATGAAGCTGTGGCTCCAATCCTTGGCAGCTAATCCTTGTGCTAGGGCTATCTGGGCACAGCTTCTCTCCACCTAAAACTAAGGCATGGGCTGGAGGAAGAACACAGCAGACAACTGTGCTTTGCTTGAGGGCTACCATGATCACCTCAGGCAGGGGAAGGTATGAGATCTGAGTTCCAATGAATGTGAAATGCCACTGCAGTTTTCCTCCCCTAAAAATGATGCCCATATTGACCATGAGCCAGCAATGTGCTCTTGTGGCCAAGAAGGCAAATGCTATTCTGGGGTGGATTAGAAGGGCTGTGGTTAGTAGGTGAGAAAGGTTCTCCTCCCCCTCTACTCTGCCCTGGTGAGGCCACATCTGGAATATTGTGTCCAGTTCTGGGATCTTCAGTTCAAGAAGGACCTCAGGGAACTGCATGAAAGAGTCCAGCACAGAGCCATGAGGAGAGCCTGAGGGAGCTGAGGGCTCTGTAGCTTGGAGAGGAGGAGCCTGAGAGGTGACCTCATTCATGTTGATAAAGATGTGCAGGGGGAGTGCCCAGAGGCTGGAGCCAGGCTCTGCTGGGTGATGCCCAATGCCAGCACAAGGGGCAGTGGTGGAAGTTGAGGCATAGGAAGTTCCATGGAAACAGAAGGAAAATGTTTTCCCTGTGAGGGTGACAGAACCCTGGAACAGGCTGCCCAGGGGGTTGTGGAGTCTCCCTCTCTGGAGATGTTTGAAACACTTCTGCATGTGTTCCTGTGTGACCTGCTGTAGGTGACCCTGCTCTGGCAGGGGGGTTGGTCTCGATGACCTTTGGAGGTCCCTTCCAGCCCCTAACATTCTGTGAAAAGTACATGTTGAGTTTTGTGTTGAACACTGAGGATATCCCAGCAATGAGAAGAAATACAAATTAATTCATGCTTGTCCATGGTAGATGTGCAAGAATTGCTCTAAGTCTTCTAGAGCTTGGCTGTGCCCTTCTCGGCCAGCTGCAGCCTTGGGGCCACGTGAGGGACACCACAACGTCTCCCTACCCAACCACGCAGCAGTCCAGACAGAGCAGGAATCATCTTCACTCAGGTGAGGCTCCAGAATTACATCTTTCTCCTTGGCAAAAAGAAAGATGACAGAAGAGTATAGGAGGGGTCTCATTTGGTACACATAGGAATGGACATAACCCCTCTGGCTGTGAGGGTGGATGAGCCAGGGGAGGGGAACACAGCAAGCAAATAATCAGAGAATCCTAGAATTGTCAGGGTTGGAAGGGACCTCAAGGATCATCCAGTTCCAACCCCCTGCCATGGGCCAGGGACACCTCACACTACATCAGGTTGCTCACAGCCACATCTAGCCTGGCCTTAAGAACCTCTGGGGATGAGGCTTCCACCACCTCCTTAGGCAAACTGTTCCAGTGTCTCACCACCCTTATGGGGAAAAACTTCTTCCTAACATCCAATCTAAATCTACCCATTTCTATTTTTTTTTCCATTCCCCCCCAGTCCTATCACTCCCTGACATCCTAAAAAGTCCCTCCCCAGCTTTCTTGTAGCCCCCTTCAGATACTGGAAGGCCACAAGAAGGTCTCCTCAGAGCCTTCTCTTCTCCCAACTGAACTACCCCAACTCTCTCAGTCTGTCTCCATAGCAGAGCAGCTCCAGCCCTCTGATCATCCTCGTGGCCCTTCTCTGGACACCTTCCAGCACCTCCAGATCCTTCCTGTAATAGAGGCTCCAGAACTGGATGCAGTACTCCAGGTGGGGTCTCACCAGAGCGGAGCAGAGGGGGAGAATCACCTCCCTCACCCTGCTGGCTAAAACTCGTTTGGCTTGTTTGCCCTTAGGTTTATCTTTCTGCTTTCAAATTCTGCCCAGTATAAGTTTTCAGCTGTTGTTTCCTTTTCCTTTTTTGTCCCCCCTATTTGCCCCTGTTGAAGGAAGAAGGTAGGGAAGGTTGAAGGGGAGGGAATGGGAAAAACAGGAAGGAAAATAACAGAGAATGAGTACCATGGAGCACTGTGTTCAGTTCTGGGCTCCCCAGGACAGGGAACTGTTTGAGAGGGTACAGCAAAGGGCTACAAAGGTGATTTGGGGGCTGGAATATCTCTGTAATGAAGACTTGGAGCTTTTTAGCCTGGAGAAGAACAGACTGAAAGGGTGGGTGTCAGCAGGATGGGGCCAATCTTCTTTCAGTGGTGCCCAGTGACAGGACAGGACATAGTGGGCACAAACCTGAACATAGTAAGTTTCATCTAAACACAAGGAGAAAGTTCTTCACTTTGAGAGTGACAGAGCACTAGAACGGGCTGCCCAGAGAGGTAGTGGAGTCTCTGTCTCTGGAGCCATTCAGAGCATACCTAATGCTATGCAGTGCAACCTGCTGTATGTGAAGCTGCTCTGGCAGTGCATTTGGACTAGATGATCTCCAGAGGTCTATTCCATCTCCTATCATTCTGTGATTCTGTGTAAAGAGAAGGAAAACACAAGATTTTTTTGGCTTGATTTCTTTTCTAACAAACTATTTTCCTTTCCTTTCTGGATAGAGGAATGAAAACATTCTTTTTAGTGGGGAAAAAAACAAAAAAAAAAACAAAAACCCAACCAAACACCACCCACCCAAAATACCCACATAAAAAAAGAAAACCCAAACAAAAGAAAACCAACAACCTGAAAATCCAGAGGTGGCAATGAGGTGCTTGATGGATGCCTGTCCTTTCTTCTGTATACAGTGGTTTTCTTCTGACCAGGAAGAGCAGCACAGTATGGCACACCCTATAACTTTGCTTGGACTTCAGCTTCAAATCATCATATCTTGGCATGTTCACAGAATCATAGAATGGGTGGAAGAGATCTCAAAGATCATCTAATCTCACCCCCTGCCATGGCAGGGACACCTCTCAACCAGCCCAGGTTACTCAAGGCCACATCCAGCCTGAGCTTGAACATCTCCAGGGAGGGAGCATCCACAGCCTCTCTGACAATCCATTCCAGAGCCTTGCCACCCTTGCAGTGAAGAATTTCTTCCTAAGATCCAATCTAAACATATTCTCCTTCAACTTAAATCCATTCCCCTTGTCCTATGGATGGACACTCTTGTAAAAAGTCCCTCTGCAGCTTTCCTGTAGGATCCCTTCAGGTACTGGAAGGCAGCTCTAAGGTCCCCCCAGAGTCTTCTCTCCTCCAGGCTGAACACCTCCAGCCTATCCTCATAGCAGAGGTGTTCCAGCCCTTGGATCATCTTTGTGGCCTCCTCTGGACTTGTTATCAAGGACTGAAGAGGGAAAAATGTGTCCTGTCTCTGTGCCACCCCTTTAGCAGTGTGCTTACCCTGAGTGTTGTGGAGGAGGGGGACAGTTGCCCATCAGACTCCAAGGTCTCCAGAAGTGTTCACTTCCAGGGAGCAATGGGGACCTGTCAGATCTGTTATGTGCACACAGCAATGCCTGATATGGTTGCATGAGTTTAGCAAACCATTACTTGGTCTCTTACCACACTTGCTCACTGTGGGTCTTATAGCAAAAGACAGCCATTGGTGGCATCTTTCTTCTCTTGCCCCAGCTGGGTGTACCTGGGTCACTGAGCTTTTCCTTAAACTGCCTGAGGCTCTGCCAATCCCATACAAAGCACCTAGACTACTCTCTGGATCCTGGGAACTTTGTAATTGCTTTCAATGGGGACAGCAATGCCTCCTCTGACTTTATCAAAATATGCTACTTCCAGAAAAAGAGTGGGATGATACTGTGGGATTATACATAAGCAACAGAGGAAAAGGGCAGATTTAGACTGGGTGTTAGGAACGTGTTCTTTACTATGAGGGTGGTGGAACACTAGAACAGGTTGCCCAGGGAGGTGCTTGGGGCCCCATCCCTGGAGATACTCAAAATCAGGCCGGCCTAGGCTCTGAGCATCCTGATCTACTGGAGGGTGTCCCTGCTGACTGCAGAGGGGTTGGGCTGGATGAGCTTTGGAGGTCCTTTCCAACCCAGAACATTCTGTGATTCTATTAATCAGTTTATGCAGTATTTATTTACAATAATACAGCCCCACACTTGTGTTCAGGCTTGAAAAGTGATTTATTTCTGTCTAGGATTTTTTGCAGTGTTATCCAACTGCCTCAGAAAAAAGGAGTGAACATATCTCCATGACTTCTCTGGCAGTGCAACACCACCTTACATCAGGCATGCCAACAGGAACAAAGGGGTTAAATGTCCTCCCAAGGGTCATACAAAAACAGGTGTCAGTGCTTCAGAGTGAATCTGGATGGCAAATCCCAGGCCTTTAATGTTCCTTTCTGTTGTTTGGAGAAGAGAAGAGAGCAAATAATATGGGCTGCAGCCCATGCCTGAAAGCAAAACTCCAGCCCTGCTGGAGCTCTGAGCATTGGGAGGCAGCCACAGCACAAGCACCCAGCAGATGTCCAGCACCTCCTTGGGCCCAGTGATTTCTCCAGCTGATGGGGCTGTGCTACCCTAGCACTGCTGCTCCTTGGTGCTAGCCACTGACTTTTTGCTCTGGCTGCAGGCAGCAACTTGCTGAAGGGAGCTGCTCTCCCACCCAAATCTTGAGCAACACTGCCAGAAGGGAGAGGTCAAAAAAAGCACCAAAATACTTACCATAAGCCCTGACTGCAAGCCTCTGGCTGCTCAGCTCTCCCCACACCCATTGCTACAAGGTGACATTCAGCTCTTTCCAGTATCACAATAAAACAAGTGGTGTCTGAGTGGTGCCACAGCCCTTTGTAGGCCATCCGAAGGAGGCTTGCAGCTATCACTGCCCTTCACATTAAACCATCTCCAATCAAACAATAATGTCCCTGAAAGGTACAAATTCTGATACTTGACTCCCAGTGTTTGTTTCAGGAACAATTTTTAGTTTTTAAAGGAGAGGAAATTAAATGGGGGAAGGATTGCCCTGTGCTAATTCCCCGCTAAAGTCAGAGGAAGCTGCAGGAGATAAGGTTCCCATAGCAATGGGAGCAGGTAGCACACTGCACAGATGAGCCCTGATGTTCCTGCTTGCTTTCAGGGACAGTGGTTTATCTCCACACAGCACAGGGAAAAGCAATTACTTGGAACAAGAAACAAGGGGAAGGAGCCTATGGCACCTCTGATTTTTTAATGGCCTTTCTCTGGCCTGCTTTACTGCACTGTCATTTGTAACACAGCCATGTGCCATCAGCCAGAGGAAAGCTGCTGCAGGGATCCTGCCACTCTCTTTTCCTGTGGTTTTAGCTGTGAAATTCTGATAGGCATTCGAGCAGCTTTTGGCAGGGAATTTTACAGCCCCAGCCGCCACAGGACAGAGCTATGTGGCTCTGTACTAAAAGCCACATCCAAGTGCAATCACGTTCATGGCCAGTCTGGCAAGGAGAGATCTTCAGTTCAACACAATCTGCTTTCAATGAGCACATTTTAGCTCTTCATTATCTTGTCTGAGTTTAGGATTATGGCACCTGATTATGTCTTCCTTCTCCTCTGAGCAGTCATCTGCAGCAAAGCTGAGAGAGCACCAATCCCTCTCCCACTCTCACCCCAAAGCTACTCTGCAGCACAGAATCAGGGCCACCAACTCCTTCATTCATTCCTCTACAACGTGCCCCAGCAGTGCAGTTAAATTTATGGGTGTGCAGTCCCCAGGGGATCATTTCTCCCTGTTGTCATGCAGCTCTTCCTTCCCCCCACCTCCAACCCTGCCCCCCAACCCAGCTCTGGGACTTTCCCTGCATGCCATGAACCTTTTGAAAGGACTGTCAAATATTCAGCCATTTCACTGTCAGAGGAGTTTTCACTGGGCTGTGTAGTTTTGGACAAAAGAGAGTCCACTGGATAGTTATTCCTCACCCTTTTTCCCTCCTAAGAATGCCTTGAGATCTGTCATCCAGCTATGACCGAACCCTGTCACTTGCTTCCTCTCTTCCCTTCCAGTGACAACTGAACCCCTGACTGCCTTGCAGCCTCCTTTTATCACTGCCTATGATATGTTCCTGGCTCTCTCTCCCTTGTAGAAAGGTGACCTAGTAATGCACTTTCCTTTGTCACCCTCCAGCTTCTGAACCAACTTACTCATTCCCTTGTGCTAATATCCCATCACTTAGTGCCTTAGCATCCCTATCTTTGCTCCTGCACGCCTTTACTCTCTACTCTCTCTCACCACTGTGGTTTCCTTTCCTCCTCCCAACATGATAGCTTTTGGTTCTCCTCCTTTTCTTTTGTTGTTGCTAGGGTTTGGGTCGGTTGCTTTGTTTTGGTAATGAAATGTTTTTCTCTTCCCCACCGGTGTCAGACCTGGAGGACATTTCTGACAAGTGTTGCTCTCTCCCCATGTGCTGACAGGGAGAGTTATCCCCAGGGTGTTCAAAGAAACGCTGTCCCCGGTGGGTGCAGCCAGCTGGCTGGGAGAGGATATCCCAGACACTTGTCTCAGACGTGAAGCGGAGACGGGAAGAGCCCAGGAGAAAAGAAACCACTTTGGGAAGAAGAGAGCAGTCCAGGGTATGGAGGAGCCGTCCCTAGTGCCTCAGAAGTGGGTTTCTCTCTCTGTGATGCTGACAACCTCCTGGAGCGGGGGTGCCCATCCCTGGCGCTGCAGTCCGGCCCGTCCCGCGCCTCGCTTGGGCTGCGGCAGGTCCTGCGCTGGGGCGATCAGCTGCGCCAGCCGCTGCGGGAGGGAGGGAGGCCTCGTTAGTCAGGCTGATAACGAAGTGACACCCGAGAGTGCGCCACAGCCACTGCTGGCGACAAAGGCATCCAGAGAGCTCCCAGCTCCCGTTCTCTCTCCTGCTGAATGGCTGTGAACGGGAAAGGAAGGAGAGCAGGCTTGCCGTGACTGCTCTCCATGGCAATGATTCCACTCCTGGGCTCGAAGCTGAGCTGTGGACTGACAACTCACAGATGTATTTCTAGGAGGAAGTATGCAAGGGATTAGCCCCATAGATATTTCCTCTGGCCATGGGAAAAACCCCATAAAGTCAGTTTTCCCCCATGTGTGAATTACCTGTGCTTTCTGCTGGCTTTGGTGGGAGCTGTGGAACCTTCTGACCATCAGAAAATGCTGGGCATCTCCTGCTATGGTCCAAAACAGGCTGGCAGGTGATACCTACCTCATTACCCTGGTAAAGCATTCTCTCCACAGACTTGTCCCTGCGCCCAGGTTATCCCATCTCCCTTCTTCCAGCCAGCCAGACTGCAGTGATGCAGATGTTAGAGGGCAGCTACCTGCCCTTATCTGCCTCTGTGCTCTGCAATGCCGATGCCGTGGTGCTGGCACGCTGCGACACACGCACATGCACAAACACACGTGCGCACACACACACACATGCACACACACACACACGCACGCACACATGCACATACACACACTCACGTGCACACATGCACATACACACACACACATACACACACGCAAACACACACACACACTCACGCGCACATACACATACACACATACACGCACACACACATACATGCACACGCGCACATCCACACATACACACACACGCACACACATACACATACACACACGCACACACACATACACACACATGCACACACATACACACACGCACACACATACACACACGCACACACATACACATACATAAACACAGGCACACACATACACACATGCACACACATACACACACACACTCATGCACACCCACATACACACGCACACTGACATATACACACACACATGCGCAACGCACACACCACCACACACATACACACACCCACGCACCCACGCACCCACGCACACACACACACACATGCACACTCACATACACACACACACGCACACACACATATACACACGCACACACACACGCACATACGCACATACACGCACACACACAGACATGCACATACACACACGCACACACATGCACATACACACATACACGCACACACACACATACACGCACTCATACACTCGCACACATCCACACACGCGCACACATATGCACACACATGCACTCACATACACACATACATGTACACATACACACACACATATGCACACACACATGTACACACATACACACACATACACACGCACACACACATACACACATGCACACACACACATACACGCACACACATGTGCGCACAGACACACACACATATGCAGACACATGCATGCACACATACACACACGCACACACAAACACACATACACACAGACACAGATACACGCACACACAAGCACACACATACACACAGACACACATGCAGACACACATACACACACCCACGCAGACACACATACACACACACCCCCTACACACACACACGCACACACATGCGCACACACACATGCACACCCACACATACACACACATACACACATGTGCGCACCCCCCCCACACACATACACACACCCCCACACACACACGCAGACACACGTGCACACTCACATACAGACACGCGCACACACAGACGCACATACACACACATATACACACACACACGCACATACACACAGACACACATGCACACACACACATTCACGCACACACGCACATACACGCACACACATACACACACGCATGCACACACGACTGCTGTATCAAACCTGGGGAGCTGATTCTTTACAAATGCAAAGAACTTGGAGTCCTTTGGCTCAAAGGTTCTGGCCTGCTCTTATGGGTTTATGAACTTGGATGTTTTAACCATGGAGTTGAAAGTCCTTCACGTCCCAGAGAGGTGCAATCTTTTGTTATTTCATTCCCATCAGTATGCATCTCCCTTCCCTATATAAACCAACTGCAGAATCAATTCTGCCTTTTTCCTCTCTCTCTCTTCTCCCAGCCAGACCTTATCTCTTGTTTGGTATTTCAGGGGAGGATTTTGGCCTTAAGTGGCCTGCGAGTGGTCCGGGCAAAGCTGATTTGTTCTACGCCATCTGGGCCCAGAGGTGGTGGGGGGTAGAGAGGTATGGGGGCAGCTTTGAGGACTGGGTGGGGGACAGGTTTTGGAAGGTGATGCCCTAGTGAGGTTTTGGAGAAGACCAGGCTAGAGAGCAGGGCCAAGGTTGAGTGTGAACTGTTGGTTATTTGGGGGTATTTTTCTGGGTTTTTGTACTGTTGTATATAGCTGTGAACAGCACTGCCATTTCAACTTCCATCCTTTACAGTCCTGTGTCGAGCATTTCCTTTTACTCCTTTGGGGAGGGGTAAGAGAGCTTCTGTCTGCTCCCTCTAAACCTAGACACCTGCAGAGAGAGCTGCTGTGAGTTAGTGGTCTTTTTCATCCCATTCTTGAAGGCCCTGTGGTACCACTCACCTTCCCCCTCCTAAAGCCAAGCAACGTGCCCAGCTCCCGGGGCCAGTGTCTCACTTTGCTGAACGCTGGCTTTGCCCAGCTGCTAACTTTCCCCACTACAAGCTGTTCAGAGCAGCTTCTCTCATGCTCCTCTCTTGCAAAGTACATCAGAAGCAGTACAGGCAATTCACCCATGACTCACTCGATTAACTTCAGTGCTTCTGCTCCTTGTGAAGTGCCTGCCAGAATTCTGGATTTTGCTTATTTATTCAAAAGTATTCACCCCATGATTTCTGAAAAGAGCAGCCTGCAGCTGCTCTGGGAGCTGCTCATTGCGAGTCTATGGAGCCTGAGCTGTCTTAATCAGACACATTAAGAAACAACATTTGTGTTTCTTGGTCAGTTGAGTGTGACAAGGAGAATCAGTTTGTCTCAGGGACTGATCATAATTGCCATTTATAATCTTGCTTCCAGTGAATGGTTTGCAATATCCAGCTGAAAGGCACCATGCCTGGAAGCATCTGTGTCAGGAAATTAATTCACTACATTTCTGGGGTATGGCTGAAAAAAGGGAAGAGGTACATTTTGAGAAACTCTGCAAAACAGGAGCAACTGCTCCAGGAAGCACCTTCTCTTTTCCAGGCTCAACAACCCCAACTCTCTCAGCCTGCTTTTGTAGGAGAGGTGCTCTAGCCTTCTGATCATCTTTGGGGCCCTCTTCTCCATCAGATCCATGTCCTGCCTATATTGAGGGCTCCAGACCTGTACACAGTACTCCAGGTGAAGTCTCACCAGAGCAGAGCAGAGTGGCAGAATCACCTCTCTGGATCTGCTGGCAACACATCTTTTGATGCAGCCCAGGCTGTGATTTGCCTTCTGTGCTGCAAGTTCACGTTGCCTGCTCATGTCCAGCTTCTCATCCACCAGTACCCCCAAGTCCATCTCTGCAGGGCTGCTCTCAAACTCATCACCCCACAGCCTGTATTGATAACAAGAACTCCCCCAGCCCAGGTGCAGGGCCTTGCACTTTGCCTTATTGAACCTCCAGAGATTCAGCTGAGCTCACTTCTCCAGCATGTCTAGGTCCTTCTGCATGGCATCCTGTCCCCCAGTCTTGTCAGCTGCACCAGTCAGCTTGGCATCATCAACAAACTGTGTCAACTGTCAGCTGAGAAGCTCCTGGAAATTACAACTCATATACTCTACACCAGGGCAAACAGAAAACCCTTCAGTTAGAAATTGGCCAAATGAATCCCTTGGATGTGCTGTAAACATAAGCACAAACACCACTCACAGCAACATTTCAATCCAAAGGTTCAAAGCACTTTGCAACAGGTGAGAAACATTGCTTGTTTAGCAGGCAGGCCATCCAGACAGCACTAGCTCCTTCTTTAGACAAATGAAACCTATGAGCTGTGGGCAGCCAGGCTCTGCCAGCCACACAGGCAGACTCCTCAAACTTTCCATAGGGAAGGGCATTACCACTCAATGGCCTGAAGCACAGGAGAGGGTTGCAAGAGGCAGGACTCAAGGTGTGAACATGGAGCAAATTGTTTCACATCACCTTGGCACAGGGTTCACCTGGAATTCCTCATACTGGCAGGTGCACAGGTGCCAGCTCCCTCCTAACCTTGTCATCTCTTCATGGCCACTGACGGCAACCAGCAGGACCAAGGCAGCTGAACAAGAACTATTTCACAGCACCCTACTTTTCCCCCAGCTCCCTACCTGTAAAGCCTATGCTTCTCTCATTCTCTTACTGAAGACTCAGTGCTGCTGCTCCTGTCTTTTCTTCTGAGCCTGAGATGGACATTGGCCAGTTCTGCCACAACTCCTGTCACTCCCTATTAAGCCACATTTCCCAAACAGCAAATAAAAGCCCTTGGGGGCTGAGCCTTACAGATTCTGATGCACCTCCTCCAAGGCAAGGGAGCCAATGAGTACATCCTGCACCCAGCCCTCCCTGACTGTTGGCAGTGAAGGTTCCTCCTCCTCAAGACCCCACAATGTGACTGTCACACCTACACTAAAGCCCCAGGGATGCTCCTGTCCCCTGTTCACCTGCTCCCCACCCCAACCAGCAGGTGAGTCTACAGTCAGTGAGGATGTGGAAGGACCAGCAGAGAAAACACACAGAAATTTATATGCACTGTGCATCACTCAGGGGGTTCCCTGAAAAAAGAGGAAGCTGAGAGGAGACTTCATGGCTCTCCACAGCTACCTGCAAGGAGGTTGTGGAGAGGTTGGTGCTGGTCTCTTCTCCCAGGTCATTAGTGATAGAACAAGAGGGAACAGCCTTAAGCTGCAGCAGGGCAGGGTTAGACTGGACAGCAGGAAGATTTTTTTTCCAGCAGCAAGAGTGGTTAGGCACTGGAATGTGCTGCCCAGGGAGGTGGTGAAGTCTGCAAGCCTGGATGTGTTTAAAGGTGGTTTGGATGTGGTGCTTGGGGCTATGGTTTAGGGGTGAACCTTGTACAGTAGGGTTAATGGTTGGATTTGATGATCCTGAGGGTCTTTTCCAACCTGAATGTTTCTGTGATTCCTTCATGGGCCATGAGGTGTGGCATCTCTATGACACCATCTGCCTAGACATACTTCTTGCCAGGACAAGGTGTCTACAAGGAAAGAGGATAGGCTTGGGCATGGCAAAGAGTATCCCTGTACAGCTCTGAGAGCACGTCCTCTTGAACAGCCACACGTCTTTTCTTGTCGTTTCTTCAGAGAGAACAACATGGTCCTGACACAGGACTAAAAAGGAAGCAGGGGCAACAACTAAAGACCATGCACATCTGAGTCTTGCCCCTCGTTTGCACAGGCACCAGTCAGTAAGGAGAGAGAAAGCAAAGGTGTGTTTCCATGTTGTGCTAAGCACAGTGCACCACCATGATGAGACATTTGGTGATCACCCTGGAAGCTCTGTTGAAACTCTCCAAGCCCTCCACATTGCTAGCAAGAGCTACAGGGCATTCTGAAGAGAGACCACTCCCACTCCCCTTCCTTTTCAGAGGAGAGATGTGCATCTTCCCTGGGGCCTTTCTCACAAGCCACCTGAAGGAAGCAGCAACTGGATGCCCAGTGACCACAATCCCAGTACCTGCTTCAGGGGTCCTTTCGTCTTCAGGAGGATGAAGATGGCATAGAGAGGAATGCAGACCATGGAGGAGAGTGCCATCAACCAGCCCACCACGTAGCCCCAGGGTGGGTACACATAGGAATTGTTGTATTTCAAGGGTTTGTACTTGATCAGGGAAAACAGGAAGACAGCCTGAGGAAGAGAAAACACAGACATGGCTGGAGCCATGGCAGGCAGCTGCCCGTCCCACAGGAACAGCTGGGTGGCAATGACTCTGATGTCTTGCATGAATCATAGAATTGTCAGGGTTGGAAGGGACCTCAAGGATCATCCAGTTCCAACCCTCCTGCCATGGTCAGGGACACCTCACTCTACATCAGGTTGCTCACAGCCACATCCAGCCTGGCTGCAAAAATCTCCAGGGATGAGGCTTCTACCACCTCCCTGGACAACCTGTTCCAGTGTCTCACCACCCTCATGGGGAAGAATTTCTTCCTAACATCCAATCTGAATCTATTCGCTTCTAGTTTTGCTCCATTCCCCCCAGTCCTATCACTCCCTGACACCTAAAAGGTCCCTCCCCAGCTTTCTTGTAGGTCCCTTAAGAGCCAGCATGGATCTTTCTAGCTGCAGTGAGGCAGAGCTTGGTGCATGCTTGACTGTACAAGGAGGAAGGGCAAGACTTCTCCACAGTATAAAGACTTCAGGTTTCCTAAGAGTTCAACCTAAGCCAAGCTGGCAGTGGCTCTGAGGACTCAGCAACACCAAGGCAGTAGTTTATTCATTTCAAAAGCAGAAGGCCCCCAGAACTACTGCATGGGCACATATTTACTCCTCTTGGCCACGGAGCTCTCTTTGGGCTGCATCAGGCTGGCTTTGAAAATTTTGCCAACAGTCAGCTCGGGCTGGAGCCTGAGGACAAAGGCCTACAATCTTCTGAAAGCTGTAGCTATAAAGCCCATCTCTGTTTCCACTGCAGTCACAGGAAACAAATCTCAATGTCAGATGCAGGAGCAGAATTTGGCACAGAAATCATGCAAAAGCCAGTGGAGCAGGACTGGATACAACAGACAAGAACTTGCCTGACTTAGGGTGCATTGTCCTTAAACACAGCTGCCAGAGAAATTTTGTGAGAGATTTAATAACACAGAAAGCAAATGGCTGTGGAAGGACCTTTCTGAGCCACAGGAGGTCACAGAAACACAGGCTGAAGCAAGCCTTTCAGAACAGGCTGATTCTCACTGGGCTTCTAGTCAAAAGCTTCTCCAGACTTGGAGCATACATTTGCGTTTGCCTTCACAGCAAACAAGTGCTTTTCCAGGCTCAATTCATTTTCCAGGGAAAAGATAAGGTCTTGCAAAGGAAATGAATAGCTGCTTCAGCTTTGGACAAGCTTCTGCTTCTCCACAGCAGTTTGGAAAAATTACAGCAGCACCTTGAAGACAAATCAACCTTTTCTACTGAGAACCTAGGGATCCAGGATAATAGATTCATAGATTCATAGAACAGTTTGGGTTGGAAGGGACCTTAAAGGTCATCCAATTCCAACCCCGTGCCATGGGCGACACCTTCCACTAGATGAGGTCATTCAAGGCTTCATACAGCATGACCTTGAACACCTCCAGGGAGGGAGGGAACATTCATGACCTCCCTGGGCAACCTTGTTCCAGTGTCTCACTACCCTCACTAAAGAATTTCTTCCTCATCTTCAATATCAATCTGCCCTCTTCAAGCTTCAATCCATTTCCTCTTGTCCAGTCACTACAAGCCCTTGTAAAATGTCCCTTCCTGACTTTGTTGTAGCCCCCTTCAGGTACTGCAAGGCTGCTCTAAGGACTCCCTGCAGCTTTCTTTTCTCCAGGTTAAACAGCCCCAGCTCCCTCAGCCTGTCCCCATGAGGCAGGTGCCCCTGCCCTCTGATCATCTTCATGGCCTCCTCTGGGCAGACTCTAGCAACTCCAAGTCCCTCTTATGCTGGGGGCACCAGTACTGGATGGAATGCTCCAGGCAGGGTCTCACAAGAGCAGAGCAGAGAGGCAGAATCATCTCCCTTGCCCTGGTCACATGCCTTTTGACACAGGCCAGGACACACCTGGCCTTCTGGGCTGCGAGTGCACACTGCCAGCTCATGCTGAGCTTGTCACCAACTGACACCCCCTGTCCTTCTCCTCCAGACTGCTCTGGAGCCACTCCTCACCCAGCTGACTCCTGTGCCTGGGATTGCCCCCACCCAGGCTGCCCTTGGCCATGTGCCATGAAGTGACAGTGTGCCATACAGTGACAGTGTGCCATGAAGTCACAATGTGCCATGCAGTCATAGTGTGCCATGCAGTGACAGTGTGCCATGAAGTCACCATGCAGTTAGTGTGCCATGCAGTGATAGTGTGCCATGCAGTGACAGTGTGCCATGAGGTCACAATGTGCCACACAGTCACAGTGTGCCATGCAGTCAGTGTGCCATGCAGTGTGCCATGCAGTCACAGTGTGCCACTTACCAGGCAGAGCCCCGGGGTGAACACCAGCCAGCATATCTTGATCAAGGGCCATGGCCGGAAGCCAATCATGTCCTCTATGTTGTCGTAGAAGCGGTTGGCACCTTGCCCCCAGGCAGCAGAGAGACAAAGCAGAGGTCAGATCCTTGCTCTTTCCTTCAGTCAATGCTCACAGAAAATCCAAACTCTCTTGGTCCTGGCACAAGTCTGTCTGTCCCAGGAACACCGCAGCTGGCAGGAGCTGTTGGGGTGCTGATGGGGCCCAGGGTGGTTAAGCCCAGAGGAAGGGTTCTGACCTCACTCATAAGCTACCACAAAGTTTCACACAGAAGAAATGCTCTGTCCCCCAGGCAGCAGCAGCTAGAAAGGAGAGGATGCAGCACGCGTGCCTTCAGAGCTGCACAAGGCAAGGAGGGGAGACTGAGTTACAGGTGCTACAGTTGAAAGCTATGCTTGTAGATCAGAACTAGATCCTTCCAGGGAATTCAGTTCAGGGGCTGGATGAATTTTTCTAAGAGGCTAAGCAAAGGTAAATAGTGATGAATTTATTGAATTTCCTTGGCCCTGCAATGTCCTATACAGTCCTCTCTTTTCTCTCTGCAGCTTCTTTGCTTGCTTGGCTGCTCTAGCTCCCTTCTGACCTTCTCCTGGCTGAACTGACTTCTGTTGTATCTGTGAGATACAGGGGAGGTGAAACAGTCTCTCTCTGGGCTGCCCAGGGGGCTGTGAATCTGCCTGGGGGATACTTCTCATTGTTGAGCTGTAAACATATGTACTTTTATTTTGTACCTGTCTTACCACCTGATATCATTTCATATTTAGTCCATTCTGTAAATATACTTCATTTTGCTTCCAAACTTCTGAGCTAGTCTGGTGATTTACTCAGGGGGTAAACCTCCATTCTGGGGGTGAATCTCTGTTGGGGTGTGCAAATTTAACCCTACAACAACAGGTCAGCAAGGGAAAACTTTCATGGGTTGAGCACATGTGGATTGTGTGAGCCCAGAATGGTGAAAGAAACAAAGAGAGAGGAGGACACTGAACAACCCCTCCCCCTTTTGTCACCAGGGAAGTCATGCCAAGCATCTCCACTGAGCTGGGCATTTCCCCTGTCCTCAGGAGCCTGCTGCCCACAGAATATTCTTTTTTGGCATAAGCTCAGAAGTGCTGCCAATCCAAACTCTGCTGGAAACCAAACCTGCCATCTGCAAGTGCTGCTGTACTGTCCCATGGCAGGTGTCCTGTCAGTGCTTGATTTCCTCATCTCACCATTAACTTCAGGTACCAGGTTATGTTATCCAACATACATCAGACCCACCTGAATCTTACGGTGCACCAGAGGGGAGTGCACCTCTCTGAAGAGCATCTAGAAGCCCTACCAGTCTCCAGACCCTTACCATTGACTCTTCCCAACCAAGAGAACAGAGAAAATGTTTGCAGTGGTATAGAAAGGAGACAGGGTAATGTGGATGGACTTCAGCAGACCTTGTGGTAAGCTCTGAGATATGTTCAAGGAACAAGAGCCAAAGAGAAAGGTAGAATGAAGAGCAATCAAAAAAATCATTCATAAGATGTCTTTACTTCTTCCTGACTAGAGCTAACCAGAGACAGACATTCTATCAGACTGCCTCAGGTAAAATACAGCAACAATATTAGACAAAAGAATGGCTATAGACTGTCCATAGAAAGGGTTACCAATTAAGTACCTCTGAGATGAAATAATATCCTATTTTTTTAATTGAAATTTAATTCCATTGCTTAGGTGATAAAAAAGAACTCTGCCATTAAGGGTGTTCATCCCACTGTGATGAGACCTTGCTTCTTTGTATCTTAACACCAGAAGGCTGGGCTGGTCAAAATATATAGAATCATAGAATCACAGAAACATTCAGGTTGGAAAAGACCCTGAGGATCACCAAGGCCAACCCAGAACCCTACTCTACAAGGCTCACCCCTAAACCATAGCCCCAAGCGCCACACCCAAACCACCTTTAAACACATCCAGGCTTGGGGACTCCACCACCTCCCCGGGCAGCTCATTCCAATGCTTGACCACTCTTGTTGTGAAAAAATTCTTCCTACTGTCCAGTCTAACCCTGCCCTGCTGCAGCTTGAGGCTGTTCTCTCTTGTTCTATCACTAATGACCTGTGAGAAGAGACCAGCACCAACCTCTCCACAACCTCCTTTCAGGTAGCTGTAGAGAGCCAGGAGGTCTCCCCTCAGCCTCTTCTTTGTCTCATTAACCATCCCCAGCTCCTTCAGTCACTCTCCATCAGATTTATTCTCCAGGCCCTTCACAGCTTCCTTGCCCTCCTCTGCCCTGGCTCCAGCACCTCCACATCTCTCTTGGACTGAGGTGCCCAAACTGGACACAACACTCGAGGTGTGGCCTCCCCAGAGCTGAGTCCCAGGGGACAATCCCCTCCCTGCTCCTGCTGGACACAGCATTTCTGATCCCAGCCAGGATGCCTTTGGCTTTCTTGGCCACCTGGGCACACTGCTGGCTCCTATTCAGCTGCTTGTCCATTAGCATCCCCAGGTCCCTTTCTGCCAGCAGCTTTCCAGCCACACTGCCCCAAGCCTGTAGCATTGCTTGGGGTTGTTGTGCCCCAAGTGCAGGACCTGGCACTTGGCCTTGTGGAAGCTCCTCCTGGTAACGTTGGCCATGGATCCAATCTATCCAAGTCCCTCTGTAGAGCCTCCCTACCCTGGTGCAGATCAACACTTCCACCTAACGTGGTGTCATCTGTGAACTCTCTGCTGGCACACTCTGTGTCCTCATCAAGGTCATCAATCAAGATGTTAAACAGAAGTGGTCCCAATGCTGAGCCCTGAGGAACTCCACTGGTGCCTGGTGGCAGGTCCTGCCTCACCAACCTGATCTCCTTCTATGATCAGGTGACCCGCCTGGTGGACGTGGGAAAGGCTGTGGATGTAGTCTACCTGGACTTCAGCAAGGCCTTTGACACTGTCCCCCACAGCAAACTCCTGGCCAAACTGGCAGCCTGTGGCTTGGACAGCAGCACTGTGCTGGGTTAGGAACTGGCTGGAGGGCCGAGCCCAGAGAGTGGTGGTGAATGGTGCCACATCCAGCTGGCAGCCTGTCACTAGTGGTGTTCCCCAGGGATCAGTGCTGGGCCCCATCCTGTTCAATGTCTTTATTGATGATCTGGATGAGGGGATTGAGTCCATCATCAGTAAATTTGCAGATGACAGCAAGCTGGGAGCAGGTGTTGATCTGTTAGAAGGTAGAAGGGCTCTGCAGAGGGACCTTGACAGGCTGGACAGATGGGCAGAGTCCAACAGGATGGCATTCAACAAATCCAAGTGCCAGGTGCTGCACTTTGGCCACAACAACCCCATGCAGAGCTACAGGCTGGGGTCAGAGTGGCTGGAGAGCAGCCAGGTGGAAAGGGACCTGGGGGTACTGGTTGACAGCAGCTGAACATGAGCCAGCAGTGTGCCCAGGTGGCCAAGAAGGCCAATGGCATCCTGGCCTGCATCAGGCATAGTTTGGCCAGCAGGAGCAGGGAGGTCATTGTACCCCTGTACACAGCACTGGTTAGGCCACACCTTGAGTACTGTGTCCAGTTCTGGGCCCCTCAGTTTAGGAAAGATGTTGAATTGCTGGAGCATGTCCAGAGAAGGGCAACAAGGCTGGGGAGAGGCCTTGAGCACAAGCCCTATGAGGAGAGGCTGAGGGAGCTGGGACCTGTTTAGCCTGGAGAAGAGAAGGCTCAGGGGTGACCTCATTGCTGTCTACAACTACCTGAAGGGAGGTTGTACCCAGGAGGGGTTTGGTTTCTTCTCCCAGGCAACCAGCAGCAGAACAAGACGACACAGTCTCAAGCTGCGCCAGGGGAGGTTTAGGCTGGAGGTGAGGAGAAAGTTCTTCACAGAGAGAGTGGTTGGCCACTGGAATGTGCTGCCCAGGGAGGTGGTGGAGTCACCATCCCTGGAGGTGTTCAAGAGGGGATTGGACGTGGCACTTGGTGCCATGGTTTAGATAGGCATGAGGTGTAGGGTGACAGGTTGGACTCGATGATCCTTGAGGTCTCTTCCAACCTTCTTGATTCTATTCTATTCTGTTCTATTCTATTCTATTCTATTCTATTCTATTCTATTCTATTCTATTCTATTCTATTCTATTCTATTCTATTCTATTCTATTCTATTCTATTCTATTCTATTCTATTCTATTTAACTCCACTGACCACCACTCTCTGGGCCATTCATCCAGACAGTGCTGTATCCAGTGGAGGACCAGCCCCACCTGTGAGTGCTTGGGGTTTGGTGAGGTTATTTTGATTTATGTTTTTGTATCTTGGAATCAAATTGCTGTATTTTGTGTCTTTTAAAGCTTCTAAAAGCACATTATGTGTGATTTTCTCTATTTTGTAAGTTTTTGGGTTATTTTCTATATCCCATGACTAATGTTTGCAGGAAAACTCTTTTAAGCCCAGTTTTTGGAAGTGTTTAGGCTGAGGAAGGCAAGTTCTTCCAATAGCTCATGGTTCCTATCTTGAGCTGGCAAGTTAACAAGGAGCCTCAAGCAAAGGCAACAAGCTGTGGCATATCAAGGGGCATGCAGCTTCCTGTGGGAGTTCAGCCTACACTACAGCAGAGAACTCTGAAACTTCCACGCTATAAACACCAGTAAGCTTCAGGTAGCATTTCTGAAAATATACTGAGGAGAAAAGTGAGATGGTATAAACATTTCTTCTGCCAAGAACCCAAAATCTGCCATAGAGTGAAAAAAAAAAAAAAGGAGAGAGACACAAATGACGTGCCTTGAAACGTAGAACATGAGCGGAGCACAGTCTCCTACACCATTCCCTGCTGCCACAGAAACATGCTGTGGCCTCAGGTGTGTGATGGAAAAACTCAGATGGAAGAAGGAAGTTCATAGAATGTGGAAAAAGGTCACTTGGGAGGGATACAGGAACATTGCCAGAGTAGGTAGGGATGTGACAAGGAAAGCTAAGGCCCTCTTGGGATGTGGCAAACACAACAAGAAGTGCTTTTTCAGGCAGCAAAAGGAACACCAGGCAAAATATGTGCCTGCTGCTGGATGAGATGGGCAGCCTGGTGACAGGGGATACAGAGAAGGTGGAGTTACTGAAAGGCTTCTTTCCTTCGGCCTTTATTGCTAAGGCTGGCCTTCTGTCCCTGGAAGCAACAATCTGGAAGAAGGCAGACTCTCCATGAGTCGAGGTTAGAAATCCCCTCCACAAGCTGGACACCCACAAATCCATGAGCCTCGATGGGGTGCACCTACAAAGGCTGAGGGAGCTGGCTGAGGTTGTTACTAAGCCACTCTCCATCAGTTTTGAAAGGTCATGCAGAAAAGCAAAGGCACCTAAGGGTGGGAGGAAAGCCAGTGTCAGGTCAGTCTTCAGAGAGGGCAAGGAGGAGGAGCCAGCAAACTGCAGGTCTGCCTCAGCTCCAGCCCTGGAAATGGATGGAACAGCTCATTCTGGAGGTCATCTCTTGAACATTCGGAGGAAAAGAAGATTATCAGGAACAGTCAGCATGGATTCACAAAGGGGAAATCAGGCTTGACCAATCTGATAGTCTTCTATGATGGTGTGACCAGCTGGGTGGATGAGGGGAGAGCAGTGCATGCAGCCGGCCTCTACTTCAGCAAGTCTTTGGACACTGTCTCCCATGACATCCTCACAGAGCAGCTTAGGAATTGTGGCTTAGGTGAGTTGTCAGTGAGGTGCATTGAGAACTGGCTGAATGACAGAGCTCAGAGGGTTATGAGCAGGGTCTAGTTGAAGGCCTGTGGCTAGCAGTGTTCCCCAGGGGTCAGGACTGTTTTTTTTCAACGCCCTCATCAACAGCCTGGTGTTCCTGGGTGTTCTGCTCAAGGCATTCATCAACAGCCTGGGTGAAGGAACACCCAGTTTGCTGATAATACAAAACTGGGAGGGATGGCTGACACCTCAGAAGGCTGTGCTGCAATTTTGTGGGACCTGGGACAGGATGGAGAGCTGGGAAGCAGTAAACCTCATGAAGCTCAACAAAGGTTGGTATAGAGTCTTGCAGCTGGAGAGAAATAACCCCATGCACCAGGACAGGTTAGGGGTTGACCTGCTGGGAAGCAGCTCTGTGGAGAAGGACCTGAGAGTGCTGACAGACAGCTTCACCATAAGCCAGCATTGCACCTTTGTGGCCAAGAAGGCCAACAGCATCAAGAAGAGTGTGTCCAGCAAGTTGAGGGAGGTTCTCTTCCCCCTCTACTCTGCCCCAGTGAGGCTGCAGCTCCAGTTCAAGAGGAGCAAGGCAGTACTGGAGAGAGTGCAACAGTGGGGCATGAGGATGATTAGGGGATTTGCTGTTATCCCAAACTCCCCAAGAACAAGAACAGTCTGCAGCACAGGGCAGCTACCCATGCCTGCTGGTACCAGCTCCCCAGTGCTGGCCATATACCCTCACAGCTGCTGCATGCTTTTCTGACAAACCAGTTCATTTTACTGCATAAATTCATGGGAATCAATTGCACATGAACCCAAGCAGAGATTTGCTTACACCCTTGTGTCTGGTCCTTTGGAGCCCTTTTTGTTTTACACAGCTTATAACAGCAGCAAATACCCAAACTGGAAGGGACAAAGATTTTATTTTTGCAATGTTCCTAAACAGTGTCAGCTCTGCTCATCAATGCAGAAAGCCTTTCCTTTTAAATCTGCATTTGTTTGCATTCATCTCTATCAGATTCCATCCCCAGGACCTCAACAGGAGGTGACCCTGGCTCTCTGCCACAGTGCTTAAGCCTGGATCTGCTCCCTCTCTGTCTCAGACCCACAGCAGCAGCAATCGAGCCAAAGCTGTGCAAAGTGCCAGTAGCAGAAGTGTTGTGGCACTGGAACAACTCTGCACTCTTTGGCTACCAGCTGCACAGAATAGGACCCTTGTGATCCATAGCTCAGTGCATGATTGCCTGCAGCCACTGCATTGGAGTGGGTGAAGCCATGGACAGAGCAAGCCTGGCAGGGAGGATGCAGGCACAAGGAGGCTGCTGCTTTTGGTAGCTGTGCTACAGATGGACAAGAGAGCAAGAGAAAGATTTTATACCAGCACAAAATGGGCTCAGCCTGGGGCTACCCACAGGCACCCACTGGCATCAGCTTCCTTTATCTATGTAAACAGGTCTGATGGTTTCAGCCCCAGGTCTTCTGCAGAGAGAGAAGATGCTCGGTGCTCGCTTTCTCCTGGAACAGCTAAGCCTGATGTGCCTGCTGTGGCTGCCTGGGGAACATCATCCCTGTTGTGATCGTGTTGTGAACCCCAGAAACCAAACCCCATGCCTGCTTATGTAAGGGCTGCCTGTCCCAAAGTGGAAGGGAGAGAGGAAAAGGGGGGGATTAAAAAATACCCAACCAAAATCTCCAGCACTCCCCTCCATGGAGCACACTTGGCAGGTCTGATGCCACCCAACCCTTCCAGAGGCAGAAAGCAGCATGCCAGGAAATCCTCAGATCTTTGTGAGAACAGGGAGAGGGAAGTTGCCAAGTGGTGGGTGGTTGGCATATGTGCAGGGAGAGGGGAAACTCAGAGCTCATATTTGTGTAAGCAAAAACGGTGGAATTCTTCACAGTGTAAGCAAGAGGCTCAGCCCTGCCAACTCTGAAATGGAAAAAAAAAAAACCCAACAGCATTAATTGGCACCAGGCACTTTTTTTTTTTCCACTAAGATGCCTCATCTTGGCCCTCTGACTAAACTTTGGACCAGAATCAGCCCAGTGGATGGAAAGCAGAACACCAAGAGAGTAAAATCAGACTGCATGGAGTGAGGTAAATGACCCCCTGGTGGTGAGGGAAGGGCCATTTCTCAGTCCCTAGATGCATCCTCCCTCAACCAGGCTCCTGGGGCAGCATCACGTCTTGTGCTGCTCTTTGTCTACCACTGCTCCTCTCCACGGGTTTCTCATAGAATCACAGAGCATTAGAGGTGGGACCGCCAGAGATCATCCAGTCCAACCCCTGCCAAAAGCAGGATCACCCAGGGCAGTCTGCACAGGAATGCATCCAGGTGGGTTTGGAAAGTCTCCAGAGAAGGAGACTCCACAACCTCTCTGGGCAGCCTGCTCCAGGGCTCTGTCACCCTCACTGTAAAGAAGTTTCTCCTCATGTTGAGGTGAAACCTTCTCTGTTCCAGTTTGTATCCATTGGTCCTTGTCTTATCACTGTGCACCACCCAAAAGAGCCTGGCCCCCTCCCCTTGACACCCACCCCTCAGCTACTGATAGACATTGATCAGATCCCCTCTCAGCCTTCTCTTCTCCAGACTAAACAGCCCCAGGGCTCTCAGTCTCTCTTCCCAGGGGAGATGCTCAAGTCCCCTCAGCATCCTCATGGCTCTCCATTGGACTCTCTCCAGCAGGTCTCTGTCTCTCTTGAACTGGGGAGCCCCAAACTGGACACAGTATTGCAGCTGTGGTCTCAGCAGGGCAGAGTAGAGGAGGAGAACAACCTCCCTAGCCCTGCTGACCATACTTTTCCTCATGCAACCCAGGATCCCATTGGCTTTCTTGGCCACCAGGGCAAAGGCAGGTGACATGTTTGACTGTAACAATGACAGGGGGGTTCTGCACATTAAAGCAAAATTGCATGGAGGTGATGAAGCCCTGTCACAGGTGATGGAACTCTCCATTCCCTATAAATCCCACAGGGACTGTGTAGAAGGTGACTCCATTAACATCTGGCCAGGGTCTGGTATTGCAAGCTCTAAGATGTGTTTCCCTTGTGGGGCATCTCTCCAGAAAAAAATTTCCAACAGATCTGTTTCTCTGGCATTGCCCAGAGGTCAAGCCCAAGCACCTGCACTTGCCACCATTTCAGTAACAGTGAAATCCATCCACCCTAGCAACTGGATCCTGCTTTATATGAAGTACATGGAGAAATTGATTGCCCCTTTAGCAGCAGTGCTACAGTCACTGGACCCTCTCTAAAGCTCTAAGCACCAAAGAGAGCCGGCAGGCACTGACTGTTCACTGTCTCTCCTAAAATAAGACAAAGGTGGCACCCAATGAAATGAGGAGGTGGCAGGTTCAGAGCAAAGAGAGCGCTCCTCACAGAACACCTGCCCCAGCTGTGCAGCTCCTTGCTGCAGCATTTTGTGGGTGATGAAAGCTTCCCTGAGCCAAGTGGGAAAATTTTCAGAGCTAAACAGATTTGACATCCATCTCTGGAGGTCTCTGCACAACCAGCTGAGTATTGCACCAGGTTCTGCAGCTTCTAGCACAAGAAAGGCATGGACCTGTTAGAACAGGCCCAGAAGAGGGCCATGGAAATGATCAGTGGGGCAACACCTCTCCTGTGAAGAAAGGCTGAGGGAGTTGGAGTTGTTCAGCCTGGAGAAGAGAAAGCTCCAGAGAGACTTGGTTGCATCCTTTCAATAGATAAAAAGGGCTTGTAAGAAAGACAGAGAGGCTTTTACTACGGTTTGTAGTGACAGATAAAGGGGGAATGGTTTTAAGCTAAAAGAGGATAGATTTAGATTGGCTATGAGAAAGACATTTTTCACAACGAGGGTGCTGAGACTGGAACAGGTTTGCCCAGAGAAGTTGTGGATGTGCCACCATTGCAACTGCTCAAGGTCAGGTTGGAGAGGGCTTTGAGCAACCTGATCTAGTGAAAAATGTCCCACGGAGGGTGGACCAGATTACCTTCAAAGGCCCCTTGCAACCTAAATCATTCTCTGGTTCTAAGTCATTAGAAGTTGGCAGAACAGTAACATTGCTAACTTTTCTGCTATGTTCCTCCTTCCTAAGCAGCCCCTCCTGGCCGTTGAAGAAGGCACATCCTGATGCTCATGCCTGCAATCTTTTCCCTGGGTTAGCATGGCCACGTTGCTTGGCATAGCCAGAGGCCAGCAAATGTGTTGAGGGTTTAGTCTAAGCTGGCATCTAAGACAGCTTTGCAAGATCTCTGCAGATACTGAGCTGCTGCAGCTCCGTGAAAATAAGGAGAGGGAGCAGCTGCTCTGCATCGCACACAGCTGGACCCTTCGCCCAAGACCACCCAGCCTCGAGGCAAGCTTCAGGGAGACGGCCTGCAGCCTGTGTGCTCATGCACTGTTCAGCAGGGGAGAGATCTTCCTGTAGGGTATCACAGGATGCTCTTCTTACCACACAGACTAACAAGCAGTTGCTTTCCTTCTGATAGTTCATGAAGATCAGTTCAATGCTGCTTCTGAGTTTACCTGCAGACTTCCCTGGCAGCCAAAGCAGTTCCTCCTGTTTCTTTAAGGAGTGCCAGCACAGCCTGTGCCAATAGGCAGCTGTATCATGGCAGAAGCAGCACACAGCAGCTCTGCACCCCTGTGTTCTGGGCTACATTAGCTGATGGGAATAAAAGCAGGATGTGAGCAGACAGTAACAGAGACCAAACAGGAGCAGTCACTCCTCTATGGCTGCTTTGCTAATTCAGAAGACAGATGGGAAGAGCAGCAAGGTGGTTCCCTGAGGAACATGAGGATCCTTCAGAGAGGGGAAAAACATGTGCAGCAGTTAAGAAACAGTGCAAGAAAAGGTGTTGGAAAGCAGACCAGAAAGAGGGCAATTACAGCATTTCTGTGTCCCCTAAGGACCTTTTCTATCCACTCCCACTTCTCAACACTGCCCTACACACCCCCACCCTTGCCTTAAGAAAGAGTAACACAGGTTTTTGTTCTCCACTTACCATACACCCATCCTATGCAGATGACTTCAAAAAGGGAGAGGAAGAGTAGGCATGTGCCACTGGCAGCATAGTAGTCAAAGAGCTGGAAGATGTACATCCCACCCTGTTGAAGAGGCAGGAAAGAGAGAGTCACAGAAGGACTATTTCATGTGAGGGACAAATGACTGAGGAAAGCAGAAGAATAACAGCAGAAACATTGCACCTAGACCAGGTGGGAGAAAGAGAAGAAGAGCCTTCTCTTGGGGCTGCCCCTAGTCTGTCCCAAAAGACAGTCAGACCTGTGGCAGGGGAACACTTCATCTCCATGTTATGCTGTTGTGGGGCTGGCTGTTTTCCATGGCCATAGGAGCAGGAGGCAGTTTGTTTGCTTGTTCTAAATCAGCATCATTTCAAATGACCAGATGTCAGTGCAGAACATCCCGATGCCTCATTTCAGCTGCATTCATCTTCACATGCTGCTCAAGGTCCAACCCTTCAGTGGCAGGGGGGTGTGTTCCCTGATGTCATTCCCTTCAAGCTGAGCCCTGCACAGTTGCCATCAGCTACTTCTACAGCTCAGTGGGTGACTCCTCTCAGACTTCCACGTGTTTGCTCAGAGACAAAGTCCCTCCAATACAAGTCAAGCAGATGCTTCCAAATAGTGCTGGGAAACTCTAAACACTGCTGGAGCAGCAGAGCAGCTACCCCTTTGTGCCACCATGTATGAGGTGACATTCTGCAGTGATGGAAGCAGATGCCTCCATGGAAGGGGGCATGCAATAGCCATAGAACCCTTAACGTAGCCTCACTCAAAGCTCACTCAAGCACAGTGGGAGCTGCCTTCAGCAAACCCTTAGCCAGGACCCTGTTGGAAGATCATTCAGCAGTGCCTGAGAGGAATTAGCTGTCACCATGTAACACTTGGAGACAACACAAAGAAGTGCTAAGCCCCCTGCCCAAGCATGCAGTGTGCCTGCACAGTGCAGCACAGTACAGCACACCACTGTGCAGCAAGAGGAGCTTGGCTGTCAGCTGCAGAGCAGGGCAAATGTTGTGCAGGGAGCACTCCACCAGCTCTGCTCCTTCTGGCCCCAGGGCTCACAGGCTTCCCACTGACTCAGACAGGGCTTCAGTGCAGCATTACCTACAGCTTCCCCTCCTGCTGCTCTGGAAAGCAGCCAGTAAATATCACTGCCCTTAGAAGAGCTTCTGCTCATGCAGCTCTGCTTGCTTCAGCCACCAGGCCTGGTATTTGCCCAAAGCTGTGTGTCAGGCTGCCTCCCTGGCCTTCAGGACCATCTCTGTGGAAGGCTCAGTGTCGTGGGTTTAAGGCACTGGGATGTCTTAAACGCCAGAGGCTAGCCAGGTCCAGGAGAGGGACCAGAAAGGGTAATCTTTTGTTATCTCATTCCCATAAGCCCTGCATCACCACGAACTCTGCCACTTCTGTTTGGTCTTCCCCTTCTTCCTCCCTCTCTGCTCCTGGGAGGATGCACGGAGTTTTATCTCAGGTTTGGTGTGGGGGAGTGAGGCCTGGTTCAGCCTTGGCAGTGCTGCCAGTTGTGGCCTGGAGCAGCCTGGCTCACCCTGGAGCCAACAAGCAGAATTGTAGCTGTGTCACTTGGGTGTGGGGGGCAGAGGGGAATGGGGAGGGCACAGAGGCTGGGGGGGGAAGGGGGTTGTACATTTGAGGCCTGTGTTTTTTGGCCTGTTTTGGAGGAAGATGGTGGGAAGCTTTGGCCTAAGGAGGTTTGTGGAGAACTGTGGCCAAGGTGGACTATGGATTTTGTGTGTTTTATGTGCTTTGTACTGCAGTATGTAGCCATGATTAATACTTCCATTTAAACTTCTAATTCTTCCCAGTCCAGTATGGACTGGTTTTCTGTAACTCCTTTGAGAAGGCTTAATGAGCATCTGTCTTGCTCCTTAAACCAAGACAGTTCTGCAGCAAGTGCCCTGATGTCACAGAGAGTGAAAGCTGCAAGAGGTGCCAGCTAATGCACTAGAAATGGAGGGTGATCAGGGCAGTAAAGACCAGCTTGCCACCCCTACGCACTCCTCCAAAGCACTCTGGCAGTTTGCTGGTGCCTGGCCATACACCCCAGCTGCTCCTGCCTTACCTCTGTGACCAGCAGCAGGCCCAGCAGGTAGCATATGACAGCAATGGCCAGGATCAGCAGCTCCCGACGCCCCTTCTTCCGGAGCAGCTCTGGGAACATGTCAATCAGAGAGGTCACCACACTTTCCACGCAGACAAACTGCAGCAGAAGACAGGGCAGAGAAATCAGTTTCTCCCCTTCCCCAAGGACACGCTCCCTCTCACTGCTCTTTTTCCTTCCAGCTACCCAAATCTTGAAGTTTACTGTTTTGGAGTATTACTTCCACCAAGGGCCAGCTGCAGCTGCTAGGAACCCAAACACAACTCACTATAATCAGTGAGGTCTCCTCTAGATCTGCAGACCTGCAGGGTTAAAAGTACAGCCCCATGGTGGAGGAATGAACTAGGAGATGTAGAAGGAACTGCATTAAACTCAGCAGAGCATGTTGCTGCCCAGCAGGAATAGCCAAGGGATGGGGAGGCAAGGGGCAGACTGTGCCCCTCAAGCAGAGTGAGGAAGCAGCTGAGATGGCACAAGGAAATTCTGTGACGGAAGAGAGGTCCCCCTGTGAGGGACTGTGGGTTCAGAGCTCAGTCCTAACAACAAGCACTCCCCTCAGACAACAAAATGTGCCAAGGCTGCTTGGGAAAAGGGCCACCAGGGCTGCACACTGTCCTCCACACGGTGCTCTGCTGCATTTTGCTCCTGGTGTAACAGGGGTGTGGGCAGGTAGGAGATGGGCAGACCAGTGAGGAGAGCACACAGGGACAGAGAAGTGAGGAGAGCACACAGGGACTGATCTAGCAAGATGCAGCTGGAAGAAAACAGCTCCATTCCCCTTCCCAGATTGCTCTGCTCTGTGCTGGGCTTGCAGCATGCAGAGGTTTGGTGCTGGGACAGAGGTGGTAGGGGATGTATCTGGGACACCCTCATCTACACACAGGGAGAAACAACAACGCCAGCACACATAACCACTGGCATCCCATGAGGCCTGGCTCTGAGCTCCCACAATGTGAAAGTGCTGCAGACATTGTGGGGAACATATGGCTGCCAGCAAAGCAAATAACCACCTTATCCTCCCCCATGGCCTTAAGGAGTGCTCAGGCTGAGAACAAGCCCCTCTGTGTTGAATGAGGATGGGGTGTTTGCTATACCTGGCTGTCCAGTCCCAAGAAGATCAGCATGAGGAAGAAGAGGCAGGACCACAACTGAGACACAGGCATCATTGTTACTGCCGTTGGATATGCTATGAAAGCCAGGCCAGGACCTACCAACAGACCACAGGATGACCATGTGTGCCCCAACACCTGCCACCACCACCCTGCAGCACAGGCTGAGCTTATAGACTGCTTCAAAGCTCCAACCACAACAGCTCCTTGCCCACACAAGGCTGGAGGCTGTGCTGGGGAGCACTAGTGGTGCAGACACCCATAGCCATGGAGGATATAGACCACATCCTGGGCTTCACTTCCAAACAGTCCCCTCCCCAGCAGGCTTCCCCTTTGGCTTTGGTGCTGACCTTTCCCAGACAAACCCACCTGATTCTGCCACCTCTGAAATGGGCACACCCTGCTCTCGAGCCATGAAGCCCAGCACAGAGAAAATGGCAAAGCCAGCAACGAAGCTGGTGGCACTGTTGAGGAAGCAGAGCATGATGCAGTCCCTGCAGGGAGGAAGGGCAAAGATGAATCAGCATTTCCCACTACAGAACCTTTCCACTCAGGATCACCTCTGCAGTCACTTTCCCAGTGGAACAGTATGGACCAGGCAACATCAATGCTGTTCTGAACTCCCTCAGAAGTAAAGAGCTCAGAACAGAGCCACAAATCAGGCTACCCACCTTGTACTCCCCTGTTCAAGAGCTCTATGTGGCACAGTCACCGTCAGTGGCTTGTGAACAGGATGCCACGTTGATATACATAGGGACACGGCAACAAAAAAGTTCACAGGAGTCAAAAGAATAAGGAAAAACAACAGAGAAAATGTGGAAAAGTGCAAATTAGAAAAGAGAAGAAGTGGCTAAAGTAAACAGTCACAGAAGAGGAGAATCTGAAAGCAGATCTGACAAAGCAAGGCCTAAGGAGCTAACAACAGCCCTCCCGTGACACTGGCAGTGTCTACAGTGCCTTTATTGACTGTGTTCAACTAGAGGCTGAATGTGCTGTGCCACCTGTCCTGAAGTGTCTGTGCACCTGCACTTGTCCCTGCACAAACAGGGCACCAAGCTGAAGGGGCTGGGCTGGAAACCACACAGCCCAGGATCGTGCCTGAACAGCTGCCAGAGCTCACTCACAGCTCTGTGGGCACCCAAGGCATTAGAGGAAGGCATCAGTGCAGCCCCTGTTGTAGGACAGGAGAGGTGAGTGCTGTTTTCCAAGTACCATGGCATTTTCCCACCTATGCTGGATCAGCACAGGAGGGAATCTGAAGGTCCTCCTCCTCAGAGGGCTGCAGAAGGTGTCAGACATGATCCTGATGGCTTCACTGAGCTCCATGCCAGGCCATGGATAAAACAGAGCTGTAATTCAAGGGCAAGGAGGAGACCAGGCAGACTTGATTCATCTCCTTAATAGGACCAAGATGCCACTGGCAGTACATTACCCTGATGTAGTAAAGCACTGGAGACAGAGGGCCCAGACATCACCTCTGTACCACCTGCCCTGCCTAGCAAGTGGCAGCAGAGCTGACCCTGGCACCCCTGCTCACTCAGACACAGTCTGTGGTGTCACCACAGTGGCTTGAGACACTCTCCAGTTCATTCCTCCACCAGTCTCTCCTGTTTCTGAGCTGACTCACAGGGGAAAGCACTACTGAAGCCAGTTTGCAGAAGGATAGAAGGAGCCCAGGCTCCTCTTACCTGTAGCAGTTGTTGGTATATTTGTTGTAGCTACCCAGAGCTGTCAGGCACCCCTGGCAGATGGCATAAGAGAAGAGGATCTGAGTGCCTGCATCCATCCAGACCTGGAACAGAGAAGGTCAGTGATCTCCAGACCTGGCAAGAAAATAAACCAGTGGCTGTGCCCTGTCTGACAACAACCCCTGCAGAGTAACCCCTGAGATAGAGACAGGCTCAGTAGATGCAGAAACCAGGACACTTCTCTGGGAAAACTCAGATACAGGACTGAAAGTCCTCCAGGAAAAGTTTCCTGAGGTGGCTGTATTTTCACATCCCACTTGAGGTGACACCACTCCTCCACCCTGTGTCTTTGCATTCTGGAGTGAGACAGCATCCCTGATAGCACAGCTCCAGATGAAGTTAGTGCTATAGATGCCTCTGGTCCCTACATGGCTCAGGGTTTGCAGAGCCACTGGTGAGTTGTCCCAGATGAGGGCCAGTAAACCCTTTGTGTGACCCTTTGTACTCCACTCCCTTCTTCCCAGCCTAGTTTCCCACATACTAGAGGCTGTGGTGCAAGGTGAAGGGCAGAAAGTTGCTGGGCTGAGAGATCATAAGCCCAGTGGGGTGTCATGAACCCAAGCTCCCCTTTGCTCTGGCACTGCGTGGGAAAAAGCTGAGCAGCCTTGCTCAGCACTGCTCTGGCACTGCTCTGTGGAGGAGTCCCTTCATACCCTGTGCTGTGGGCTGAGCTGCACCTCCATTCTCCTGCCCTCCCAGGGGAAAGCCCTGAGCTGTGAGTCAGCAGGCAGGCAGGCAAACAGCACATCTTGCTGCCTGTCTGTCTGCTCCCTCTCACTGTTTTGCCTCTAAGCAGCCTTCAGCCGCAGACCTCCAGCCAGCCTTCAGAAAATCCCAGCCCAGGCACTGCTGCTGACATTCACACAGATCTCTGCTGGGCTCACACCTGGGAGCCTTTCAGCCATGGGCACACACACACATCCTGCTTCACACCAAAACCACACAGTCTGCCTAACTTGGGAGCAGGAGCTCTCACTCCAGCTGTACTGGGCTAAAGCAGCCTAGAAAGATAATGCCAGCTTTAGTTAGGCTGCGAAAGACAAGGAGGTGTTCAGTGAATGAGCTTTGACCATGAATAAAGCATTTGGCCCCAGTCACAGAATCACAGAATGTCAGGGGCTGGAAGGGACCTCCAAAGCTCATCCAGTCCAAACCCCCTGCCAGAGCAGGATCACCTAGAGCAGGTCACACAGGAACACATCCAGGCAGGTCTTGAATATCTCCACAAAGGGAGACTCCACAACCTCCCCGGGCAGCCTGTTCCAGTCTTCTGTCACCCTCACAGGGAAAAAGTTTTTCCTCCTGTTTCCATGGAACCTCCTCAGCTTCCACCACTGCCCCTTGTGCTGGCATTGGGCATCACCCAGCAGAGCCTGGCTCCAGCCTCTGGGCGCTCACCCTGCACATCTTTATCAACAGCAATGAGGTCACCTCTCAGGCTCCTCCTCTCCAAGCTACAGAGCCCTCAGCTCCCTCAGGCTCTCCTCATAAGGAAGATGTTCCACTCCCTTCATCATCTTTGTGGCTCTGTGCTGGGCTCTTTCAAGCAGTTCCCTGAGGTCCTTCTTGAACTGAGTGTGCCCAGAACTGGACACAGTATTTGAGATGCAGCCTTACCAGAGCAGAGCAGAGAGGGAGGAGAATCTCTCTCAACCTACTAACCACAGCCCTTCTAATCCACCCCAGGATGCCATTGGCCTTCTTGGCCACCAGAGCACATTGCTGGCTCATGGTCACACTTCCATCCACTAGCACTCCCAGGTCCCTTTCCCCTTCACTGCTCTCCAGTCACTCCCCTGTCAGTTATTTTGCTATTAAAATGCAGTTTGTGTTCTGCTGGCTCTCTGCACTCAGTGCATCACAGATTTTGTATGACAACACATAATTGCATCTGAAAGGCATGTGGGCAAAGACTGTGTTTGGCAGCTGCTGTGGGAGCAGTTGGGGCTTGGGCCATCTGGGAAGATGCGGGAGGTAAGCTGAGACCTTGCTTGGATGCCTCCACAAAAACATTCAGCAGTGGAATAATTAGCAACAATGTCATCTGAGTGCTCTTCTTGGGGGGTGTTACTGCATTAATAGCTCTCTGGGCTGGCAGCTGCAGTCTGCACAGCATTGCTGAGCCCATGTGAGGAGGGGAAGGAACCTGTTGCTACATATAAGTGCTAGAGCAGACACCCTGGGGGGATCCTCCAAGGAGGGTCCTGCTGCCTGGCCCATGGAACCCCAAGGGTGCTGCCCACCTTCTACCAAGCTGGGCTGCCTTGCAGATCATGGGTTTGGCTGCACCCTAATCAAGGTTTGTCCTCCCTAGGTACACAGCATTGTGCTCTCTAGGGCTGGGGGGTACCATGAGCTCCAATCAGTGGCGGCAGGGACTGACTTTGGCCAGCCCCAGACCTGGGCAGGTGGGAGCAGTCCACAGGATAGGTGAAGGGAACCTGCTGCCCAGCTGGGACACAGCCTGCATTACCTGTGTGCATTTGGTGTCTGCAAGCAGAGGAGCCTTGCACTAGCTGTGAGGGCTGTGCTGGAGCCAAACAAACAAAGTGCTAACCAGGCCAGAAAAAAAGAAAAAGAAAAGCAGTAGATTATTTCCCCTCACCTCTTCTCTTCTGGTTTTGCTGAGCCCATGAGTAGAAAGGAGCTGAGGGACCCACATGCTGCAGATTCACAAGCACCAAGGCTGTGGCTGAGCAAGAGGACCAGACCCTCTCAGCTCCTCTAAGAGGTCTCCCTGGGTCCACTGCTCTCCTTTCAGAGAAGACAGCACTTGATCCAAGGGCCTGGAAATTTTCCTTTAGCCAGTGCTTGCCTGCTCCACACCCACCTGGGGGTCTGCCAGCCTGGAAATGTCTGGCTTCAGGTAGAAGATGATTCCCTCAGCGGCGCTGGGCAGCGTGACTCCTCGCACCAGCAGGATTATCAGCATCACGTAGGGGAAGGTGGCAGTAAAGTAAACAACCTGTGGGTTCCAGAATGCAAAGGGAGGGAGGGTGAGAGGGGAGGGACTGCAGGTGTAATCTCGTTTTATGCACAGACCCCAACCCCAGCACACATCCCCGGGCTCTGCTGGTGGTGGCAGCTGCTGCTGTCAGCATAGGAGAGGGGTGGGCAGTAAATGAGCCAAGGTTACATCTCACCACTGATTTAGTTCATTTACAGTTTGTTCCTCACCCAATGTTCTGCCACTGTCTGCTCTGCTGCATTTTCTCTCTCCAGTCAGTGTAATTTCCCTGATCTCCAGCTGTTCTCTTCTTCCTTCTAGAGCTTTAGAAGCAGCCTAGATCTCTCCCTGTCACTGAGTTTTAATGAGGAGTTATTGAAATGGCTCCACTCCCAGCAAGAGTCTTCCAAATTAAATAGCAACTTTTGCTCCCCTATTTGAGAGAGCTCTGAAGGGTCTCATCTCCAGGAGTGCTCATGCAGCTCTCTCATCCCTTCAATGCTTCTGAGCTCACAGATGAAAAACAGGGGCACCCCAAAGCCTTGAAAGAAAATGCAGGCTATCACTTTTGGCAGAACCTTCACTTGTCCTGGTGTGTGACGAAAACAAACATTGCAGCAGAATTAATACCTCTAATCCATTGCCTGACATGACAGAGTTCTTCCCCATTTGCAAAATACCCATCAGCAAGTTGCAAGTTCCTAACATTTATTCATTATTAATATTCATCCAAGTAATGTGAAGGCTTCTTTACCCTATGGATTCACAGAAAGGGGCCTAAAATGACATTTTTCCTGCTTAGTGGTAACTGGTTGAATAAGTCACAGTGTGTGGTAATTGTGTTCTTTCCCCATTGAATAGGAATGCAAATACCTCTGGCAGGAATGCTAACATCTACCCTCAGAAATCACTTCTGGGAAACATTTATATGCATCAACTGAAGGCATAAGGAAAGGAAACAGGGAAAGAGCAAAAGAGTGGGCAACATGAATAAAAGGGAAAAGGCTTTTAAAGCAAATGAGTCTTTGTGGGGCTGTTTGAAATTATTTTCCTGAGGCTGCCATTGTTTCTTTAAGTCTGGACCCTTTAAACTGCAGCAGTGTAAATACTGGAAGGGCCTGGCAGGGTTATCAGGTCAGAGGAGCCTAAAAGTCAAGCACAGCCTCTTGTTTGTTGAACAAAGCATGCACCTGCTCAGGAACCCTGGGACCTCACTGCTGCTTAGCCTCATATACAGCCAGGGATGGAAAAGGAGGAAGGAGCTGCCTTTAAAACCCCAAATGACTACCTGTGCAGAAGATAACAGGCCTGCCTGACCTGTGGAATGTCTCAGGACAAAAAATCCCACCCTGCGTTGCTGCACTGTGTCCATACCACCTGGGCAAAGGAACATCATAGGAGCATAGAATGGCTTAGGCTGGAAGAGACCTCAGAGATCATCTAATCTCACCCCCTGCCATGGCAGGGACACCTCTCAGCCAGCCCAGGTTACTCAAGGCCCCATCCAGCCTGAGCTTGAACATCTCCAGGGAGGAGGCATCCACAGCCTCTCTGACAATCCATTCCAGAGCCTTGCCACCCTTGCCACCCTCCTTCCTACCTTAGGAAGAAGAATTTCTTCCTAAGATCCAATCTAAACATATTCTCCTTCAACTTAAATCCATTCTCCTTGTCCTATTGATGGACACTCTTGTAAAAAATCCCTCTGCAGCCTTCCTGTAGGATCCTTTCAGCTATTGGAAGGCAGCTCTAAGGTCCCCCCAGAGTCGTCTCTCCTCCAGGCTGAACAACCCCAGCTCCCTCAGCCTGTCCTCATAGCAGAGGTGTTCCAGCCCCTGGATCATCTTTGTGGCATCCTCAACAGACCTATGTCCCTCTTACAGGAAGAGACTTAGTGGAGAGGATTGAGAGCTGAAAGAAACCTGAGATGACTTAATTACACTTCCATATGGATTAAACAGCCTCTCAGACCCTGTCTGCCAAGATCAGAATGATAGCCTCTTGTGAAGAAGGCATTGTGGTATTGGAACCAAGGAGGATCAGAGATTTGAAACTTGAAGCATCCCCTCTCCCTGCAGATGTGGAGCCTGGCTCACCTCCTTGAGAAGGGTGGACAGCAGGGCAGCAGCAGCAAGAGTCAGAGGCATCAGCCAAGGCTGGGAGCAATACAGTGAGCAGGGTGAGCTCTTGTCTTGCTGTGTTAGAAGAGGTGCCCAATGTGCTCTTAAGGGAGGAGGTGAGGTTTGGCACTGAAGGGCAGGTGTCCAGTGCTGCAGGGAACACCTGCCAGTACCAGGGATTTTCAGGAATCACTTCCCCTCCCTCTGCTACTGGGATCTTCCATCAATGCCTACTGGATCCAGCCATCATTAATGACCCACACCCCCCATCTCATAGCAGCTCCAGGAAGGAAGGAGGTCCTGAGCAGGTCCTTAACAACCACTCCAAGGCATCACAAACTGATTCACTGCAGAAGGATAACCAGTGCATCTGAGCTATATCAGGAGGAAGCACTGCCTCCAGCTTCCCAGCAAAAGGAAGAGAGTGACCCACTGAACCCAAACCCATAGGGCCAGGGAGAATGCACAGGAGGGCACAGAGGCACCTCTCCCACCACAAGCATTTTGCTAGATAAAGAAGCAGGTGAGAGTCATTATCTGTTGACTGAGCTGGGTACAGGCACCAGCTTCTCCCTTTTGTTCAAGTTTCAGTCACCGTCAGGGTCAGGGAGCTGGCTGCTGCAGAGGATCTTGTTAAAAACACCAGGAGCCACAGCAGGATGGCACACTGGTGAGTGGATGATTCCCAAGGGTTCTTGGGGAGTATCTGCCACTGTATCTGCAAGGGAAAAGGTGACCCAAGGCTCCCCTCAGTTCCCACCAACTCTTCTGTTCCTCCTCCTATGGGTCAGCCACAACCACGTATGGATCACTATGGCCCCACCACAGCGAGGTTTGGCTTTGTGCTGTGTCCTGCCTCCACTTCAAGGAAAGGGAAAAAGAGATTGGAGAAGAAATGCAAGATGGGTACAAGGAGGCTTATGGACCAGGAGGACTATCTCCATTCCTACTTTGCCTGTGGACTTGACCCCCTTCCAGATGCAGAAGTAGCAGATGATCCAGGCCAGCAGGAGACACAGAGCCAGCTCCCAGCGCACAGCGCCCAGTTTGTGAATACCATCGGTGAGCCCCAGCACTCGCTTCCTGCCGGTGTCCAGGGACAGGGAGAGAAGCATTAACACTCCAGACCACCCACACACCTTTCCCACCTTACCCCATCCAAAGACCTCACAGCTTATCCGCAGCACGCCTTGCCCCGGGCTGCCAGCCATGCCAATCTCCCCATGTCTACCTAGAGCTCCTCTTCCTGTCATTCCTGCTGGTGCTGCTCCACCACATCCTCTAGCTGGCCTCAGCCCTCCCACTCTCCAGGTCAGACCCAGGCAACACAAAATCTACTTCCCACTGCTCCCCCACCTATCTATCCAGCCGACACAACTCAATTCAAATCAGACAGCTAAGGTCATCTTCACCCCATGGCCACAACTCTTCCTCTGGCCTCCCCATGTACTGCAGACACCCTTTATGTAAGCATAGATAGCCTTTATTATTGCCATAGCCTTCCTTCAGCCTCACTCCTTGAAGACACCATCAGGAAGGTGAGGCCACATAAGGTCTCAGTACATCAGCTCACACAGTCTCCAGAAACCCAGCTCCACATTGAAAATTCCTCTGCACAACCTTCTCCAAAGCAGTCCCCTCATGGTCCCTTTGCCCTTGCAAATGCTGCAGAACACCTGGACAATGGTTTCTGAGGGCTCAGAGCGCTGCTCAGCAGCATGTGCAAAGAACAGGGCAGGGAACGGCACCCAACACTCTGCAGACTCTTTCTTTTCCCATGGGGCCATAACCTCTTCTGTGTGCCCTGTAGTGGCTGCAGGGGATGAAAGACACTCAACTCTCTCAGAGGCACTTTGGGAGCCATAAACTGGAGAAAACAACAAAAGTACTGCTGGCACCACTCTTCTTTATGAGACTTCCTCAGTTGAGTACTGCTGGCACCACTCTTCTTTATGAGACTTCCTCGGTTGAGTGCGGAGAGGTAATTTGGCCCCAGGAGCCATTTCAACCTCTCCAGGCTGCAGTGACAAGCCTTCTAGGGACACTGCCTGGCCTGCTGCAGGACCTCTCCCTCAGAGGTGTTTTATTGCCTCCAGCCCCCAAGCTGGAGCTCCCCAAAGCTCCCCAAGCCCCTCTCTGACATCTCATGTATGCACCTCAGCTCCCTGCCCTCCAGGGATGAGCCTGAGCAGCCTGATAGACCACTTCCCTTGGGCACCAAGAAAGACACGGCCAGAAGAAAGGGAAGGAGAGTTTTGTCCCTTTCCGCCTGGCTGTGAAGGACTGTTCAGTCTGCTCTGGCCTTTCATGCTGCCCTGCCAACAGTGACCTGCAACACCTGAGACAAGTATCCCTCGCTCACAGCAAGTCCTCAGCTTCTCTGGGCTGCTCTTTCTGTGGCCACACTCACCCAGGCACTCAGTGACAGAAAGGGGAAGTGCCTGGGTGTGTAGGCACAGAGCACCTTGGGCAGGCACACTGTGAGCAGCCTCCAGTGTGCTCTGTGTTCCTCATGCCTCTGAGCTCCCTATGTCTGGGTCTGACATGTGGCACTTGGTCCTACAGAGACACACAGCCCTCTGCCCAGATGCTCCTAGAGCTGCAGCCCTTGGATGAGAGGAGCCTGAGCAGAGGGAAAGGGCTCACGTACTCCCAGAACTCAATCATTGGGGAGGTGGCGTTCGCAGGCAAGGTCCTGTTGTCCAGGCTGGAGCTATTCAGAATGTCCACACAGAGATCTACCAAAAGAAAAGGAAGCTGATGAGCCAGAGAAAGTCTCCAAGGCTCTTTCACTGGGGACACTACTTCCCCCTCCATATCCTTAATCTCACCCTGGCAGCAAGACTCTTCATTCTGGACTGCAGAGCATCTCATTAAGCATTTCTTTCAGGTCTGGCTCTCCCCAGCTATGAATCCCAACCCACCGGCAGCCAGAGGCCTTTGGGAAGGGGAGAGGGGAAGGAAAGAGCAACTCTCTGCCAAACTGAAACCAGATGGCTGCAGATTATTGGGGGATAGCCACTGTGAGTAGTCAGGATAGAAAATCCTGACTCCCACACCATGCACCACCCCCTCCTGCATGTGCATGCCTGTGTTCTCACACACCACAGATGCCTTCATGTTCCACTCTGCTAACTCCAGCCCTGCCACAGACTGTGAAACCACTGAACACAGAGGCTCTACCACATGGCCAAGAGGATGTTAGGGGTTGGAAGGGACCTCTTGAGATCTTCCAGTCCAACTCCCCTGCCAGAGCAGGACCATAGAATCCAGCACAGGTCATACAGGAACACATCCAGACAGGGCTTCAAAGGCTCCAGAGAAGGAGACTCCACAACCTCTCTGGGCAGCCTGTTCCAGTGCTCTGGGACCCTCACAATAAAGAAGTTCTTCCTCATGTTGAGGTGGAACCTCCTGTGCTGTAGTTTCCATCCATTGCCCCTTGTACTATCTCAGGGTACAAGTGAGCAGAGGCTGTCCCTGTCCCTTCCTTCCTGACCCCCAGCCCTCAGCTATTGATAGACATTGATCAGATCCCCTCTCAGTCTTCTCCTCTCCAGACTAAACAGCCCCAGGGCTCTCAGCCTCTCCTCACCAGGCAGTGCTCCAGCCCCTTCAGCATCCTTGTAGCCCTCCCTTGGACTCTCTCCAGCAGATCCTTGTCCCTCTTGAATGGGGGAGCCCAGAACTGGATGCAATATTCCAGGTGAGGTCTCACCAGGGCAGAGTAGAAGGGGAGGAAAACCTCCCTGGATCTGCTGGACACACTCCTCTGAATGCACCCCAGGACCCCATTGGCCTTCCTGGCCACAAGGGCACATCCTGCATTTTGCAGACAAAAGACAATCCACCAGAAAACTGAGGAAGCTCGGCTACAGGAGGGAAGCTTCTGTGTGTGAAGAGAACATCTGTGCCTTTCCTTGAAAAGAACCCCATGGTAGGGGAAAGAAAGGAATCACATCAACTCTTTGGAAGGGTGGTTCCCAGTGCTGGGATAAAGGGGCAGAGGGGGCTGTGAGGGAATTGCCTGTGGGGTGGAGAAACTGAACACACCATAGAAATGAAACACCTGACCCTAGAGAAAAAGGGAGGGAACTGAACTGCCACCAAAGGCAAAACAAAACTGTTCCACATGGTTCAGAAGGCCTGCTAAGGACATCAGTTTAGCTAACATCTACCCTGGTTTACCAGGCACAGCCCCAGTGCCTTGTATGAAACCAAAGCCAGGTCTCCTCTGCTGGGCACAGGTGTGTGAACTGTGGGCACAAGGACATGGCAGGCCTGGGCAATGTGATGGTGTAGAGGCTTGTATGAGTGTGATGAGAGCAGAGAAACAGTGGCTTGAGAGGCTTTTTTGCTACTCATTCCTGCACTAGGAGGCCTGTACTGGCAAAATCCTCCAGGGCAGGAACTGTAAGGTAATTGTCCCAGAGCTGATGCAAAGCTCCAGCCACATGAGGAGGACACCAGGCTGGCTTGAAAACTCTCACAGCCCACCCACCTAACTCTCCTGCTTGCCAGAAAATGCTGATTTCTCCATGAAATCTCACTGCCCAAAAGATCTCTGTGTGCAAGAGTTTTCCTGTGCCCTGCTGCTGGGCACACCCCTCACCCTTCCTGACACATGCCCATGCTGCATGGAGACAGCAACCTTTGACAGAGGACGTAACCACATTGTGTCTCAGGAGAGGCTGTTTCCTGAATGAAAAAATATGTTCTACAGAACCTAATTAGCTTCTGGGAATTGGGAAGGAGTGAGAAGCCAGCCAAGGGAAGGGGTACCTGAGTTCCAGGGGTTATTGCAGCTGGCCCATGGTAGCACAGCAGTGAAGGAGCTGAAGAGGTAGAAGAGTGCCCAGGACAGGATGATGATGTAGTAGATATTTAGATAGTATCCAATGATTTGTGAGGCATATCCAATTCCTGTGAAGGAAAGAAAAGGAGGTGAGGATGGGCACACCAATCAGCTCCCAAGGCAGTAGGCTCAACCCCAAACAAAGACAGAGCCCATGATGTGGTAAGAAGGGTACAACATCAACCACAGGCTTCACTACAGAATGGGGCAAGGCCTGTCTCATGGAAAGATACAGGATTTTGGAACATGGCATGCAGATAGGAAACATTGTTGGGATCTCTAGAGAGTTCTATAGCAGAACAGAGAGAACACCCTTCACTGGTGGGAAACATTTCTCTGACTGCTACCATGGCACTGTGTTGCAGTGTGCTACAGAAGAGCTAGCTCTAGCCTTTAAAGAAAAGAAATGCAGGAGAGTTTCTTCCTTCTGGAAAGACTCAGGCAAAAATGGTTATCACAGTTGATAGACATCATGCACTGGGGCAAAGGTACTGTCTGCATTTAAAGAGCAGACAGACAGAATTTTACAGGATCACAGGATGTTAGGGCCTGGAAGATCATCTGGAGATCATCTAGTCCAAACCCCAAAGGAAGTAAAATAAAACACTCTTGTTGAATTGGAGAGAAATACAGAATTATATTCAAAAAATAGACAGAAGACTACAGAACACAGGAATCCTTAACACCTATCCCCAAAAAATACAGGATGTGTGAAACCTCCCCAAAAAAAAATCTTCCTCCAACCAGACTAAACCAAAAGCTCCACTGCTCCTTTCCTCCCATTGTTTCTTTTCCATTAGGCCTAAACAGACCAAAATTGCACAGGACAAATTAGTCAGGCCCCTGCAGGCCACCAACAGGCCTGAGATACTCCCCCATGGTACCAGACAAGGCCTCCCAGCAGAGAGCTGGCAGGAGGGAGGAAAGAGCAGCAGAGACTGACTCTGCAGCCAGTTTTATAGGAATGCAGGCATTATGGGAATGAAATACAAAAGATTACACTTTCTGCTGTGTCTCTTCTGGACTGTCTGGTCCTCCTGGGAAGCTTCTCTATGGTTTTAAGATGATAGGTCTTAAAGATCAGTGCCTTAAACCCAGGACAGATACAGACTTAAGAGCTGAGCTCTGGTCTTGGGTCCTGCTTGTGCCCATTGCTCACCAAGATATCAGACTGGCAACTGGCTCAGAAAAGCTCACTCCATTTGTTTAAAACTGGTTGTCAGTGTCCTTTGAGAGGCCACTGCTGTCCACCTCCAAGCTCCATGGCAGAGCACAGGAGTCTCCAGAGCAGGAGGTCCTGATGTCTCTAGGGAGTTTCAAATGGCACTGCACAGCTGTGCTTGAGCAAACAGAGCAGGCCTTTCACTGAGCATGGGTTTCTCTGTCTGCAGAGCATGGGTAATAAATTCTCCCCTGGACAGGAGAAATCTGGGAGTTACACTCTTCAGGAACTGGGATTTTAAGCAGTAGAGTACCATGATGTCATGATAAATCCCACACCAGGGGAGGTTTAGATTGGACATTATGAAAAATTTCTTTCCTTAGAGAGTGGTGAGGCTTTGGAATAGGCTGCCAGGGAGGTGGTAGAGTCTCCATCCCTGGAGGTGTTCAAGAAGCTGTAGATATGGTGCTTCAGGATAGAGGTTAGTGGTCATGATAGCTGGGTTATGGTTGGACTTGATGATCTTAAAGGTCTTTTCTAGCCTGAGTGATTCTATGATTCATACTGATGCCATCAACCAACCTCCTCCAGGGCCCAGGAGTTCTGTTTCTTATACCTGTGCCTTAAGTGCAACCTCAGCCTATATCCAGGCTGTCAGAATAGTGCCTGCAGTGTGATCCTTGGCAGTCTGCAGGACACCAGCCTGCAAATGTTGCCACAGCAGGCCTGGGCACAGCAATGGGCAGGCAAAGTGTCATGAGCTGGTCAGCCTTCCTTGTCCTCTTCTCTCTTGCAAGAGGAGATGGCCTTAGGTTGCACCATGGGAAGTTTAGATTGGATATTAGGAAAACATGCAACAAAAGGCTTGTCAAGCACTGGGACAGGCTGCCCAGGAAAGTGACTGAGTCACCACCCCTGGAGGTATTTAAGAGACATAGATGTGGTGCTGCAGGACCTGGCTTAGCAGGGGACTTGCACTGCTGGTTAACAGTTGAATTAAATGATCTAAAGGTCTCTTCCAATCTAAATGATTCTGTGATTCTACTATGCAGTATTTCTCCTGGGCTACACGCAGGGGGTTGTGTACTGACACTTCCACCATCCTCTTCCTCTGCTTGCTGGCTGTCTTGCTTCTTCTCTCTCCTGGTCTCTGAACGTCTCAAAGCAAAGACTAGGGCTTGGCTGGACCAGCAGAGCTCGCAGCCAGCACCAGGCAGCTTCAGTCACCTACAGGTGTACACTGCCCCTGCACACACAGCAATGCCTGGGAGGGATAAGAGGGCAGAGCGAGAAAGGAAGGGAGGGAGAATAAAGGAGAAAGAAAAAGCAGAATAACATTTCCAAAAAAGGCTCAGAGTTGCTAATTGTTAGAAAGTACTGCTAGTAATTGCTGCAGCTTGACTGACCTTCAAAGAGGGGACAGATCTTCCTCCAGGCAGTGACCCCCCCCTGGCTGGTGTACTGCCCCAGCGCCGTCTCCAGGAAGAACAAGGGGATCCCACAGGTGAAGAGGAAGATGAGGTAAGGGATGAGGAAGGCTCCTGCAGAGAGGGTCAAATATTGCCTCAGAAACATCTTTAAAACCTTATCCTCAGCACCCCTTGAAAGGGGCCACAGCTGGAATCAGCTGGATAAACACAAATATTTTCCTGAATTAACTCTGCAACCTCTGCTAAAACCAAACCAAACCAAACCAAGGTTTCCAAGAGCATCATTTCTCAGAAAACAACACAAGTGTGTTCTGTCTTGTGCTCCTGCAGGACTTCTGAATTTCACCTTGGCCAAAACCTAGAGGTAAGGAGCAGACAGGCAAAGAGATAAAACCAGGCAGTGTGGGAGATGTTCTCCCTGCTTCACTCTCCTGACCGCTCTCTAGCTTTGAGGAGGATCAGGCAAAGCAAAAGAAGTCCTTGCTTCGCAGAACCACATTTGCTCTGCCTTTCCCAACACTCACAGCAAAACTTGGACTTTGCACACAGGACACAAATCTGGAGGCTAGTGACGTTTCTTGGTAAGTAACAAATTTGCCAGGACATCAGTTTGCTTGTGACATATTTCATGTCAAACCTGAAAACTGCACCAAAAGAACAGAAACAGAAGAAAGGCAGCAGAAAATCTCACCATTTTCAAAATGAAGAAGTTTAACTTCCCTTCAAATTCTTTTTTTTTTTAATTAAAATACAGACAAATGTCTTAAAAATCAGCCTAAAATAGCACTCAAGTTAACCACTGATGAAATGGAAGAGGAAGGGGAGACAGAGCAGGGTTTTTTTCCTAGAAACAACAACCAACAAACTCAATGCATCAGAAAATACAAACACACACTTCAGTGCTCTGCTCAGCTCTTTAACATCTTTTATCTGCTTTTTGGTTCTGCTGCCAAACGAAAACACCCAATATTTTCACTGTCCTGCTCAAAACTGCTGCTGAAATCTCAGTTTTAGTCTTGAGCTTCCTTCTGTCAGCCCACAGCCTTTCTCATCGCCTTCCTGCTTCCGTTCCTCCCCTAACAGGCCAAGGTGCCTGCCCTCCTCACTGGAACTAGGTCTGGCCCTCTCACACAGTAAACTTTGAGTCACCAGTTCCTCCCACCACCTGGAGAGCACCTCTGCTGATTACCACCAAGATGAGAGCCTTTCTTTCTCAGACATTGTCCCCTAGGACCTTTCTTCTCCTGCCAGCAATGCTACAATAATAAGCAACATCCAAAGTTCCCTCAAACACAGCTGTGGCCCTAGCTGCAGGGGACCCGGGGCCAGAGGGAGGGAGGGTGGTCCACAGCATCAGTCCAGGTCTGCAGAGCAGAGAAGAAGAACTGCATATGCTGAGCTAGAGGCAGCTGCTGTTTCAGTGCTGCAAGACATCCCTATGCCAAATCTGCAAGACAGTTTCATTTTCCTGCATACAGATAGACTTGCAGCAGGTCCCAGACTCTCTCCTTTGGCACCGTTTGTCCTGGAGCTTGATCCATTTTGGTCTCTCATTAATGAGGGCTCTCTTACACTTCTCAGCCTTCTCACAGCAGTCACCAGCTGAAACTCCAGATGTGATCTCCTCTCCAGTTTGCTGTTCCACTGGAGAAGACTCAGCCCTGTGGGAGCCTCCACAAGCTGACTCTTTCCTTGTGAGTCCATAACAAATGCATGGGGGTGAGCAATTGGCTCAAACATTAAAGTGCAACCACAGGGAAGTTTACACTTGGTTGCCATACAAGTTAACACAATTGGGTTTATCTCTGTCTTTGCAGCTTTATAACCATCTTAGTACATCCAAAGGTGAAGAAAGGTGATGGGACAGCACTCTCCAGTTCAGAGGGCAGAGGGGGAACTGGTGTGAAGCATTTATAGGTAGAAAATGTTGGGGTTTTGCAATTTCAAAAACTCTTCCAAGGGGGAGAATATCTTTGAGATAATTGAACAAGTTTGTGCCTTGTCCCATTGGAGTTTGTCAGCCATCTGCTTCCCTAGAGCAAGAAAGGTACTTTCCAGAGCAGCAGCATATGCTGCAAAGGCAGTGTGTGAGCTGAGGAAAGGACTCTCCTATCCCAATCTTCCCAAGTCTAGCTTTGTTGGCCTCTGAATCACAGACTTAAATATTTCAGAGAAGTTTAATTACAGAAGAAGAAAAGAAAAAAGAGAGACTAGCTATCTTGACTAGATATCTAAACTGAACAAAAGCAGCCTTGTCACTTCCATTAGTTAGCATGCAGATTGCAAGGACTACTGAAGCAGGTACCATAGGCATAAGCTATGCCAAGATACCATCTGAGCTGAGGCAGGACTTCCCCATGCCAACCATGGCTCCTCTCTCACAGCATGGCTGCAGGATGGACTGTTCAGTCAGATGCACCACCAGTGGTAACTAACCCACCCTGCTCTGACTTGCTTCTGGTGGCTCCAGTATCCACAGCAAAGCCTCAGAGAAAGAGACTGAAGGATCTGCAAAAAGCCATCCTAAGGCTCAAGAAAAAATCAATTCCATTTTCTTTAATCACCCTTTTATCCAACCACCATTTGGTTCAGAGGAGACATTGTGTTAACTCCTTTTGATTTAGATAAACTCCAGTGACAGCACAGCAGGCAGGAACCTGGCAGTCCTGGCCTGCACTACAGGGGATCAGTCATACATTAGTGAAAACTCACAGCACATGGGGAAAGAAAGACCTTTGGGGCATGGGCTGCAGAGAAAGAAAGGTTAAAGTGGGGGGAGGGAGGGCTCATGACACAGACGTGAGTTTCAGAGCATTATTTGAATGTGTTACTGGAATACAAGCACAAAAGTGAAGTCATGGCTGTACCTGACAGGTAATTCAATGGTCCTCCCTTTCTTTTATTAAGTTAGATTTTGCTTCACTTTAGTAGTGGTCAATTATTCCCTTTTTATGGCTATGAGAAAAATCTGATTTTTAACCATCTAACAGTCTTATTGCAATGCCATTGGAAAAGGAGAGTCACACAAAAAATAAAAGGGAAGGGGATTTCTCCTGGGAATGGGATTCCCTAGCAGCAGGTTGACCACTGAGAGAACTGTTCCTGGGCCAGAGACAGCAATGTTGATTCAGGGAGTATCAGGCTTGGCAGCAGCATCAGAGCCTTTCCTCCTCCATGACAAGGGCCTGAGAGTAACACAGAGAGTGGGGGAAAGGGAATTACATGGAAGGAAGGTGCTGATGGCTTTCTGACCACACAGAGCATTTGATGGTTTTGGAAGACCACCTGTTTCTCAGCATGGCCTTAAGGAGAGCCTTAAAAAGTTCCTAAAGGTCAATCCAGCATCCAAAGCTGGGAGAGCTGTTTTAAGAAACAATACCTGCTGGGCATCCATATTCACCCCTCAGTTTTAATGCCTCTTGGTTTTGACAGGAGGAGAGAATAAGAGAGTGCATATGGGAGCACATGAGGTGCAGGAGAAACAGGCTCAAGCACTTCTCCTGCCTACAGATCTAGGAAAACTCATCCATGCTGTGAACTTACCACCACCATTCTTGTAGCAGAGATATGGGAACCTCCACACGTTACCCAGACCAATGATCTCCCCAGCCACAGACAGCACAAACTCCATTTTGCTACTCCACTGGCCTCTCTCTTCCATTTCCTCCTTTTTTATCTCTTCAGGAGCTGCAGTGGTCCCATTGGGCTCTCCTTCCTTAGCCACAGCTCTTGTCATGGCTCTGTGGGATGGAGGAAAAAGAGAGTCTTAGAGGCAGGGAGCTGCTGCAGGGCACACAGGTGGAAGGAGGAGGGAGGGGACTAGTCACAACCACATGAGTATCACCATGAGACTCCCTCATCCTCTGGAAAATGGCTTCTTTAGCATCAGTATGAAGCATTTTCCCTAGGTTATGTCTGTGAGTCAGAAAGTGTTTACTGAAGGGGCAGAGCAAAGTTCCCTGGTCTGGTGAGATGGGCGCACCTGCACCACCCCTTCAGTGGACTACTTTGCCCTTTCCTCCATAGCCTCCTTCCTCATCCTTCCCAGACCACCAGCCTTAGTGCACCTCCATCTGCCCCTCTGCACCCTGACTGAAGCATCTGTACTGCTGCTGTAAACCTGACTGGAACTTTGGCAAGAGCAGCTCAGAGGAAGAGCACAGGACCTGAAGCCGAAGCGAGGCACAGAGGCAGGAGATTCCCTTTCTCGTGTGCTCTGTTCACAGCTGTCCTTCCTGGAGTGCTTTCAGAAGGCAGGATAGAAATGACACAGGTCAATAGTCTGAACAAGAATGGCTGGCCTAGCACTGCAGGCACTGCCAGGAGCACTGCCTTTGCTCCCCTGGGCACCATGCAGTACTGCCAAGCAGCCTGCAGGCTCAGCAAGACCCACTCACAGGCTCCTCTGACCCAGGCTGCCTGCAGTGACCTAGCTGGCACAAGCACCAACCCTCCACCTCTGCCCAGTCCTGGAAAGAACAGAAAGCCAGGAAACAAAGCAAAGGGACCTCACACTCAGGAGGTGTTTCAGGTCTGGGCAAGGAAGCACTGATATTAGACAACCTCAGTTACTGCAGGGGAAAGGTTAGCAGGAACAAATCCCAGCCTAGGAAACACAAAGCAAAGCTGCCTTTGGGGGAAGCACTTTGAATGCGACCGGGCCCTTGGGGTGGTACAAGGAAGACATTCTCTGGTCTGTATTAAATTATATTTAGCATCATCTTAACTAAACAAAGTTGTTAGAAGATATAATTGTCTACCTTAGCCAAAGTACTATAATTGGCTGGCTAGTCTCAATCCAGACAAAACTAACAGGAACCAGACTCAATCTGCTTTTTGACACTTTGATATTGTTTACAGGCATTCAATTATGAGAAGAAACTAAAACATAAAAAGAAATGCTGCCTTTGACTTAGCTAAACATCTACTCCAAAGCTTGTTTGAAGGAAGGCAGGATGTACAGGAGAGCCCAGCCAGAAAGCACAGACCTAACACAACTGCTGGTGGTAGCTGACAAACCGTGTCGAGGAAGCCCTGACTCAAGCTGCATCTCACCAGTGGCACTACTGCATGGACACTGGCCTTTGAGTGGGTGATTGGCATCAGCAAGGAACACACTTCCTCGTGGTAGGATTAAGAACCCACACTGGAAATGCCTCTCCAAAGCAGCAGCATCCCTGCTTCCTTTCCCCCCAGATAAGTGCTAAGCAATCAGGGCTTTGTTCCTTCACATGAACTTACAGGTTTGTTGTGCTGGTAGTTTGATAGCTTTTTAAACTGCATATCTGTTAATCCTTCCATGGCCCAAGGGGCCATCCCAGTCTCCAGGGAGCAGCAGGAACAGCAATGTGAGCCACCCATGCTACTTGACTCTTCCAGTGCCCCCATATCTCTGCACCCCTTCAGCTTGCTCTTTGCCAGGTACAGCTCTGGAGGCAGGGGCCTCTCCCAGTCAGCAAGTCATTGGTGAGAAAGGACCTCTTCACCCTTAACATCCTCTATCTGACAGGATCACCAAACCTATCCATCAATCTGCACCAGGACCATGATGGCAAACTATTCCCTCCTCGTGCCAAATCTCTCTAGTCATAGCTACCTGGGCATGAGCCACCTCATCGGGAGAAGGAACTACCAGGGAGTCTGAGCTACTTGAGAACAAAAGCAAGTGTAGTCCTAGCATCTGACTGGCCCAGCAGCCCAGAGACACCATGGCACTCATTTTGGTGTAGTTTTCACTGAGGCAAAGGGGAAGCAGGAGCAGGAGCTGGTTTGGCCATGCTTGCATTTCACACAAGACAGTGTCATTATTTCCATGTCTCATTTGATTCTATAAGCAGCCCAGTGCAAAGGAAATTATTTCCTAAATGTTGTCCCTCTGGATAGCCACCCCTGGGGCAAAGACAGACAGCTTCCACTGAATGTTCATCCCAAAGCAAGCAGGTTCTAGGCACAGGGTATGTTGCTTCCCTCATCCAAATAAATAAAGGAAAGCAGATTTCATAGTGTAATAACCACAGAATCATAGAATGGTCTGGGTTGGAAAGGACCTCCAAAGGTAATCCAATCCAACCCTCAGCAGTCAGCAGGGACATCCCCAACTAGATCAGGTTGCCCAGAGCCCTGTTGAGCCTCACCTTGATTATCTCCAGGGATGGGGCCCCAACCACCTCCCTGGGCAACCTGTTCCAGTGTTTCACTATCCTCATGGTGCAGAACTTGTTCTCTAAATGCCCAGGGCAACAACAATCCCCTTCTGCCTTTGTGTGTGTGCGGGTTTTGGGTGGGAGAGAGTTAATTTACTTCATGGTAGCTGCTATGGGGCTGTCTGAGGTTTGTGCTGAAAACAGTGCTGCTAACAGAGGGGTGCAGTGCTCAGTCTGGGCATCCTCTGCTTCTCACCCCACGCTGCCAGCAAGTGGGCTGGGAGTGCACAGGAAGCTGGACAGGGCCAGGACTGCTGGCCCTGATGGACCAAAGGGATGTAAACTAGGGTGATCAGGTCCTCCTGCCACTCTTTCTTCAGGTTCTGAAGCCCAGGCAAGGCTCCTTTCTCCACTGCCAGCTTGCTCATCAGTTGGTTCAGATGCTGCAGCACAGCCTCCTCAGCTTTGAGAGGAGGAGCAGAGCTGCTCACACTGTCAAATGTAAGAGAGCAGGTAGCACAATACCTAATGAAACTTGTTTGGTCTGTCACAGCTCTTGGCACACTCCAATTAGCTGCAGTCCAGGGCACATCATCAAGTACAATGATGCTCAGGTCTGGGCTTACTGAGGGTATCCTGAGAAGCTGAGAGGACTTGGCTAACTCTTTGTTTGCATTCTTTTAGTGCAAGGTGGCTCCAAAAGCCACCTTATCTCCACTATCTTTCTGTTTTACATGTGTTTGTGTCACTCTCACACATGGTGGCAGGGGAAGATCACCATCCCATCACCTAACCCTAGGAAGAGAATGCCCTGAGTGCCAGCCTGAACCCTGGCACCAGCCTCTGCCTCAGGCACACCTGGACCAGGGCTTTGGCTCTGCACCTGTCCACTGACTGCTGACCAGGCCAACAGGAGGGAGAGAAGCTGGGATGTTGCAGTGGAGAACAGGGCTGTGATGAGCACAGACCAGCAGGCAAGATGAGGCACTCGTGGCTTTGTTTTCCTGTTTTGAAAAGGCAGGAAGCACCCTGGCCATGGAATCAAACCTTTTCCACTGGGAATGGGTGGTAGGTTAAATGGGTGCCCAAAGCTGGGGCCCTTTATGACACAAGCTTCAGCTTCTCCCTTTGCAGCCAAAGTGATGCACAGCACTGCACATCCCCAGCACACCCCTGCTTGCTTTGCTTGCTATTCCTGGTGGAAAGCCTATTCACAACACTCCTGAACAGCTGATCCTGCTGTGCCTTTGCCCTGTATGTTCTCAGGCCAGATGGAGTCTCAACTTCTTTTTTCCAGTCAGGAACAATTTGGCTCTCCCACAGCAGCCACAGCCACCCACTGTTAAATTCTCCCCAGCAGGCAGATATTTTCTTCTCCCAGTGGAAGTCCCTCTCCTTAACACACGAGTGCAGAGAGAAGACATTGCCCCTCACTGTCTGATGCATTTTTATTGCTGTACCTTCAAAGTTTGGAGGAAACTCTTCCCAATCCTTTGTTCCCAGCCTTTTTTTAACCTCTACCATAAAGTTTTTCCAACTGTTAAGATGCTGTTTGACACAGTCCACAGTCTACCTCTCTCCTGGACCTGCTCAGCCACCACCACCACCTTCCCTCCTCAGCTGCCTCTGGCCTCACAAGGCTCTACTAGAGGTGCCCTGCTGTATTTTCAAAGCTCAGCACTTTGAGGAGGTGCTTTCTCCAGGCCTGGAGTAGCCTCTGCAGACATCACCCCCAGTATATCATCTTCCCACAGAGAGGAGGAGGCTTCCTCTGTGTCCAGTGCAACAGCCAGATCTGTATGAAGTGGTACTGGACTTGGTGCATGGAGGCAGCCACATTTTTCCCCATCAAATTTATTGCTGAGGGAATAAGGATACACCTGTAGTCTACCCCCTTCCTGGAAAGAGAGCAGGCAGCAGAAAGGCAGACACAAACAGAGACCACACCAACAAGTTCCCAAGTTCCCTTCTTCAGAATTTGAATGACACAGCCCTGTCTCCCCCTGGGCTCAAGTTCTACCACCATGGGATCCTTTCAGTGGGCACAAAAGGCAAGGAAAGACAGAGACACCTCTGAAGTGCTGTAGACGCTCACTGGCTGAGTCGAATGTGCCAAGTGCACCGTGCAGGGGGCAGGAGCAGAGCATTTGTTGGCTTTATTGGAGCATAAACTGCAGCTCAAGGGGTGTGGCAGGAACCAGAAAAAGCAGAGAATGGAAGTGTCCTTTGAAAGCAGAACGCGGTGGTATCCTCAGCTTCTCCCAGGGCAAAAAGGCCTTATTCAGGGCTGCTCAGGTGAGACAGAACAAGAGAGAGACGAGAGAGAAGCCGCCTGGGGTTTTGGCACCAGAAGATGAAGCCATTAGAGGTCCGCCTAAAGCTTGTCTTCCCTTAAACTTTACTGCCTGTTCCCAACTGCCATCACTCAAGAGCTCCTACTGCTGGGAAGTTACCATCCTCCATTTGACCTTTTCTGCTGTTTTATCTGAACACAGACGAGGGGAGGACACTCTCGAGTGTGAGCAGTGAAACAGAGCAAAAGGTGACCAGAGATGTCATTAAGAAGCAGTGGGTAAGACTTCTCAGAGGAAGCACAGCTTTGTAGCCCTTGGACACTAGTAGGGGCTGCCTGAGCTGCAGAAGGCAGCACTGCAGGTGATGCTGCAGGCAGCTGCATTGCATTAGTATTTCTTGGTTTCATCTTTAAACAAGCAGCAGCCAAGCACACCATAAACTGCTGCAATTTAAGGTGGGGAGAGATGAATCAGAAAGCAAGCAGGCTGGGCTGCCTTGCAAAAGGAGAAGCAGGAGGACCCAGAAAATTCTCTGGTTGCATAATGTGAGCCAGCAGCTAGCTGGCAGCTGAAATCCTTCCTTGCATTTCAGTGCCAGGAGGTGGGGGTGATTGAACAGAGACAGAAAATCAGGGCTCAGTGAGGAACAGCAGTGCCAAGACACAGCTTAAGGAGCAAACCTGCTAAGAGCAGTGCGTGGGGGGCTGCTGCTGGGGTAGTCACATCTGCAAGGTGGACAGGAAAACAGCAGCAGCAGAAGGAAGTGCCCTCCAGTCAGGCTAAGAGCAGCTACATGAACAAGGATGGTTGTCTCATCCATGGCTGCTTCCAAACCCAAATGCTGCTGGAGAACAGCTCTCTCCAGCTGCACGAAGAAGAAAGGCAAGGAAAGGTGCAGCAGAGAAAAACTGATCAGGTCTGGGCCAGGAACCGACAGTTAAATGCCTCTCGTTGAAGCTCGTTGGCTTCTTTACACCTTCTAATTAACTTCCAGGTTGTGTGGGCTGCAGGGCATTCTCAAAGCATCTGTTCAGCAAGGTTCATGGGGCACAGGAGTCTTTCATGAGGATCAGCCCCTGCCCACAATTTCTCCAATGCAACGTAAGAGCAATGCTTCTGCAGTCAGTGAGCTTGCTGCTTACTAACACTGGCAAGAGTGAGATCAGAACCAAGGGTGCGTGCATTAATGGAGCTGCATCTGTGATGTGAGCAGCAAGGCCTAGAGAAAGTCATCCTTCAGAGCACACACTTCCAGCTCAGCAGGGGACCGAGGGGCTCATGCCCTCTACTCTGCTGCCAGGGCAGGGGAATGTCCCAAGTACCCAACAGTGGCTGGACTTTCCTGGTGATCAGTGGGAAATCCCTTGGTAAAAGTAGTGCAGCAGTTCTCAGCACCAGCTCAGTCTTGGTGTCTGTGACTCACCATCCCTGCTTTGCTCTACAGACACACAGAGGTGGTTTCCTACTTCAGCCTAGAAAAAAATGAAGACTAACTGATCAAGTCCACAAACGGGCTATAGATATGATCAGAATGCAGTCTTTGCCTGTGCACCAAGCCAGATACTCTTCCAGACTTCCACTCTTCTGGCTGTGTCCATTGGTAGCAGGAGGCCCACCTGCACGCAGCCACATCAGGACCCATCTGCTTTCCAGGGCACAGCAGTGACAGGTGTCCAGACACAGCCTCAGAGGAGCCCTACAGCCACCCCCCAGGGGCCAGAGGTGCCTGGCCAGAGTGCACAGCTGTCTCAGGTTTTCTCAGAGGCCCTCATGTACAGCCCCAGTGGGGACAGCATGGCTCTCGTGGCTGGCTGCAGGAGCAGAGCAGGTGAATGGCACAGTGGCTTAAGCCCATGCTGCTCCAGGACCCACTCTGCAAATGGGCACGGTGGGGCAATGACTTGGGGGGCAGCCCAGAAGTGCCCACAGGGGCAGCACAGAATCCACAGGAGGTGCTTACAGGGCTGCTACCTCACCATGGCAGCAAATTCGTGGAGCAAGACATACCCAGCAGTCAGGGCAGGACAGATGAAAGGAGAGAGGCTGACAGCCCCCAGCACTGCAGCTTGGCTGCCCACTGCTGACCCAGGGCAGCCTGAGGCTGGAGGTCAAGGGGTTAGGGAAGGTTGGACAGCAAAGCAGCTACCCTCTGCAGGTGAATTCACAAAAATCCTAACCTCTGCAGCGCCTAAAATCTGAGCCATGCAGTTATTTCCCTGGGGCTGCTGCTTGGGGCAAGAGGGCAAAGAAGGCAGCACCACTGGCAGCCAGTGTCTGCAGAAGTCTGTGGCTCAGGGGCAGGAGAGCAGTGCAGTGGATTTGGCATCACACTGCTCTGGGCACTTTTCACTGAACTCCTGCAGGCAAGCACACCCTGTCTAACCTCCCAAAAGCACAGCCTGGGGGCACCTGTAATCAGCACGATGAGAAACAGGGGAGCATGAGTGAAGAGAACTGAAGCAAAACTCTTGTGAAAGGCAAGTGGGATTGTGGCAAGATGCATTACCTCATGCCAGCCAGCACAGAGGAAAAGAGGAGCCAAGAGCTTATCTGGCAGAGCCCAGTGCCTCAGCACAAATGCCTGCAGAGCCATCACACAGCAGCCAAGCAGTGCCTCCACACCATGACTGTCCTTGCAGTGAGTTCAGCCCAGACATTCTGGGCAGCCACCTGGCTAACTTGGGCAGGCTGAGCCATCTCCAGGCAGTGCACAGGGCAGAGTTTCTCAAATGAAGCCATGAGAAGCAGATGTGCACACACACTGACTCTGGCAGCTCCATACCCCCTTGCTAGCAGCCCTGCTGTGATGCCACCTTGCAGTGTGCTGGGACTGCAACAATACCTGCACCCTCCCAGGGGCAAGGCAGCTGCCCTCCAGCCTGGGGCACCAAACCTTTCCTGCAGGAGCATGGGCAGGTAGAGATACAATGCAGGGCTCCTTAGCCTGGCACATCCCCTGGCACATCTGCCCCCACAACTCCAACAACACTGGGGCTACTGCAAAGCTGCAGGGGTCAGGTCCAAGGTTCAGCCTCTCCTATCAGCGGCTGCCATGGTGGAAAAACTGGGGCAATGGCATTTCCAGTGGCTTTGGATGAAAGTCCTGACTAGTGGTGATTACTTTAAAAGCACTGTTGATTTAAGCAGAAGCAGGTCAGGTGTTATGAAACCCCCACACATTCTGCCAGGGTTTGGTCACAGAAACACTTAGCAGCTCCCCAGAGTTTTCTCCTGCACAAGCCATGCTCTCTCCCTGACTCACCCCTCCAGGGCAGCAAATTTGGTGAAGCCCCTAAGGCAAGAAGAACAAGGAGCACACTCCCAAGCACATCTTTTAGAGCCACAACCTCCAAGTCAATGTGCCAGCACCTCAAGAAGACAGCACAGGAGGAGAGGGAGTCACTGTCTTGTGTTTGCAGGAGCTGAAGTGCCCACAGTCTAACTCAGCTCCTGGCCTCTTCCCTCCTGTACCTGTTGTGACCTCACCATCACTGCCCTTCATCTTTGCCTGGCCCACTCTCATCTCTCTTCTCAATCTTTCTGCTGAGTCCTTTTCTTTCTCTGTCTGCTACTGCAACCTTCAGTACAATTACACTTCAGGCATCCCTCTGCTCTGCAGCATCCCAGCACTGCTGAGGCACTGCTCCTCTTCTCCTGTAAGAACCATATAGAAAGAAAAAACCTCTTCCCTGGGTTGATTCAAGCTAATTATTGCTCCCCAGCTTCCAACTCCCTCTCTTCCATTGCTTAAGGAAGCTTTGCCCCATGTAGATTTGCTGGCCCACTCCCCAAAGCATGGCAGGCACCTAGCAAGCAGCAGCTGGCTGTGGGAGGTCCCAGGAAAGACAGTGGCACTCCCAGCATGACACACATCCAGCCAGGCCTGCTCCACAGGCAAGCACTCAACTCACCTCAGCTCAGCACAGCTCTGCCCTAGGCAAGCCTGTCCTGTCCCACTGGAGTCCAGGCCGGGAATCCACCCAGTGCCAAAAAGACACACCAAGAGTTAAGGCAAAGGTTCCTCTGTCTCCTCCTCTTGTCCCTCCCCCTCTGCCAGCTCTCCCTACCGAACTATCACCCAGCTGAGTGCGAGTGGTGGGATGGCGGGAGGGGAGGTGCATCGGCTGGGAGACCTTTCTGCCCGGCTCCCTTACAGCATGCACCTTGCCAGACCTTGAACCGTGGCCCCGGCAGGAAAGAAAGAGGGGACAGCAGCCACGGGCAGGCAGGGTAAAGGCCCGGGGCTTCCAAAGCTCAGCTGCAGCAGTCAGCGCAGTGACTCCAGGGCCCCTCAGCCTCACGGGGAGGAGCTCTTCCCTTGTAGCCCCTGCGGAGTGCTCCAGGCTGGCTGCCACCGGTCCCCACTGCTCTGCGTCACCAGGATTTCAGTGTCAGCCCTTGAAATCATCCTGCAAATGTGCGGAACAAATCACCTCCATCTCCAGGGACCACTACACCAAAGCTGTTTCAGCAGCCAAGCTCCGAGCTCACCAAAGCCATCCGGCAGACAGACAAAAGGCAGAGGGGGGGTGGAAGGGGGAGGTCTGTCCCAGGCTCACGCAGACCCTTCCCTGCCGGTGCCATACGCTCCGAGTGCAAACACAGTTCAGAGAGCTCTGCAGCAGGGAGAGGCACTGCTGGAGTCTTTACTTTTACAGTGTCTGTGTGGCTCACTGGAAGTGCCTTTGCCTTGGCAGCTTTCTTTGTGTCTGCCTGAGCCCTGATGCACCTTTCCAACCCCAGCAGCAAGCATTCCAGCTATGCCATTTTCCTCCAGACTGTTCAGCTCAGATGATTTTTCCTTCCATAATGTTATGTTTCGTGCAATCCCTGGGTTTTATTTTGCTTTGCCTGTTATGTGCCTGCCAAATTCCTACTGACCTTTTCATGTGCCCATGCAGCCAAACCCCAGCAGCACACGCAGTGGAAGCTGGGATGCATCTGAGCATGCCCTGAGCAACTCTGACCTAGTGTGAGGTGTCCCTGCCCATAGCAGGGGGGTTGGAACTGGGTGATCCTTGAGGTCCCTTCCAATCCTAACAATTCTGTAAGTGTATGCTCTGATCTGCTCACCTGTGTCACAGCTCACTAGAGGAGCATCTCCCAGCCTCCTCAATAGGAAGCTGGGAACTGAGAGAAGCACCCCCACCACAGAGAGGAGGTTTACAAGCCTGCATGCTCCATAGAGGTTGTTGGGAAAGCTGTCTCAAAAACCCTCCCATGGGTGCCAGAAGCCAGTGAATCAGATCACATCAGAGCATGCTGGAGTGCCCTGGGGATAGGCCATGCTGGAGACCTCCATGAAGGGAGTCACCCTTGTGCTTGGCAGGGTCCTCAGGATGAGCCACAGGGGCCAGTGCTGAAGGCAGGAGGGAAAAACATCTTCTGCTTTGAGGGTGTCTATTGACCACATCAGCTGACACTGGGGGCAGCTGGTTTGAGTCCATGCTGCTGGGGAGTGCAAAGAGGGAGCAGAGAAGCTCAGGGTCAGCACTGGAATACATCCCTGGGGCTGTGGATCTCTAAGCCAGCCCAACCCTGTCCCAGAGGCTCCATAGACAAGGGGGTCATCAGGGCAGAGGGATGAGGTGACAGCTGGAGCAGGAATATCCAACCTGATAGCCTTTGATGAGGACATCACAAGGTGGATAGATGATGGCAGTGCAGTGCCTGTGGTTTATCTTGGTTGCAGTAAAGCATTTGGCACTGTCAGCCACAGCAGCCTCACAGCTACACTGAGGCAGTGTGGTCTGGATGATCAAGGTGGATGGGAAATGGTTGAAGGGAAGAAGTCAGAGAGATGTGGTCAATGGGACAGAATCTAGTTAGAGGCCTGTATCTAGCAGAGTCCCTTAGGGGTCAGTACTGGGACCAGAGCTGTTCAGTATATTCATCAGCGACCTGGATGAGGGCACTGCCAGCACGTTTGCTGAGGACACTAAACTGGGTGGAGTGGTTGTGCACAGGAGGGTTGTGCTGCCATTCAGCCTGACCTGGACAGGCTGAGAGCTGGGCAGGGAGAAATGGAATGGAATTCAACAAGGGCAAGGGGAGAGCCTAGCATTTGTTAAATAACTCCATGGAGCAGGAGAGGATGGGAACTGAGCTGCTGGAGAGCAGTGAAGGGGAAAGGGACCTTGGGGATGGAAGTGTGACTATGAGCCAGCAATGTGCTCTGATGGCCAAGAAGGCCAATGGCATCCTGGAGTGGATTAGAAGGGAGAAGGGCTGTGAGAGGTTCTCCTCCTCCTTTACACTGCCCTGGTGAGGCCACATCTGGAATACTGTGTCCAGTTCTGGGCTCCTCAGTTCAAGAAGGACCTCAGGGAACTGCTTGAAAGAGTTCAGCACAGAGCCACAAAGATGATGAAGGGAGTGAAACATCTTCCTTATGAGGAGAGCCTGAGGGAGCTGAGGGCTCTGTAGCTTGGAGAGGAGGAGCCTGAGAGGTGACCTCCTTCATGTTGATAAAGATGTGCAGGGTGAGTGCCCAGAGGCTGGAGCCAGGCTCTGCTGGGTGATGCCCAATGCCAGCACAAGGGGCAGTGGTGGAGGCTGAGGCATAGGAATTTCCATGGAATCAGGAGGAAGAATTTTTTCCCTGTGAGGGTGACAGAGCCCTGGAACAGGCTGCCCAGGGGGTTATGGAGTCTTCCTCGCTGGAGATACTCCAAACCCTCCTGGATGTGTTCCTGTGTGATCTGCTCCAGGTGACCCTGCTCTGGCAGGGGGCTGGACTGGATGAGCTTTTGAGGTCCCTTCCAGCCCCTAACATTCTGTGACGCCTTTTCACAGGTAGCCAAAGACAATATGCAGTACCCTGTTTCCAGGATTCAACTTTCCAAGCATGCCATCCTTCAGAGCCCTGGCTTTCACTTGCCTTGGGGCTAGGTAAGTGGATTGGTCCAAAGAGATCCCAGCTGATTCATCCTTTGCACGACCTGCCCTCAACATCAGAGGGTCAGGCTCCATTTTCTGCTTTTGGGGCTGTGCCGGTGTGAGCTGAAATTCCCCCCCCACCGACAATAACCAGGCTAGCCCAGTCTGGAAGCAAATGAAGGCTGTATTTACAAGCAGAGTCTAAAATCTATGATGAAATGCAATGAATATATACAAATATACAAAATTCACAACATTTACAAATATATACAATCAACAGAAAAAGCACAACCAATCTCCCTTTGCTTCCCCCCAAAGGGACCCTCCCAAAGGGGCCTCCCTCTCCCAGGAGCTTCCCCCTCAGACCCCCCTTGGACAGAAAGCAGAGTTAGTTAGAGCAGAAAGTTGTTAACTTAGCTGCCAAGGTCAGTGTGTTATCTTCAGCCAGAAGAGAAGAAGAAACAGCAGCCAGACAGCCCAGCAACTGCCCCCACTGCCGAACGCAGAATGTGCAGAATGCCTACTTTGTTTTGGGTAATAGTTCTTAAACATTTCTATCTATCCAATGGAAGTGTTTAGAACAATCGTTATTTTGCTTTCTTACACCCAATAGTGACTTATTTACATTCTTTCACTTTCTCTGTTCTGAACTTTGCAAGGAAAAATTAAAAAGACAGTTTCAAACCATCACAGTCCACCCCTTCTAAACAATTCCATTGGCTGCTACTATCATTTATCTAATCTAAAATAATATCTACAACACTAGGTGAATAAAGACCGTAGTCCATTCCAGCTATCTCAGATGTAGATGATTCAAAAGAGTCAAATCACAGGAAAAACAGCAAACAGCTTGTTTCCTCGCAGATGGAGCGAAGGAAGGAACAGGGACTCTCAGGTGACTCAGGGCTCTCAGGGTTCGTGCACCGTAGATCTCATGGACTCTCCTCTTGGGCGCAATGCTGTATCTGCGCAACACTCTGAATTTAACCTCTCTCAGCCAAAGTTAGATTTCTTTGTGGAATACACTGAATTTCACCATTTTCTTGCATTACCCAATAGGTGTGACCAGGACCTTCAGCAGAAACCACCCCTCGGACAGGTTTGGCCTCTCCTGAAGGAGAAAATACCCAAACAGTTTTGCCTAACAGATTCTTTTCTCTGATAACAGGAACTCTATCACCTTCTTCCTTTCACAACAAATCTGATTGGGCAGGTCCAGCTCGATTCACTGAACCTCTACTATTCACCAACCAGGTTGCTTGTGCTAAATGTTTCTCCCAGTTTTTCAAAGATCCACCCCCCATGGCTTTGAGAGTGGTTTTCAGCAAACCGTTGTATCGTTCGATCTTCCCTGCAGCTGGTGCATAGTAGGGAATGTGGAATATCCACTCGATGCCGTGCTCTTTGGCCCAGTTTCTTACAAGATTGTTCTTGAAATGAGTTCCATTGTCTGACTCAATCCTCTCTGGAGTTCGTGTCTCCACAGGATTTGTCTTTCCAGACCAAGAATGGTGTTACGTGCAGTTGCATGAGGAACTGGATAAGTTTCCAGCCATCCAGTGCTTGCCTCTACCATAGTCAGCACATACTGCTTACCAGATGGAGAACGAGGTAGAGTGATGTAGTCAATCTGCCAGGCTTCACCATACTTGTACTTGGACCATCGGTCACCGTACCACAAGGGCTTGATCCGCTTTGCCTGCTTAATAGCAGCACAAATGTCACAGTCATGGATGACTTGTGTGATAGCATCCATGGAAATGTCAATGGATCTGTCACGAGCCCATCGGTAGGTTGCATCTCTGCCTTGATGTCCTGACGAGTCATGGGCCCACCGAGCTAAGAACAGCTCACCTCGGTGTTTCCAGTCAAGATCAGGATCAGGATCAGAGTTTGTGTCCACCTGGGAAACTCTTGCAGCTAGATCTGCCTGATGGTTGTGGTGTTGTTCCTCTGCAGCTACACCAGTCAGCTTGGCATCATCAGCGAAGTTGCTGAGGGTGCCTCAATCTTGCTGCCTGTGTCATTGATGAAGATACTGAACAGCACTGGTCCCAACAGGGGCCTCTGAGGGACACAGCTTGCTCCTGTCTCCATCTGGACATTGAGCTATTGACCACTACCCTTTGTATGCAGTCATCCAAACAATTCCTTACCAGCCATTAAATCCACCTCTCTTCAGTTCAGAGAGAAGGATGTGTGGGGGACTGTGCCCAAGGTTTTACAGAATTCCAGATAGATGATATCCATTGGTCTCCCCTTGTTCACTGATGCAGTCACCTCGTTATAGAAAGCCACAAGGTTGTTGAGGCAGGACTTGCCCTTGGTGAAGCTGTCTCCAGTCACTTCCCTGTCCTTTGTATGTTGCAGTATTACTTCTGGGAGGATCTCTTCCATCATCTTCCCAGGCACAGAGGTGAGGCTCACAAGCTGGTCACTTCCAGGGTCCTTTATTCCACCCTTTTTAAAAATGGGACTTCACCTGACTGTTGTGAATTTTCAAATGTCGTAGAGAGTGGCTTAGTAACTGCATCAGCCACTTCCCTCAGGACTCTGGGGTTCATCTTATCAGGCCTCATAGATTTATGTGTATTCAGATTCCTCAGGTGATCCTGAACCCAATCTTCCCTTACAGAGGGAGGGGCTTTACCCTCTTGGTCCTCACCCAGTGGCCTATCGACTAGGGATGGCTGAGAAGCAAGGCTGCCAGTGAAGACTGAGGCAAAAAATGTTGTGTCCCTCAGTCTTTTCCTTGTGTATTGACACCAGCTCTCCATTCTCACTCCTCAGAAGAGGGAAGCTGTCTTTAACCTTCCTTTGCTGCCTGATGTGCCTATAGAAGCCATTTTGTTATTCTTTGCATCCCTGGCCATGGTCAGCTCCAGCTGTGCCTTGGCCTGCCCAACCTCATCCCTGTGCAACTGGGTGGTGTTCCTAATACTCTTCCCAGGTTACCTGTCCCTGCTTCTGCTGCCTATGTAGTTCCCTCTTGCTCTTTGTTTTCACCAGCAGGTCTTGGCTCAGCCATGACGATCTCTTTGCTTCCTTGCCCAGTTTCTTACACCTGAGGACTGAGAGCTCTTTAGCATCCTTAAAAATCTGCCAGCTCTGTCATGCTGCCCTGTCCCTGAGGGACATTTCCCAGAGGGTCCTACTGACTAACTCCCTGAAGAGCAGGAAGTTTGCTTTCCTAAAATTCAGAGCTCTGGCTTTACTCCTTGCCTGTCCCATATCCCGAGGTCCCTTCCAACCCTAAACATTCTATGATTCTATGATCACTGCAACCCAGGCTGCCTCCAATCTCAGTATCACTGATGAGTTCACTTCCACTCATGACCATCCAGTCCAGTACTACATTCCCTGACTTTATGTCTATTACTTGGCTTTAAAAGTTATTGCTAAGGCACTCCAAGAGCCTCCTGGATTGCCTACAGCTCACAGTGCTACTTTTCCAGCAGATGCTGGGGTGGTTGATATCCCCCAGCAGGATGAGTCCCTGTGAGTACAAAGACTCCTGGAGCTGGTGTGAGAAGGCTTCATCAGAAGGCTCCCCATGATCAGATGCTCTGTAGTAGATGCCAACCACAAGTTTATCTTTGCTACACATAAGCTTCCTGTTCATGGCTGTTCTTCAGGGACAGCTCTTCACGCTCTATCCATTTCCTGACACAGAGGACACCACTTCCACCTTCTCCACCAACAGCCTGCAGCCATCAATAGCCACACTCCAGTCATGGGATTCATCCCACCAAGTTTCAGTGATGGCAATCAGGTCATAGCCTTCTAGCAGTAGAGAAGCTTCCAGCTCCTCCTGTTCCTTGCCCACGCTGTGTGTGTCTGTGCAGAGGCTGCTGGCCATGTCGCTTTCGTAGCGGAGTGCTCCTCGATTCCCTTGAGCACCCATGGGAGTGTCTGTCAGAAGCCTCCCCTTGGTAAGTAGAGGCAAGCTGAGATACTTCACTGCATGCCTGGTGGGGGAGAGGATGAGGGAAGGGCTAACATCTCAGGAGCCCAGTCTTGGCAATCAAAAGTAGTCAGGAGGAAGGATAAGCAATGCTGGGGAGACATCTGTGCTCCAACAGCCTCTAAGTCTAACAGCAACGCCTGCTGTTGATCAGAGACCAAGGAAGGTTGCAGAGCAAAGGCAGGCAAAGGGCAGATGGCTCCATTCCTGTTTGGCTCCTGCTATGCTTTCCTGCTTGCTCAGGGCAAGTGAGCTGGGTGCCGTGGAGCCTGTGCTGTGACAGCAAACACCACGCTGCACCACACAGCAGGATGCAAAGGGCAAGGTCAGTCTGCAGGGACAGAGAGGTGCATGCTGCTGCCTAAGCTGATGGGAGCAGGCAAAGCAGATGGAGAAGAGGGCGACTGTGGCACTGGTACCTTCTAAGAAGCACTGACTGCTCAAATCTCTCTCCATGCTCCCCCACATGTGTTTCCCTTATCAGTGCCATGCAGATCCCCACCCTGCAGGCTGCTAACCACATTAGCAGGCAAGGGCTCAGCCAAATGCCCTGCTCCAAGGGATTTGCTCATTTGCACTGGCCTGTAGAACACACTTAGCAGATGATCTGGGGATCTCTGTTTCATAGGATTATGTATTCCAAATATTCTCTCCATTTATTCACCTTGGCCTGTCTTCTCCCCACACAGCCACCTTTCTTGTCACCTAAATGTACTACTTGAGTTAGACTGCACAATTCTTCAACAGCCATGGAAAATCATTGCTAGTGACAAAGGGATAAGGATGCCCCCCCAGGGCATCTCAGGTTGTTACCCACAGGAACAGATGCATCTGCTCCACAGGTCTGTTGCCAAGGTCTGAATCTCTCCCCTGCCCTACATGGGCATCTCCACCCATGGAGGAGGACAGCAGCATCAACAATATATCTTTAGGGAGCTGAGACTCTTCTCCAAGCACTGATGCAAGCACCACAGTGACTAAATTGCAGATTTTGAATTCTGAAGGTGGAAGATTTCCAACAATCACACATTTCCTGCCTCAAGGGATGTCAGGCATTGGGGAGGGGTGAATTACACTGACTGCAAGAGCAGCAGTACAGGGCTGGTCTTCACTGCAATCAAAATCCCTGTCACTGTATTCTAAAACCTCCATAATACAAATTTCACCAAAATGCCCTCTGACTGTGGGGCCTTCAAAGGTGTTGCGAAAAAATGTCACATCTGGAAGTTTAAAAATCTATTAATTTCAGATATTCATTCATCAACCTTCTCAATGAGCAATACAGAACATACTTCATTCCTATGTCAACCCAGGTATCACAGATTCCAATATACACAGCCTTAAAGTCCTGTCAAAATTAAGACATTTATTTAACATTGCCTAGCAAAACCCTTTGGGGTTTGTGCATGTCTGAGATAACTCATCCAAAGCTTTCCAGCAATTGGGTCATGTAGAAACACAGGCTTGGGAGGTTTGCTGGCTCATATATAACCAGATCAATAAATCACATGCCCAACTCACTGGACATCAGGCTGTTTTGAAACAGAGCAGGTCACAAGCCTGCCAGCAGGTTCCCACTCTGCCTGCATGCAGCTGAGCAGAATCCCTGCAGCAGCCATGTTCTGCAGGTAGCTGTGGACAGCTGCTGTTTTCTATTAGGGTGAAAGCACATTCCCAGTGGGCTAAATCCCTTACAGGTATGACTGAAAAATGAAGGTAGAATTCTGTTTCAGATTAGAATTACATGAATGAAAATGTTGCTGGGCATTCTAACATGATTCACATAAAGAGCTCACAGAAAAAAAACCTTCTGTACTGAACTCCATGTACTCGTTTCTCCCACCAGTACCACATCCAAGTGGCACAGCAGCTGGGTGGCCTCATCCTCCATTGCCCTGGGGGTCTCTTCCAAAAGGCGCTTTCCCTAGACTTCCAAGATCTTTCCTACCCTCAGCTCACACTTGAGCACCATGAAGCACTGTGGCATCAGGAGAATCTGGAGCTCTGAGACTTTGAGGCCTCCCACAAATAAGGTGATGGCCCTTGCAGACCTCCCACTCCCCCAGCTGTGTGCCTTCAGCATCGTCAGCACCCTCCAGAAGCAGGGAGAGAGGCACACAGAAGGGCTTAGCTTTTGCCAGAGGAGGAGCAGGGCTGCTCACGGAGGGGTCACCCATGGCTGCAAGTGCAGCCTAGCAAAGACACCTGCCAGCTTTCATGTCCTTATAGAAAATAGGCTGGAAAAAGAGGCTGAAAATGAGATGAGGTTTCCACAGACACTATGGAACAGAGACAGTGAAGCCCCAGAAGCCCACAGATCAGATCTGTCTCCTGGAATTTATCTGCACTCTGAGAAACTCTACCAGAGCCAATCCCCTCAGTGCTTGGTGCTCAGCAGACTTTCACAGCCTGAGTGAAAACTCATCAGCCCTTTGCATCATCAGCCTTCCTTCCACCAGGAAAACCCATCCAAGCCACTCGCCATCGCCTGTGTCCCCCCAGACCAAACCCAGGATTTGTCACAGCCAGGGTCCCCACTCCCCGGAGGACGTAGCAGTCTGCAGAGGAAACGTCAACGGGCAACAGTGGGAGGCAAGAAATGCCCACATCATTGTGAGCCAGGAGAAAATCCCTCCGCAGCCAGTGGACAGGCTGCCTCCGACCTGAAGAGCACCCGGACCTCCTGAAGCTGGGGAGGCGTGGAGCAGGGCCCTGACCCGGCTGCGGGGACGCCGCCGCAGCCTGCCCGCGGCACCTGGGCTGCGCTGCGCAGTGCCTGAGGTCCTGGCGCCCTCTGATGGCTAGCGGCGCGCACTGCTCCGACCCGCAGCTTCCCCTGCCAGCAGCGCTACGACATCGCCACGGCGCGGTGCCCACTGCTGTCCGTGTGTCACTCAAGAAGCCCAGTGCCTCTGACCACCGGCTCAGTTCTGCCCGGGCCCCAGCTCCTCAGTCTTTCCTGGGAGCCATTCAGCTCCCTGGAGTTGTGTGTGCCCTGGCTGCCCTCCTGGGGTGCTGCGGCTGTGGCACTGAAAACGCAAGCTCTTGCATTTAGTTAATTTTTTTTTTAATCCAGAAAGCCCAACGAGGGGCCCTGTTTGTTGACAATGAGGCAGATCCCCCTTCAACCACACAGCCCTAATTCCATATGCAGGAAGAGCAAAATGACCAGTTCCAGAGCACCTGGAAGGCATTCAGCACACACAGAGACACAGACCTGCAGAGACAAGGCAGTTTCCCAAGATCCTTCACTTGCACAAAGAAAACCCAAACTCCAAAGCAGACCCGGGGAACAGCCCAGTGACTCCTCAGGCAGATGATTCTTCTAGCTGACGATGGCTCCAGGAAAAGGTGACACTGCATTCCAGGTACCCTGGACCTACCACTCACAGAGCCCTTGAACCAGCAGTTCCTGTTTCCTTCTTGATGTAACCAAGCTTCCCCTCCTCCAGCTACACTCCCATGCCAATGTGTCAGGGCAGCACAGCTCCACTAACAAACATCTCACCTGACACTCTGTAAGAAAGGGACACTACGGAGACAAAAGTGAGACAGAGCAGATCTAGAAGAGAAAACCAAGGATTTAATGGAGTGAATGGAGAAGCTCCCAAAGTCCACACTGGAGACACGTCTGAGACTCTCTGTTCCAGGATCAGTCCTTTCTTTCTGCCTGCCAGAGGGCTGGGGATACTCAGGAATACTGGTGATTGATCATCCCCTTCAGAGCCCTCTCCAGAGAGAGGATTAAGGTGCATTACTAACTCCATGCAGACCATCTCCACAGCAGCCTCTCCCTCAGCCCTTCAAGTCTTCCAGAGAAGGGAGCTCAGAAATCCCTCTCCCTTTGGCATGTGAAGAGTCATGGCGTTATCCAACAGGCAGTAAAGGCTGTACAGAAACCATCCTGAGGGGAGGAAAGGAGAGCCACACTGGTCCTAGCAGTGAGATTCAAGCTCTGTCAGCATCAGGAGGCCACTTCTGGTGGAGGGAAGGTGCTGCCCCATGCCTGGCCTGCAAGGCAAGTCCTCAAGTGGACAGGTGAGTTGGCGAAGCCTCTGGAAGGTAAAGGCAGGTATTGAACACAGCTGCAAGGACAACTGCTGGCTTGGGCCACCCTCTTCCACTCACAGGTATCATTCACACAGCCAGACAGGGATGCAGGTCTGGCCCTTGCCATGGTCCTGCAGTTGTGCCCACTCCTGTCCATGCTGGACACATGGGCCAGGGGCCTGTGGCTGTCACAGCCCCATCTTGAGCAGCTGCAGGAACCAGAAAACGGTTGGGATCCTGGGTGACACTGCTTGTGAAACCTCCCCCTGAACTCGTGAGCCATGGCAGGGACAGGATGCCCCCAACACACAGCCAGGGCAGCCAGCCATGGGCCTGGGAGCTGGGAGGCCCAGGGCACTGAGGCTGTGATGGAAACTCCACAAGCCCAGTGAGCCCCCTCCACTCCATCCCTGTGGCCTCAGCATAGGCTGCGGCACTCAGCTGACCACAGCAGTCATGGAATATGGAACTTCCTCAGCATCCTTAAATCTTAGTCAAGGGCAGCCTCCAAACTGTCTTGAGGCACTGGAGATCATGGTTATCCTCGCCATCTAATGAACCTTTTTTCATGGTGCCTGCAAAGTGACATAAGCAATAAACAAAGAGCACCAAGAGGCAGCAGCCAGCTTGAAGCAGCCCTCCAGCCAGGCAGCACTTCAAGAAACCCAAGTCTGTAACAGCAATGGACTCCTTCAACTGATTTATTCTAGGCTGCCTGCTGATCACCCTGCAACACACCAACCATCCCCCTGCAAGGCTGCACTTCAGCACAGGAGCACAGCCCATGCCCTGGTCCCAGAGCAGCAGCTTCACCTCTCTGAGGGAGCCTTTGATGGTGGAGAGTTTGTAGATGATCCAGAGAGGGATGCACACCATGGAGGACAGGGCCAGCAGCCAGCCCAGGGTGTCACCCCACCAGGGGTACACATACTTCTTGTTGTAGGTGAGAGGGGTGTATTTGATCAGGGAAAACAGGAAGGTTGCCTGGCAAGGGGGAAGAGATCAAGAGAAAAAGAGCAAGAACCATTAGCCAGGAGAGCTTTTCCCAGCGAGCTCACACCCACAAAGAGCTTCCCAGGACAGCAACAGAAAAGATATCAGCCAAGCAAGCTGTGCTGGGACACCCCCATATGCAGTGCTGAGCTCCCCCCAGCAGCAGACACTTTTTTCACTGATTTGTTTAGCCACACACATGGCCCTCAAAGCCACCAACACTCAGAGCAGGCTGCCATGGTACAGGCCATCCAACCCCCCACACATACACACATTCCTCTGGATGTATGTAGCTATCCCTGCCTGAGAGACAGCCAGCCCTGCCCGTTCCGCTGCCCACAGCTCCCCATGCTGTGGGCCCTCACCATGCAGACAGCTGGGGTGATGAAGAGCCAGCAGTACTTGATGATGGGCCACGGCCGGTAGCCGATCATGTCCTCGATGTTGTCGTAGAAGCGCTCAGCACCTGCAGAAGGAGGGGAGGATGCATCCCTACCACCAGAAAAGGAGGGCAGCAGGGTCTGCATGGAAGGATGCCTCCCTGCCACCAGGAAGGGAGGACAGCAGGGTCTGCATGGCTAGGGGCCAGCTTTACTGCTCCTGCTCACCAGAACGCAATGCAGTAACTTCAGCATAGCCAACAGCCCTGCCAGGGAGCTTGCCAGCCTGCCCTGAGCTTGCCCCACAACAGCCCAATGGTTCAGCACCGGTGCTGCATCACCTCTCAGGCTAAGAACCATCCCTTGTGACCGTCAAGGCCAAGAAAGGGCTTTCAAAAACATCTAAAGCCTCAAAAGCAGAGGCACACATGAACATGCTGGGGATATCTGCCAAACAGATCCTCCAGGGCACTGCTGTGAGGAAGCCCCTATCTAAGACCAGTGGTATCAAAACAAGGGTCTGCTTTAAACTGTGAAGCAATTGGCAAGATGAGCTCCAGACCAGCACTTGGAAAGAGCCTGAGAGAGCAGAGCTGGCAGCCCCGCCTGGTTCATACTCACCATAGACCCAGGCGATGCAGAGCGTCTCGAAGATGGCCACAAAGAGCAGGCACATGCCACTGGCAGCATAGTAATCAAAGAGCTGGAAGACATACATCCCACCCTGCCAGGGGCGAGGCGGGCAGCGCCGCGAGCCAGGGGAGAGAGGGGACAGCAGTCAGGCACAGCCAAAGAGCCCAGCCAGAGTAGGAAACAAACTCAGCATCCTCCTCAGAGCCAGAGGCATCTTCCTCTCTCTGGGGCAGGGTTTTAGCCAACAGCCAAGGCCATGTCCCTTGTGCCTAAGGCCTGATGGAGACATATGGCCACCCTGCTCTTGGGAGTTTCTGCAACCCTTCCTTCCAGGACAGGGCAAGTGACAGCCAGAGACTGTGGGGGTATTTTAGAAGACAAAACCAAAGCAACTGTTGTGGCACCCCACTGAAGAGACACCACGCATCTGATTCACGTTAGCTTCCTCCTGTGGAGAGGGAAGTAGCTGTGCATGCAGTTTGCCAAGCACCTGCCAGAGGCTGGCAGCCTGCACCTTTCACTGCCTGGTTCTGAAATGCTGCCTGCAAAGTGTGTGTGCCTTAAGTGCAGGCACAAAGCAGCAGCTGCAACACCAAAGGCAGCCTTGTCAAGATTATACCAAAATGAAGGCAGATGCAAAGAGCATCATGGCACACATACTGCTTTAAACCAGACCAGTTTAACTCCCAGGCAATTAAGCACACCAAGAGGAATATCGAGGAAATCAGTGTGATAGATACATGGGGCATGCCCAGGCCCACCAAGTTTCCTTACACTAAGCATTGGTGTAGCTCCATCCAGGAGGAAAGAGAAGAGGAAAGGCAACGTGCAACAGGCTACAGCTGCAAAGGTTTGGGTCATGTAAAGATAAATCAGTAACCAAAATATGGGCTGTCCAGAGCTCAAATGATCAGCCTTGGCAGGAGAAGTGTCAGGACTGTGACTGGCACAAAGGATGATGGCTGGAAGGGACAATGTGAATGCTACGAGAAGGGAAGAGCGGCCTCCCCGAGGCACTGTCCAGCAGCATGGGTCTCGCCAGCAAGCTCCTGGCCCCAGCACAAGCACTGCCACCCTCCAAGACCTCCCACTGTCAGAAAGGAGCTCAGACCCAGCAAGGACTATTGCAGGTGGTCTGAGCCCAAAATACCTCTGTGAGCATCACCAACCCAACCAGATAGGAGAGGATGGAGACGAGCAGGATGAGCATCTCCCGGCGGTTCTTCCTGCGGAAGATGGTGGGGTACATGTCCACAAGAGCTGTGACCAGGCTCTCCACGCAGACAAACTGCAAAGAGCAGAGATCTCATCTCCATCAGCCCCTCTTGACTGGTTCCTCAGTTCTGCTGCCCCCCAAGTTAAATCCTGTCCAAAGCAGCAGTGATTTTTGTCTGGCATCTGCACCTGCGCCGTTACCTGGCTGTCCAGTCCCAGCAAAACAACCATCAGGAAGAAGAAGCAGGCCCAGAGTGGGGAGAAGGGCAGCATGACCACAGCCCGAGGGTAGGCGATGAATGCCAGGCCAGGCCCTGCAGGGAGAAGGGCTTTCAGAGTGAGCAGTGGCATGGCACAGCTGGGGAACACCCACCTGAGGTACCCATCCTGCCCAGGCGCAGCCTGCAGGCATGCAGCCTCCTGCTCCAGTTACACCAGAACTGTGCTTGGAACCCAGGCTCCCGAGGGTGTGAAGGACCCCAGCAGGAAGAGAAAGGGGACACAGCAAGCTCTGGCTGCGCTGCTATTGTGGGGGCCACAAGCCAGGGAAAACCTCTGAGCTCAGGGGAACACATCACAAGCCTGAGCACACACAGTGCAGGCCCTCAACCCACCCCCACACACAGCAACTGCCTCACCCTTAGTGGCAGCTCAGGTCAGCTCCAGACACAGCTGCTGCATCTGAACATTTGGTGAGCATGCAGCCATTCCTCCTTGGGGTTTGGAGGCAGACAGCAGAGCTGCCCACCAGGAGGGCAACCTACAGCTGCAGCATCCCTCATCCCAAGGTGGGTACTCTGCAAACATGCAGCCCTTGCTGAGGGGAGCCCAACAGCAGCACTGCTGTGGCCCCATCCCACTGCAGCCCCACTCACCTGACTCTGCCACCTCGGCAATAGGCACACCCTGCTCCTCTGCCATGAAGCCCAGGATGGAGAAGATGGCAAAGCCAGCCACAAAGCTGGTCCCACTGTTTAGGAAACAGAGGGCCACGCAGTCCCTGGGAGAAATGGGCACAGCATCAGGCAGGTGGGGGGCCAGGTACAATCCACACCCCATGGCAGCCCCCAGACCAGCAACTGTTCTTCCACCACAGCCACTGTGCCCAGGGCAGGGCCTCTCTTCCAGCACCCCCACAACTCAGCACCAGCAGCTGCAGGATGCCCCAGCATGGGCAACACAACAGGATTCTCCCTAAAGAAAGCCTTAAGGAGTATTCCTCACCTAAGCTCATCACTCATGTCATAGTCTTGCTATATTTCTTAATGCCTGATTTATTTTTTTCCCTTTTTTGCCTCTCTTCCCCTGGTTTCTCCTGTGGCAAAGAATGTCAGAGATTATTTTTGTCTGAAAAGGGGACATGTTTTTCACCTTAATAGGTTTCTCAGACCAGTTACAATCTTCTTGCTTCTCAGCGCTGCTGGATAGCTCCTGGTCCTTGCATTATAGGAGAAAGAGGAACACAGCAATCCAATTTATTTTCTGTGATTCGTTCTCTTTTGTCTCTGCTTCATCTCATTCGCATCCATCTACTCTTTAAACTAAGCCTCTCTTATCTATCCAATTCCTTTTCACGCTCCAATCTCCCCAGTCCTCTTGTGACTGCAACCCTGGGGACAACAGTAACATTTGCAGCATCTTTCTGAGCTATTCTGATCCAAAGTGAGCACATCCCTCCTGGCATTTCATAGCCTGCTTTGACTTTATTAAATGCTAATCCACAGATCCGGTTTGCTTTTCTGGTATTGGTCTTTAGCTATCTAGGATTTGGGGGGCCCCCACATGCTCCTCCCTGCATGTTAACCAGATCTGTTCACAGTCTGCAACCATTTCTAGAGAGGATTTCAGTTCAGGCAGAGCCCCTGTGCCATACAAAGTCAGAGTATTCCTTCCAAAGCACAGCTTTCTGCATTGTCAAGGACTGCAGAGCACCTAATACTATGGTTCTGCCTTTGCACTTGGTTTCCAAGGCAAGAGAGAACCAAAGAAGGTACATGCTTGTTAGTCTCCTGGCTAAAAAGGAGAGTGTCATGGATTGGTATGGGTGCCTTTAAGAAACCACAGAGAGAAGGAGGTCGAGATAGGTCCTGGGGTGGACAGGAAATTGTAAGCGGTGTTATTTCATTCCCAGAATGCCTACATCTGGCCTTTATAAGGGGACAGCACAAGCTGTTCTTTCCCCTTTTCCCTTTCCCTCTCTCTCCCATCCCAATGCTGCTCCCTTATCTTGCTTTGCATGGGAGCTGGGCTTAGAGAAGCCTTGGCAGGGGCCTGGAGCTGGTGAGCTGAATTTTAGTTGTGTCACAAGGGTTCAGTAATGGGTGTGCAGAGAGGCTTAGTATGTAAGGGGAGGGGAGCAGAAGGGGGCATTTGAGACCTGAATTTTTGGTCTGGAGAAGGTTTGGAGAAAGTTTTGACCTGATGGGGTTCCGTGTTAAATCCAAACTATGGATTTTAGTGTATTTGATGCTTTGCACTGTAGTTTGTAGTTATGAACAGCACTTCCATGTAATCTTCCAATACATTCTGTATTGGTATCCAATATTCTTTGAGAAGAATTAAAGAACCTGTCATCCTCCACTCCAAAAAACTTAGTTAACCCAGTAGGAAGCCAACACCAGAACTGTTTCCCCAGCTGCTAGCAGCTGCTTGCTTTCCTTTCAAATTACATTCTCAGTTATTTTATACAAATTCCCACTCATTTCAAACAATTTGTCTTCCTTCCTGGTGTCTGTCACTCTCTCCCATGGATGTAAACCTAATGGGTAAAGCCCTCCCTGGAAAGGCAAAAGCTGGGAAGTGTTCTCCAGTCACCTGGCAGGTGGAAAGGGATGTTGTGGTGGAGTGTAACCTGTGGAGAACTGCCAGAGCAAAGAGATCTCTCCAGATTTTCACCCAAAAGGGAGCCAGGGAGCCCTGAAAATAACCATTACTTCCCAGGAAATGAGAACTAGTCTATGCTACTTAGTGTCAGCTTGGACTGCTGCCATACAAGCAATTCTCCCTCCTGCCCTTCCTCTCCCAGGTCACCAGAGGTTACAGCTGTCCTGGCATAAATGAGTGGAGCACCACACTGGTGTCCCTCTGCCCTGTTAGAGCTTGTCCCTGTCTTCCTATGGAAACCAAAGCTGCAGTGCACAGAAGCAGCTCATTAACACTGGGTCCATGCCTGGGAACAGGCTGCTCCTGACACCAAAACTAAGAACCATTACCCTAGCAAAGCTAAGCAGCATAACAGACATCTCTCCCTTTCTATAGCACCTCCCAGCCACAGCTCCAGAAGCTCTCTACACCCTTGCTGCTAAGCAGTCCCTGTTATCATCAGACCGTTACACACCCAGGCTGGAGGTGCAGAGGGCTACTGCTCAAGGGCATGCAGCAAGGCCAAAGCCAAACTGGTTACCAAACTGGTTACCTCTTCTTTTGCCAGACCTTTTTCTCTCAAAACTGCATCTGGGAGAAGGGACACAAAAATGAAGGAGGCCCAGCCCAGCTGCTGTTGCAGAGGCAGGAGTGAACTTCTAAGGGGAAGAGAGAGAAAGCTGCCAAGCAAGGACTGTGCAGCCAGTGGTCTGCTTGGGCCTTTCATAGCAACAGCCACAATATGGAGTTTAAAAGGTGTGGAGGCAGAACTCAGTGCCAGGAACAACACAGTCAGTAGGCAAAGGGTGGGAAGGGAGGTGGTAGTTTTCCCTAGAGCTGGCTTCTTCCACTCACACTGGCCTTTTATGCCTGCAGACACAGCTCCAGATGCTGGATATATCTACAGCAAAATGAGTTTCTTTTCACCTGACCACTTCATGGCCTGGCTCTACCTGGCAACCACCTCTGTTCAGAAGCAGTCCAGCACTGGGAGCATATGCAGAGAAGCAGAAGTTGTATCTGCAGGCATTTATGGAGGCCACAGCACATAGGAACCTAGGGCACTAGCAGCTGTGCAAGAGACTAGGTCCAGAAGGACATAGGAAGGATAATTCACAAGGTCTACAGCTGTTAGATCTCACAGCTATGCTTCTTCTGCAACAGGGGAGGCTGCAGTCACAAAGGTGGTGAAAAGGATCTGACTTTGCTGGATGCAATTGGTGTGGACCAGGGGCTTTGTCATCCATGGCACAGAAAGTTCCCTTGGGTAGAAAGCACAAAGAGAGAAAGTAGCTGCAAAGCTTTTTCTTGTGCTTTGAGTAGAAACAGGAAGATGACCCTTCAAAAGCCTGCAGAAGGTCACCAGCCCATGTACACTGCTGGTCAGGGAGAGAAAGGCTCTAGGCAGCAGAGCCATGCTCCAGTTACCTGTAGCAGTTGTTATGGTATTTGTTGTAGCTGCCCAGAGCTGTCAGGCATCCCAGACAAATTGCATACGAAAAGAAGATTTGAGTGCCTGCATCCATCCAGACCTGTAAGGGAGAGGCAAACACAAGTGAGAAGGCAAGGCCAGCACAGAGCACAGGCACTGCACAGATGGGAAGGGGCAGACCCCAGGGGTCTGCCAGAGCCAGCAGAAAGGGCAGTGATCAGGACAGGGGCAATGCCCAGCACTCAGACAAGCCTTTTCTGTGGGCAGGTTCCAGGAATTAGCGTGCCCAGTGAGGCATCCAGGGGGTGCTGAGAGTGCCAAAGGGAAGGGATGCACTGCAACTTTGCAAACCAGCAACTATAGCTCCTCATCAGTATCTCTTTCTTCCTCAGACAAATCTGCAAAGGCCTGTGACTCTCTAAAGCCTCCCAGCAGGAAGGGACCAGGTAGACACTTTTCACCAGGGCTGAAGTGCTCTCTGTTAGCAGAGGAGGAGGCCCTGACTTGGGCAAGCCTGATCTTGCACTGGATGGTATGGGTACATACAGCTTCTGCGGGGGGGCCTTCTCTTCAAGACCTAATTTAAAGGCTTAAAAAGTTAAAATAGAAATAAAGAGTTGTTTATAACAGATGGCTCTCCCCAAAAAAACCCAACAATACAAGGAAACTGTTAATCCCACGAGGTGCCTTTGAACTCTGCTTCACTCTCACTGTCAGGAACTTGTCCCAGTGCCCTGAGGCTGACATTTGTCAATGCCAAATTTGATGTGAAATCCTGTGTGCAAGCACTGACCCTGCCTCCTGCAGAGAGCAGCAAAAGCAGGAACCAACAGTGAGGAAGAAAGCAATGACAGGGTAGTTAAACCCTCTGCTTGTAAGATCCTTCTTCCTAAGGAGTTTATGAAACAGAGGTAAGATAATCATCCAACCAGTGCCAATGGGCAGCCATATTTTAGGCACAAAAGAAAAGCTAATCAGAAAAGAACAGCAGAAGTGTTTCTGGGACAACCTTAATGAGAAAAGTCCTTTTGGCTGTACCCTTCTTCCTCAGAGAAGCAGCAGTGGTGAGCTCTTGCACACACAGCAGCTTTGCTTCAGGATGCCCATGCTGGTTTTGATGACTCTGAGTCGCACCTGTACCTGTCAGCCAACACCTCCTGCTCTGAGGCAATGGACAGCTGGGCAGCACCTGCCCTACTGCCCCTGTCGCTCAGGCCACCCTCCCCGATGCATAGTTCTGCCTTTCCTCTGCCAAACCGGCCAAAGAGCACTCACGTGGCAAGAAACTGTTTCATATTTACCTCTTCACCACCCTAGGCTGATGAGCCTCACAAAAGGATGTTCCACTTCCATTAGAGGTGATTCCTTTGAGGGAATTCTAGTTTCAGCTCAAGGGACAGCTGCACAGGATGATTCCTCTCCCTGCCCACTGCTGCTAGACCCAGCAGCACGGTTCACAGGGAGCGAAAGCAAAGCACTGCTAGGGCTGGACTTGGTGAAACTGCTTTCCCTGACTGTCCTGCAAGCAACTCAGCTAATGTTCAGCACCATCACCTTCTCCTCAGTCCATGGAAACCTCACTCACATTTTCATAGAGTCAGACCAAATCTCTGGTTTGCAGAATGGGAAGAGAGAGATGAGAAGGTGTAATTGGGACAGCTAGTTGGAGGCACTGGAACACTGACAAAGTGATTGAGCACAGTGCAGTTGACTCTTTTGGGAGGAGCTGTGTGGGGAGGAGGGTTGAGGGAGCAGTGTATGAGTTCAGTTCTGCATTTCACAATGGTTAGAAAATAATCAAGACCCTTATTATAACTGTGTTCTAAACCAGCTCTCTGTGGGCAGTTGGGGCACAACCTTCAATTTTCAGCTACCTTTTAGGCACAGCAATTCACTGAGGCCAGCTGGACCATTTTGAGCATCCTTGCACAGACAGGGGTGACATCTCTGTCCTGGCTATCCTGGCTGTGGCTTCTCCCAGTTTCTTGTGAACATTAACCCTACCCTGGGTCAAAACAGCTTTTTATTTTACTGTTCCTAGCTAGAGCTCTGGTCAGGGAGAGAAAGGCTCTAGGCAGCAGAGCCATGCTCCAGTTACCTGTAGCAGTTGTTATGGTATTTGTTGTAGCTGCCCAGAGCTGTCAGGCATCCCAGACAAATTGCATACGAAAAGAAGATTTGAGTGCCTGCATCCATCCTAGCTAGAGCTCTGCTTTTTCCTCAGCTTTGAGCTCAGACACTGCCTTCCCATGAGTTTTGGAGCCCTTGCAGTTCAGTTTGGCAAGATCACAAGACTTTTGCCATCAAATTGTCTACCCTGCACTTGCTATGACACTGGACCCAGCTGACAAGTTCCAACCAGACAACAGTTGGTAGAAACCTCAAGGATATCAACTACCTAGGAATTTCACAACAGGCATGGGACAGGAAGGAGGCAGTAAATCAGCATTCCTACTGCAAAGCTCCAAAGAAGGAAGTCATTCAGTGTGAAATGTCAGCTAAATCACAGAGGCAAGAAGCACAGAAGAGGCATGAGCAGCCCCTGGAGCAGGGAGGGAGCTGGTGCTTTGCTAGCCATGCTAGAAGCCAACCATCAAGAACACCAAGCTTCATTAGCTCTGTGGCTTATGAAGTGGCTCATTTCTAAAACCCAGTAATGCCCTTAGCTGGGTAGCAAGGATCAGTGTCAGGGCTGCAGACTCCCTGCTCCACTTCCTGCTCTGTTCAACAGAGCAGCCCTGGGGTGCCTGCTGGGCTGTATAGGAGTGTCTGTGCCTTTAGGGAGTACAGGACCTGCCTCAGCACACGTTTCCATCTGAAGCAAGGCAGCCTGTGGCTGAAGCTATAAATAAATCTAAGCTTGGCTGGCAGAGCTGATGATCCTACTTAGTCAGTGTGGGAGTTACAGGCTATGCCTTTAAAATTTTCACAGATTTGAACAGAAAGTGGTAAAAAGGAAAGCAGATCAATATTGGGTATAAAAAGGAAAATAATGATAGTTCTAAACAATCCCCTTGGAGAAATAAGGGACTTCAAGTAGTTGTACCAAAACACTCTCTCTTGGGCTGGGAGATACTGACAGGCTTGACTGACCTTGGCTGCATGGCTTTTGTTGTGACTGGTATTAACTTCTCTGCTCTGTTTCTTGTCCCTTTTGCGTACAGGGGGAGGCAGGGAGGGAGAAGCTGTTGCAGCTCCCCTGGCCTTTGGCCGGGGGGGGTTCCTGTGCTGTTTATTAATTGTAAGTCCCTGTAAATATTGTAAATATTGTGTATTTGTACATATTCATTGCCTTCCATTGTAGAGTGTAGTTTTGCTTGTAAATACAACTTCATTTGCTACCAACTGAGATGGTCTGGCAAATTTAATGTTGGGGGGAGGAATTTCAAACCACCACAATCAGCAGGACTGTGAGCACCACTTTGGGCTGCATGCTCTTAATTTCCATTTTCAAAGGTTACTGCAGCTCTTGGGCCAAAGACCAAGCCACCTCTGCACTCCCCTAACCCCCTGGCAGTTCCCAAATGGCTTGAGGGTCAATGAACTGCAAGAGGACTGATGGCATGGGTGCTCCTGACCCACTAGTGACAGAACCAAGCAGCAGCAGCAAGTCCCAGGACTGCTGATCACTGAGGTCAGAAGGCATCTCAGCCCTCCTGTCATCCTGACTTCTGCTGAAGCCCCTCAACAAGGAACACCACTGCCCATCAAGCCCTGTGGGCTCACAGGGGTTACACAGATCACCCACTTCAGAAAACACCAACCCAAATCTTCCCAACCTGCTACTTATGCTTCTTTCTCTCCCTGTAGTGACTCAGATAAATGTTTGGTTTTTTTTTCTTCAGCCCTTCCAAGAATCCCCTTTGCCTCCTGTGCTGCTGACCATCAGCTTCTCCTTATTTTAATAATGGGCTAGCTGAGGTCAGGCAAGGCTCTTTTTTCCCTTGCAGATAAGAAGTATGCTGCTGTTGTCTGGCCTCTGCTGCCCAAGAGACTGGTAAAGTTTATTGTGTTCAGACTCTGCTGGCACATTGGCAGCATGGGTATTTTGATTTGATTGTTGTCTGCAGTTCTCTAATTGAATTCATCATTCAGTTTCCTTGGACATATTGCTTACTGCAGTTTGTAATAACCTCCTCCTCTCTGGTTTTAGCCAAAGCCTTCACACCTGAGCTGCAGTTATCCAAGATATCCCAAGACGCACTATAAGAGAACATACTCCTGTGCCCCTTCATTTTCTCAGCAATATCTCTTTTACTATATGTACTGGAATTTAATAGCCCCCTGTACTAAAGCAGGAAGATCTCAAAGCACTTGCAAATAACAGCCAAGGCCATTTTTGAGCAAAATCTTACTGAACCCCAGCATTTGTCATACATCAAACACAGCTGCCATGCTGGGGAGCACCACACTCTCTCCACCAGCAGGCAGAGATGACACAGCATGGACTACCACTGCTAGGTGGAAGGTCAGGCTTGGTGTCTTGCAGAGCAGAGAGCAAAACTCACCAAACCCTGAGTCAGCATTTCCTTCACTCCCAGCACCACAGCTCATGGCCAGCCTGTGGCACTGATGTGATGCTCCCCAGCAGCCACCCGGTGCACCATGCAAACACCACTTCAGCCCAGCCTCAAAGGCACAGATCTTGATTCCTAAGATTTCACCTCAAGACACCCAGGGCACTACTTCCAGATCATTGCCTTTCCCCTTCATTCAGCACTGGTCCACAGGCCCAAAGACCCAGTCCCCATCCCACAGCACTGCAGAGTGCTGGAGCTCTGTGGCTGCAAAGAGCCCAGCACAGAGCTGCACAGCCCAGGCCAATGCTTCCCCTGCCCTCACTGACTGCAGGAGAGAGGCTGCAGAGCCCAGCACAGAGCTGCACAGCCCAGCCCTTGTCCTCACTGACTGCAGGTGAGAGGATGCAGAGAATGAGTCACTGCCATTTCTGCACATTATTCCTGGACCTTCTGCCCACCCTATGCCCAGCCAAGCATCACAGTCCCAGACCCAGGCCCCATCTGCTCAGAACATAACATCCTTGGGCTCCTTGGGAGTGGGGAACTGGGAATTTGCTCCCCAGTCAGTCTGTGTCAGCACTGAAAGCTGTGGCAGTGCCCTGACCTCGTGTAATCCCCACACCTCGGAGCATCTTCCAAGCCACGAGGACGTTTCACCCCCAGGAGGGCCCTCTCTCTGCTGGGCTCTCTTTGGTAACACCGCAAGAAAACAAAGAGGTTTCTGCTTCATCTGGAGTAGCACAGCTGCCTGCCCCAGGGTGGTGCAGAGGGGTGGGAGATGCTCTGAGGTATGCTCCTGGCTGCCTGGGAAGCTGGGTCTGGTGGTCCCCCCTGCCCTGCGGCTTGCAGGTGCAGCCAGCCAGCATCAGCCCTTCCTGCTATGTCAGCTCTGAGAGCAGACTCAGCAGGACTGCAGCCTGCGGGTCCTTGGCTCCCGTGCCAGCAGAGCCGACAAGAGGTGTGAGAGGAGGAGGAAGAAGCCTTCCAGAGTAAATACAGCTGTGCCTCACCCCATGTGGATGCATTGCTCCAGCCAGGCATAGGAGAGGGTGCCAGCCCCAAGACCCTCCCACATGCTGCAGGAGCCACAAGCTCTCCCTCCCTGCTGCCCCAGGCAGAGTGGGCAGCGATGCCTGGGCTTGCAGACCCTCAGCCTGGGCTGGGTGGCACAGGGCCCCAGGCAAGGGTGCATAAGCGAGCACATGGAGCTATTGGCAGCCTTGCACCAGGCACAGCAGGTCACCCTGCAGCATGAAAACAAACGTGCGTGCCTGCAGAAGGGCAGGGAGGGGGCAGAACAGCACAGACTGAGTGCACAGGGTCAGATTAAAGGCTTGCTGGGAAAAAAATAAAAGAGGAACAAATAATATTTAGCAGGCTCACAGTTGCCCTCTCCTCTTGCTGGCCATGGAGCAGTAGGAGGAGCCTGTGAAGGTGATGGCATGGGCTCCGACCTCTTCTCTGGTGTGGCTATGGGGGTCCACAGCAGTCACAGCCCTCAAAGATGCATGCACCTCCTGCCCTTCCCTGTGGTGGCCCAAGGGGCTTATCCCCAGTGCAGCCTCAGCAGAAAAAGCTGCTTTGGTGCATACAGCCCCTGAAAAGGCTGGGAGCATGTTCCCATCTTGCCTCCCCTTCCATACAGCCCCTAAAAAGACTGGGAGAATGTTTGTGTCTTGCCTCCCCTTCCTGCCACATCCATCAGGAAGCAGGAGCCTGTGGGGACTCTGCAGGGGCAAAGCCTGCTCCAAAAAGCAGCTCAGGGAAATGGGTTAAAGCAAATGGGAAGAGACACTGGGGAGGAGTATTTGAAAAGTACTGCAGATGGGAACGGGAGAAACAATGTGAAAAGAAGCTGGAGGGAGATAATGCTCTGAAGTTAGCTGCACAGAGCAAGCCTATGTACTGTGCAGGGTTGGTTTTCTGGTGGGGACTGCTTCTAGGGTGTCTGCAGAGGTATGGGTCCTCTGCTGGTCCTTGTGACCACTCCAATGGTGCTCCCCTGCCCCCAGGAGCAGGGGCACAGCCCCCAGCCTTTGGCATGTCTGGGCTAGATGGAAAGCAGCTCATCACAAAAAGCTCTTCCTTTCTGTAAAGGCTGGATAAAGTACAAGCACACACATCAAGGTGGAGGGGGTTATGGCCATTCCTAGAGCAAAACAAGAATGGGAGTTTTGAGAAACATCTGCTGCTTTTCCAGAGAAAAGTCTCTGCTGCTCAGAGACTGTTGAATTCAACTCCTCCTCCATTCTCACCCATTAAATCTAAACAAATTCAGCTCAAACTGCTTGAGAATTGATACCAGACTGAAACAGGACCACGCTATTTCTTCTCTTTAAAGCAAACCCAAACACATAGCCCATGCTCTCTGCATCAAGCCCATCAGTCCTCTCTTTAAACCTGTTAAAGCAGTGCCTGGCCATGCTGTGAGCCCATCAAGCATTGGAAAGGCTGCTAACAACCGAGAAAAGGTCTTCTGACAACAGGTTTCCCACCCTTCACCCTTATTTCTACTCTCACTTCCTCTCATTTCAGCTTCCTGCTAGAGGACCACACTGTGCATCCCCCTCCTTAGTCACATCCTAAGCCCCCACCACCACCTACCCAAACAGACAACTGATAGAATTGGTCCAAATGTAAGTGCAAAGGATGAAGTGATCAAAAGCAGAAAGGGTGAGGAACCCTGAGCCCCCTACTTCAGTTAGCACACAACCAATGCTGTGAAGTGATAAGAACCTTCTGGAGCATATCAAATGCAGTCAAGAAGGGGGAGAGGAGGAATGTTGAGTCTGTAATGGCTGGCATGCTAACATCAGAACACTAATGTCAAATCAAACACAAACCCAGGGATGTCTTGTTATGGTTTGCTCGTTTGGGGGCACACAGTTTAAACCAAATGATCTCTCTGGTGGGCCTGCTCTTACCTGTGCTTGAGTAGATATTAGAAAGAAATTCAGTGTTGTGGGGGTGGGGAGGCACTGGAATGTGCCCAGAAAAGGCCAAGGTGGATGGGGCTCTGAGCAACCTGTTGTAGTAGAAGGTGTCACTGCCCGTGGCAGGGGATTTGGAGCTGAACCTGAATCATTCTATGACTCTGCTACTTTATAGATCCTTGTGGATTTAAGGACAACTGGCCCATCAAAGTGCTTATTGTCACAGAACAAGCTAACAGTCTCTTCAGCTCACCCACATAGTTTTGGAAAAGCAGGTAAAGTGTTACTAGGACTGAGGGAAGTAAAGGAATTACTTAACTCACATGCAGATATGAAGTTCAGCAGACGCCTCAGGGGTAACCTGACTCCATCTGGCCTACTTATCACCTTTAAAATACTGCCAGTGCCTGATGAGCTTCCTCAGTGACACATGTTTAAAAGAAAAGTAAGAAAAACTCCTATCTCCTAAATCAGTTCTTTGTTTCCATTTGGAGGATAATCATATCTCCAGGTCTTTCTACAATGACCTTGTAAAATGATTATCACAGGGGGGTGATAATCCCTAGGGTCGCACCTGATGATCTCTTGAGGCCCCTTCTAGCCTCTGATACTGTGATACTCTGAGTAATGAGTAATACTCATTAGTCAAACTTTTGGTTTGGCAGTTTCCCTGCACACTCTTCATCTACCTATCAAAGGCATTTTACAAGGATGAGCAGAGGGCTGCAGCACCTCTGCTATGGAGACAGCCTGAGAGAGTTGGGGTTGTTCAGTCTGGAGAAGACAAGGATCTGAGGAGACCTTCTTGTGGCCTTCCAGTATCTGAAGGAGGCTACAGGAAAGCTGGGGAGGGACTTCTTAGGGTGTCAGGGACTGATAGGACTGGGGGGAATGGAGCAAAACAGAAGTGGGGAGATTCAGATTGGATATTAGGAAAAAGTTCTTCCCCAGGAGGGTGATGAGGCACTGGCACAGGTTGCCCAGGGAGGTGGTGGAAGCCTCATCCCTGGAGGTTTTTGCAGCCAGGCTGGATGTGGCTGTGAGCAACCTGCTGTAGTGTGAGGTGTCCCTGCCCATGACAGGGGGGTTGGAATGGATGATCCTTGAGGTCCCTTCCAACCCTGACAAGTTCTGTCATATTTACTATTCTAATTATAAGCATTTCATAGATTTAGAACATGAAGGTGCAGGAGGATTTAGGGCATTGTAGACTTCATGGCCAGAAGACACCAGCATCCATCAGCCTGAGCTCTCACAGGCAGGATTTCCCAGTTCTCTCCAAGGTCAGCTGGCAAGTCAAAAGCAATGATTTCCACCCAGGAGTCTGATATTCTAACACTTAATCACATCTTGGCTGCTGCTTCTCCCCTGGTAGAATCTGCTCAATAATTCATCCCCTCTTTTCACCTTTTCATATACTCTAACAGAGTTTTAATTTTAGCCCCCTAGATATTGCTTGCTCTTTGTTTAAACCTCCTCTTGAGATGCCTTATCATAAGGCTCAGATTGGAGAGGATATTTTAATTGTCTGGTTTTGGTTTGTTTTGGTTTTGTTTTCCCCAGGATGCCTTCCCAGGCACTCAAGAATCTTTCATTTTTCCAGGCAGTGCAGGATTGTGGGTAAACAATTACAGCTCATCATCCCATGGGTGCAAATCAATGAGAATCAGCCTGGTCCTAATGGGCTGCCAGGACTCAGGCTGCCCTACACAGAGAGGGCATGCACATGTGAGGCTTGGGGCACTAACCCTTCCTTCTCTGATGGGGAAAAACAACAGAAGCCTCAAGTCCTGCCACCCAGTTCAGTAGGATGGCTAAAGCATGCTGGAGGAAGGCAACCACTGCCACCAGCTCCTGCTTTTCTCCCACGGAAGTGAAGCTTTCATCGTGGAATGATGAAGTCGGGGAGGAAGGAGCAAGTTTTCCTCCCTCAGTCAAGGATAAGTCATCTTTTTGCTCTGAAGGGTTACTCTGCCTTTCTACCAGGGCATTGGTATTGTCCAGGCTGGGAGGAAACTGTGCTCAGGCTGTAATTGGAGAAGTTTGCCAGGACAGACCTAATGAGGACACAGCCAGCACCAGCAAAACCACACCATGCCTGAAGTCATCTCTTTCAGCCCTCTAGGTGACACAGCTACAGTAGCAACAGAACTTTTCCTGAGTGCATGAGCAGAAGTCTCCTTCAGAAGTCTCCTTCACCTTATCAGCACAAATGGAGCCCCAAACACTGCAAGCACAGACCTGCCCTCACATTCTTGCAAGCCTTGCTGCACCTTCACACCAAGGCAGCAACTGTCTCACACACCTTGTGTCCACAGTCAAACCAAGAGAGCAAGACATCAGCCAGAACCATCAAATAAGGCTTTTCACTCCCTGCAGGCACAGCACGAACCCAAGAGTGACTTGCAGAAAGCTGAGCAGGAACTCTGAGTCCTGCCCATGACAAAAACCAGACCACCTGGAGCTGGAAACCAGACACTTGTGTTTAGCTCCCTGGATTGGAAGTTCTAAGTGAAACTGACTTGCACAGAGCCATGTTGCACCAGTGGCACAGCCAGGACCACCCGATGCCCTGCAGCTGCTGACATGCTGCTGCCCCTGCCCACAGAGAACAAGGATCATCCTTCCTCCACCAGGGAGCTGATGATCAGCCAGAGCCATTCCCCCCCCAGCACTTAGGCCCCGTTTACAAAATTAGTGACCAAGGCAGCCCTGGGGCCAGAGCAGGAAGAGTTAATGGGGTTACCAAGGGTTTTGCTGACCTATTTTCCAGGCAGGCACCCTTTAATCTCCTTTAGAAACACCTTCACACAAAGGCTGGTACAGCAGCTCAGCTGGAGCCAGGATTTAACATGGAAGAACTTGTCCCAAAGAGATTAAAAGCAGCAGTTGGGCAGCAACCCTCCTGTCAAGCAGAAACTTCTCACTGGGACAGGGAGGCAAGGAGAGCAGCCACTGGGTCCTGGGACTGCTGCTGCAGCGTGCCAGGGCTGCTGCCATGCATGCACCCAGCATGCTTCCCAGGGAAGCTGCAGCAAGCATGCTAGAAGCAGGGCTGCTCCCTGCCAGCACAGTGCAGAGTGGAGCCACACACACTGACTGCCTCTGCAGCACAGAAGCCTCCCCAAGAAATGGGGCTGACAGCTGGTGCCACTCATGGTGAACAGTCAGATCCCACTGCCCATAGCTGCACAGCTCAGACTCACCTTGGACCAGGAAACAGCAGCACAGATGAAGGCTGAGGACAAGAGAGCATGAGGACCATCCGAGCACACAGCAGGGTCACAGCCCTACCCTGTGCCCACAGAGGGAATAGAGAGGAAGCAGAAAGAAGAAACTGGAAGAAAGAGTGAGAAAAGGAAGGAGAGAGGATAGCCACTGTGCTGTGGGCATCCACAGCAGCACAGCTCAGCCATTTCGTCCACCTCCAGCTTACCTGGGGGTCCCCAAGGCGACTGAGGTCTGGATAAAGGTAAAACAGGATTCCCTGGGATGCCCCAGGCAGGGAGACTCCCCTGATCAGCAGAACGATCAGCATGAGGTATGGGAACGTGGCTGTGAAATACACCACCTGGGAGGAGCACCAAGGGACAAGGGTGAGTGAGCAGCAGGGGCCACAGCACACAGTGCTGGCCAGCAGCACAGCACCAACCCCCAGCCTGGGGGAGACAGCAGAGGCAGGTGGCCAGGCTGCCATATCAGCACCTTGCTGTCACCTGTGCTAGAAAAAAAGGCATTTTAAAACGTGCCCAGGAAACTTGTGACATGCCATGGCATGTCTGGAGCCAGGAACAACCTTTCCAGACCTAAGAGCAATCCAGAGCCTAGGCCAGGCTGCCACCATGCTGGACTCAGAGCAGCCCTGCTGAAGGCAGCAGTGTTATGTCTGCATGCACTGGAGACCGAGTTGCCCTCAGCACCCCTCTGCACGTTCCTGCCCTAACCAGAGATCTGAGGCACACAGGGAGAGGCTCTTCCCTGCAGCAGTAGGTGGCAAGGATGAAAGGGTGTGCAGATAAGAGATACACCCTGTAATGTGATTGCTACACCAAAGGACCACCAGGGTTCCCCACTCAGGGTTGGCACTGCCACCTGTCTTGTGCCCACTGCTCCCCACTGCAGCAACCCACATCCACCGCCCCTGACCAAGCCCTGTTCAAGTACCCAGTTTCAGGCAGAGCAGGGAAGCATCTCAGACTTGCCACCAAGTACAAAGACACAAACAGGGGCTTCAGCGTGTGTCCTCTTGCTTTTCATGCCCCCAGCCCCATGAGTAGTGCAGTGGTAATCAGGTTCCTGTAGCAGAGGAGCCACAGCCCTTGGGGGAATGCAGCAGGCCAGAACCAACCAACGCTTCCAGGGGCTCCAGAGCTGGTATATCTAACACCCCACTTAGGGATTAGCAGGATACCTCCAGGGGTGTCCAAGCTGATGTCAGTAGTGTGCCACAACAACAATATGCTATAGTCTATCTAACAACAGGAACATCTGGATACAATGAGATCTGACTCAGTGCTTGGCTCAGTCCCAATCTTTTTATTTCTTGGCCATTGTTAGCTCTAACTACATCAGTAGGAGTCTTGCCGGGATCAGTGGGATTGTTCTGCCTCATGCTGGTCAACAACATCCAGGGTTTTATTTGAACCTGGTCCACACGCCTCAGCCTCAAAGTGGTTCCATCTGTGAGGACCTCCTGCATCCTGCAACCACTCCTCAGGGACAGGCAGCCCCAGCAGCAGAGGATGTGAGCTATCTGAGCAGGGTGATTTGAGCTGATGGGGTTTGTCACTGCACAAGCAGCTCACCAGAGCTCAAGCATTAGCTCCTGGCCAGTGGGACCGTATTCCCACAGCCACCCTTTCAGGTGCATTAACTGAACATGCAGAGGGTTGACAAAGCTGTGGACACTGCCGCTTTACTGAAAGAAAGTTTCTGTTTCCCAGAGGGTGACATCTCACCATTGCTAGTCCTTTCTGCTTGGACAGCACTCAAGCTAGAACTTCCATCAAAAATAGACTGAATTTGGTGGTAGTGCTTCCCACACGGTGTTTGCAGAAACCCAGTATCATATTCACTGTTATTAGGCTGCCTCTGCTCTCTTTTACCAGGCCACCACAGCAAACAGTTGCTCTTTTCTTGTAATTTTACTCCATAGAAACCAGAAAACATCATCTATGCAAGCTGCTTGATTTTCCCTGTCATGTTTCATAATGCCAGCCCATTCTGGAAGCAGAAGAAACTGAGAGACATGCATGCAGTTAAAATTCACAGCTCCTCTCACATGGTGTCTCCTTCAAAGCATGCAGAGAAGTCACCATTTAGCTAACATACTAAAGCTTTTCACTTCCATCTGCTCTTGCTGCCAGCAGACAAGGCTGCCTGGGAATGGGTCAAGAGGCAGCAGCAGAAGCTAAGTGATGGGGTCAATGTAAATGACAGTGGCACAGAGGGAGCATGGTGGGGAGCTGGACAGTCACACCAACCCTTCCCAGAGCATAAAGAAAAACCCCTCTGTTGTGGGGGAAAAGAGACCTTTATTCCTGAGGAATATGAGCAACTGCAGGAAGAGTTGGGACACGGGAAAAAAGAAGATTTCTGGGGGGCAGAGGACATCTGAGTTGACTTCATTACTATCTAATGCATTTGAAGATTTCCAGCTGCACTTGCCAGCAGAGGCAAAAACATGCTGCTTGCTCACAGTGTGGTGGGAAGGAAGGTAACATCCAACCTCCCTATACATGGGAGGACTGCAGGGCATCCTTGGCCTGTGGCTAGGGAGCTATCAGATGGAGATACTCATCTTGAGAGCCAAAGCTCTGAGACATCTCAGCACTCCTGTTCTTTCCTGCTCCAAACACAAAGCCTGGCTGACACTCCTGCTGCAAGCTGAGTCTGTGAAACTCCTGCTGCCTTACTCAGAGCGGGGTTTGCAGGGGATAGGACTTCTCTGTACAAGAGGTGAGTAGCTCAAGTGCTCCAGCTATGATCAAGGGAAAAGGCTTGCTCTGAACCAAAGACTCACCTTGCCTGTGGACTTGACCCCTTTCCAAATGCAGAAGTAACAGATGATCCAGGCCAGTAGGAGACACAGAGCCAGCTCCCAGCGCAGGCTGCCCAGGTGCTGAATGCCATCAGAAATCTTTAGCACTCTCCTCCTGCATGATGAGGAAGCAAAGGAACACCCAAACATCACTGACCATGGCCAGTAACATTCCCAACATCATACTGCTTCTCACCACACCTCTGTGGTGGTAGGCCATGACACATGGCCCAGTACAAATCCAGACAGGCCTCAAGATGTCTAGACAGGTCCTTTCTCTCCCCTCCTTCGTGCCACAACAACAGGGCAAGGCAGGAAAAGGAACAAAGGGGACAGGCCCTTGCCTGTCTGGTAAACAAGATGCCCATCTGGGATCAGAGCATGAAAGCTGCCCCAGATACAAGGTCCTGGCCTCTGCCTATTATGGTCATAGCCTGGCAGAAGGCTTTCCATTGGGTGGCTACATGTTAGCTTTAGTGCCCACTGGACCAAGTGACCTCTGGCATTTTGTATATATACAAGTGTCTGGGGAGCCTGGGGGCTCCTGCTCAGATCCCCTTGCTCAGATCCACCTTGCTCAGATCCTCCTCGCTCAGATCTGCCTTGCTCAAGCCTTGCTCACATCTGCTGAAGCCTCTCCTCACTTCAAGCCTTGTCGTCTCGAGTGTCCTGCCTTGCTTCCAGTGCCTGGTCCAGAGCCCTGGGATAAAGCCTGAGCCTCCAACTGGATTACAAACCAACAGTTTCTGGAGCCTGTCAGCAGAGAGAGTGAGCTAGGGACCATCTCCAAATTCCCACTTTAATCCTCGTGAGTAAACCCTGGCCTGCTCCTATCTTCCTAAGGGTTATTGGTTGGCCTTTGGTTTGTAAGTGGGTGAAGCTATTGGTGTCATAGCTTCTTCCAGTCTCTGAACTCTCTAAATTGTATCCAAATTGCCATTAAGCATCCTGGAAGAATTCACGACCGAATAGAAGCTGCAAATAATTCTATCAGTTTTGTATATAGTTTTGGGGAAAATAAAAATAACTATATTTTACAATTCCCGCCTTGTTAATTTAACCCAAAACTAATACAACCTCCAAAGCACCTGATGACTTTGGGGGACACAGCTTACTGACACGGCTGTGCTGCAAGCTGCAGAGGAGCCAAGCAGTGCTTCCCTCTTAGAAGTGCCACCAGCCTGGCAGGTCATGCATGGACACTTGCTTCTATGCTCCCTCCAGTTCAGGCCTGCTGAGCAGAGGTATTTCTTTCCCTGTCCTCCTCCCACCCTCCATCTGTCTTGCCCTCTAGGGTAAGAGTCCTCTCTCTGCAGGAACATGCAGCACTTGGCACTCGGAAGCTTTGCCTGGGCTTTTGTCATGCACGTTACAAAGTTCACCTCATGTCTGCCATGCTTCAGACCTCAAAGTGAATGATGTGTTGCATTTACCATGCAGAATCCATCAAGACCATCCAAGAGGCAATGCTGTCCAGTCCCCTCTCCACAGCACATTTTTGTCTTCAGGAGCAGCTCCATATTTTACCTTAGAACCCAGAGCAACATAGCATCCCATACCATGACTCACACCCAGCCAAGGCCACTGCACAACTGAAAGCATCCTCTTTCAGCCAGTGTGGAGGCAGGATCCTGGGCTAGATGGTTCAGCTAAGGTTGTATGGTCTTGCCCTAATCTGGACAGGCTGGAGAGCTGGGTGGAGTGCAACGTAATGAAGCTGAATGAGGCTAAGTTCAGAGTCCTGCAGTGGGGGAGGGACAACTCCCTGCACCAGCACAGGTCAGGAAACAGCGGGGAAGCAGCTCTGTGCTGAACTAGCAGAGTTGCTTTAGCAGGGAGGTTGGCCTAGGTGAGCTCCAGAGGTCCCTTCCAAGCCCTACCATTCATGAGTCTGTGATAAAGCAGCTTTCCATCTTGTAGATGTCAGATCTTCCTCATCACTCACAGAAGGACTTTGCTCTCTCCATCTCCCACACCACACAGCCAGAGCTGAGCGTGAAACACCACAGCACAGTGCCAGCAGCCCAAGCAGAGAGAAACGTGCACAACCCTGCAGCTCAGCAGCTATGGCAGCTCTGCTGCAACAGAGATGAGCCCAAACTAAAGGTCATGGTCCTGGAGAACTGCATTTAAGACACACTGCCTCCTTCTGTGCCCCACAGTCTTGTGGGAGATTGAGAGGATGAGAGAAGGGCTGGAAAAAAAAAAAAATCACACAGCTCTGCCAGGTAGATTTCATCATGTTGCTCTTTGCCTGCTTCTAAGGACATGGACTCTGTAACCAGTGGGTAAAGGGTGCCCAGGGACCGTAACTAACTGGGCACTGTCCTGCAGCCAGAGGCGGCCTCAGAAGTGTGCCATCAGCCCACTGGTACCTCATTGCTTCTCAAGGAAGCTGTGGCCTCCTGCATGCCCACCTAGGGAGGGCAGCAACAGATGCCCCACTGGAAGCAATGGGCAGTGAAATTTCCAGTGCCATGCATTGTGGTGGGTTAAGGAATTGCTGTCTAACCAGAGAGAGGTCTTCCTGGCGGACTGGACAGCCTGGCCATGCCGGGGGGATGGCACTGGAAGTTATGTTATTCCATCCCATAATACTGCAACTTTATCTTCTACATAAACTGTCTGCAGAGTCAATTCTACCTTTTCTCCCTCTCTCTGCTCCCAGCTGGACCTTACCTCTTGTGGGGGAGGTTTGTGGCCTGGCTTCAGGCTTGGCAGAGCTGATTTGTACTGCATCATTTGGGTCTGGGTAGGGAGGTGTTGGGGGGAGCATTGCATGGAGGCCTTGGGGCTTTGAGGCCTGGGTGGGGAAGGTTTTGGAAGGTGATGGCCTAGTGAGGTTTTAGAGAAGCCCAGGCTAGAGAGAAGGGCCAAGGCCAAGTATGAACTGTTGGGTATTTTGGGGTATTTTTCTGTGTTTTTGTACTGTTGTATATAGCTGTGAACAGCACTGCCATTTAAACTTCCATCCTTTACAGTCCTGTGTGGAGCATTTCCTTTTACTCCTTTGGGGAGGGGTAAGAGAGCTTCTGTCTGCTCCCTAAAACTACAATATGTGCTTATTCCCCAGTGACACAAGGAGAGTCACAGTAGGGACGGGAACAGCAACCTTCCCAGCACCCAGCCTCAGGACAAGCAGTCTACAGCAGGTCACCATCTAATCACAAGTGAGCAGCAAGCCAGGGAGAGTGCACGCTCAGAGAGAATGCATTTAAAAAACATTAAACCTTTAAAACCAGCATCCCTGTGCTGAGCTGAGGTGGTCCTGGAGGTGCTGTGTGCCCCACATCCTCCTGCAGCACTGCTGAGCACTGCTGCCCTCCACCCAGCTAGACGCAGAAGGGAAATTCAGGGTGGCAGCAGAAGGGTTATTTGCACAGTGTCACCACCTACCATGCCAGAGCCTCCTAGCAACATGCTGGTATCACACAACAGCACAGATTCAACGGGAAGAGCATCACTAGCGTGGGTTCCTGCAGTACATCACAGGGCTTCAAGGGCTCTCCTCTTCAGCAGCTTGCAAAATATGCAGACAAAAGCCCATCACAGAGCTGCTGCTTTGTGGATTACCACAGATCTCACACCACTCTCTCTCATGCACACTTCCACTGGATGCAGCCACTAAGCAGGGCAGGGAATGCATGGGGCAGGCTGCTCCAAACAGAACAGGAGCAATGGATAATCCAGCAGGTACAGAAACTGTAACCCACACCAGAACCCTGTGCAGCTGCTACTCGTTTTCCTCAGGTTTGCACCCTGGGTAAGCCTGAACCAAAGCTTCAGGATAGGAAACGTACTCAATTCACCTAAGCTGCAGGAGGAAACAACTGTACAAGGAAGTTCACAGCTGGCAATGAAGAAAGCCAAGAGGAGGTAAGGAGAGGGACAGCACAGATGAAGAAAGGGAAAGCGTAGAAGTAGAGTGGGAATGAGAAAAAGACAGTAAATGAAATGTCAAGGATCAGAGGATTGAGGAACACAGTCAGCTAGCCATCACTAACATTGAGACAGAGAAGCCAAAAAGGCCCAGAGGGACAAGAATGCAGCGTCAGAGAAGGACAAAGCCAGATGGGTCTAAGGCAATGCCAGCACAGCTCCAGACAAACACTACAAGCCCAACCTCGACTGAGGATGCTGCCCCCAAGAGCCTTTACTCTGACCTGACCAAGTTCCTCTTGTGTCTACTTCTGGCAAGGATGGGCTAATAGGATGTGCACTGGAAGGTGTGTTCCTTGCCCGAGGAGGATGTGTTCCAGAGAAGAGGGAGCACAGGCTGTAGTTACTTACTCCCAGAACTCGATGACAGGGGAGGTGGCGTTTTCACTCGTCACGTTGAACGTTGAGTTGGCCTTCTGCAGCTCCACGCAGTTCTCTGTGGGGGAGGCCCAGGGAGAGAGGGAGTGTAAGCAGCAGTTGTTGGAGTACCTGAACTCTGGAAAAATCCCTTCCTTCCCATCCACACTCATTGACATTGACTCTGAGACACATTTTGTGTAGTCCCCAAGAAGCACAAAAGGAGCCCCGCTCCAGGATAAGGCTGGCAAGAAACACAGATAAGAATCCATTAACATGGCAGCAGTTAATTTTGCCTTCCACTGGGCACAGTAAGCAGTGCCAATCCACACTGGGGCTGTGGCTAACACAGCACAGGATAACTTGAAGACACCAAGCAGGCAAGTACCCAGGGTGGCTGGAGCCCAGGGCAGGAGTCACTGGAGCCTGCCCAGCACTGGCAGAGTGCTGGGAGGGGTTGGATGGTGTCAACACCAATGCCCTCTGGCAAAGATCTACATCAGCCAAGCCTCTTCCCTAAAGTGCCAGCAGCACTGCAGTGACCTGGCACTCCCAGCCCTGTGGCCAGTGGTCCTAGTCAGGCAGGGACGAGCCACTCTCCTCAGGCTTGCCCTGGGGCAGCAGCACGTTTTCCAGCCAGGATCCAGGGGAGGCTTGAGGGAGTTCCACACCCACCTGTGTTCCACTCGTGGTCACAGCTGCCCCAGGGGAGATGGATGGTGAATGAACTGAAGAGATAAAACAAGGTCCAAGCCAGGACAATGATGTAGTAGAAGTTCAGCAGTATGACGATGACCTGTGAGGCGTAGCCAATCCCTGCAGAGAGCGAGCCCCAAAGGCAGGTGACTCCCAGGCCAGCAGAGGGGACAGGGCTGCCCTTGGCACATGCTCACCCAACCTTCTCACCATGCTGCTGCGTGGGGCTCTCTGCCAACCTGCCAAAGCCATCACCCCCTCCCCCAAAGCCCACTGTGCCACAACAGTGGGGTTCAAGCAGGGACCCAGGGACCCCCTCTTTGTGCCACCCCACTGCAGCCTTCTCTGGTGAAAAGGGTGGCAATGAGAGGGAGTGTGGACAGGTGACAGCAGAGTCACCAAAAGAGACAGAGAGATGTGATGGTGCTTCAGCTGCCGGCTGAGCTCCTCTTCTGCCAGCATGCCCTGGTTGTGTTTGTTCCCTCATCTCTTTGCACTTCTCTGCATTACCACCACAGACCTCCTCTGCGAGCTGCTGGAGGAGCATCTGAATGTTTTGGTACATGGAGAGGAGGCAACTGAGATAAGAAATCACTGACAGTGGCTTGAGGCTGGGTGAGCGTGCTAAAACAGTGCTAGAAGTGGATCTGCTTGCTAACAATGTATTGAGGCAGCTGATACCTCTCACCATTAAGGTTTTAAGTCCTCTACCAAGTCAGGAAAATGACACAACATTGACTGAAAGCAACAGTGGTGTGCTTTAGGGTCCTCCTGGCTGTTAGAGGCATTTCTATCATTCAGCTTTTGGATGGCAACCCTGACTGAACACAAAGACCCCAGCCAGAGCCACAGCCATGAAGAAGGAAGTCAGGATGGAATCCAGTGAGAGGAACTATTTGGTGAGAAAGGTGATCCATTTGTGCAGCCTGACTCTGGAAAGAGGGCAGCCTCCCTGGGGGGGATGCCCAGTGCTGGGCAGCAGACGTGTGCAGGTATGGAATGAGGCAGGCTGTAGGGAGAGGCAGCACTTCTCAGCCCCAGCAGTGCCCCTCACCTCTGCAGACCCTGCCAGGCTCAGCCTGCTCACCTTCAAAGAGAGGGCAGATCCTGCGCCAGGCTGTCACCCCACCCTGGCTGGTGTACTGCCCCAGCGCCGTCTCCAGCAGGAAGACAGGGATCCCACAGGTGAAGAGAAAGATGAGGTAGGGGATGAAGAAGGCACCTGACAGATCCAAGAAACAGATAGGAGAAATGAGTCCTGCGGAGTGACTGCTGTCAGGCCATCTCCTGCTTGGCACTGGGCAGGACCCTCCCAGAGGGAGGGAAGGCCACACATGGGATGCCAGGACACAGGGATTTTCCTCATGTTTCATATTCCATAATTGCATGAGAAATTCAACATTTGGAAAAGATTGGAGAGGGAGGGAAAGTTTCTAGGCCTGATTTTTGTACACAAGCTCTCAATAGCTGCAGAGAAACCTAGGAGAGCTCCCTGCTGTAAAACCACTGTGACTTTTGCTCAGGTTGGTGACTCCTTCGACCCTGCTTATTCTGCCTGGATAAGCTGACAAGCCCATGGATAGCAACACAAGGCACCCAGGAGCATATCAAGACTAACAGCTTCAGGCTGTTGGTTTGCTCAGTCATTGGCTCATACAGAATTAGCAGACATGTAAAGGAACAGCAATTAGTGCAGTAAAGTATGTGCATGTACTTCACACTGCTGCCCAGGGCTGCCCTCCTGGGCAAGCCCTCTTGTGAAACCAGGCAGGGAGGAATAGAACACATCAGGCTTCTGATCACCTCAGGCTCATGTTAAATGCAATACGGGCTTTTATCCTGCAGGGCACAGGAAACAGCCCTACAAGACGGTCTCTGCTTCCAGCTGCACTAATGCACCACCAAAGCTGCCCAAGCCCTGCTGCAAGGGCAGCGCAGATGGAGCAGAAGGGGCAGCTGGCATGGAAAGTGGTAGCCCCAGGAAGAGAAGGGCAGACCCTGTGCAAGTGGGCTCTGAGGTGGCTGCCCAGCCAGCCACATCTCCCCTACAGAGTCCTTGTCTGTGCCAGTGACTGGCTCTGGGCTCAGGGCAGTAGGGGTGTGTGGGAAACAGCAATCATGGTGCAAAAGTAAACTCAAACCCCAAGAGATTTCATTAATAAGGTTTGCTAGCATGCAGGGGTGGGGAAGGGGTGGGGGGGCCAGTCTGGGGACTGGCCAGAAGTCCCACGCAGCAGCCAGCTGAGTACCAACCCACAGGCTCCCTGCAAAAAAAAAAAAAATGTAGCCAATGAAAGAGACAGAGCCTCTCGGCAGCTCCCTGTGAGCAAAGAGCAGCTGAAAGGATGTTGATACCTGGCAGTGCCAGGGCAATGGTAAGGTACCTGGCAATGGCAAGGATCTGCCCACATGCTCTCCCCTCTCTACCTGTAAACAGAAGCCGTTGAGGGCAGGGGAAATGGTTGTGACAACACCCTTGCCTCAACTCCCAACGTGTGCAATCCTACCAGGAAAGTGCTGCCTTTCCCAAGGGAGATCATTCCTCTACAAAAGGCTGTATTCAACTCAGCTCTGCCCAGGGATGCCAGGGGAGGTCTCCAAGGTGGCAGGCTGAGCTCCACAGCCCAGGCTTCTCTTTATTTCCAGCCTGGAATCCGACATTTACAAAGGCCTGCAGTGACAAGGACAAGGGGCAATGGCTTTAAGCTGGTGGAGGGCAGATTTAGATTGGATGTCAGGAACAAGTTCTGCACCATGAGTGTGGTGGAACACTGGTACAGGTTGCCCAGGGAAGTGGTTGGGGAGATATTTAAGGTGAGGCTAGACAGGGCTCTGGGCAACCTGATCTAGTTGAGGATGTCCCTGCTGACTGCAGAGGGGGTTGAACCGGATGAGCTTTGGAGGTCCCTTCCAATCTAGACCATTCTATGGTTCTGTGTAATTTTTCCTGAGGCAGATTCTCTGGTTCATAAAGGGACAACAAAATTTCCCAGACCATTCTGTGATTCTATGATTTCTGCCTCCTCAGGTTTGCTAGCAGGCTCCATGCTTTCAGAGCCTAGTTAGAGGGTCCCAACATGCAAGCTATGAAATGGTGCAAGATTATGGTGGGGTGGAGGTGGGATTTGCAGAGACCTATTTGAGCCAGGGCCTGTGATCTGTCCTGCTCCCCTCCTCTCCCAGGCTGGGGGGACAGGCAGGGTGAGACCAGCCCCTCAACACACACCCATCCCCTTGCAGCTGGCAGAAAGCAGCTGCTCACCTGCACAGACAGGAAAGAACAGCAGGCAAGGTGGCCTTCGGGCCCTCAAGCTGAGAAGAGCTGCCCAGCAGAGCTGCCTTGCCCAACCACTCTGGCTGGAGGGGCAGCAGGGAGGGCAGCCCACGACAGGGGCTGTGAGGTGGACACCTGTGCAGCCTCTCAGCACGGGCTGGCGTCCCACCAGCCCCACTTCATCCACCCTGTCCCCAGGTGAACCCCAGCACCCTGCTGAAGGGTAAGTGAAGGGTCCCCTTCATTAACATAGAGCCATACAACTGTTTCGGGTGGAAGAGACCTTTAAGATCATCAAGTCCAACCATTAACCCAGCACTGCCAGGTCACTACTAAACCATTTTCTATGTGCCACATCTGCAGGGTTGGTGGCTCCCCACTTCCCCAGGCAGCCTGTTCCAGTGCTTTACAACCCTTTCTGGGAAGAAAACTTCCCTAATATCTAACCTAAACTTCTTTTGGCACAGCTTGAGGCTGTTTCCTCTCATACTTGGAAGAAGAGACCAACAACCATCTACCTACAACCTTTTTTCAAGCAGTTGTAGAAAGCAATGAGGTCTCCCCTCAGCTTCTTCCTTCCAGACTAAACAGCTCCCACAGCCACTCCTCCTAAGACCTGGTCTCTAAAGCCTTCCCGGCTTCCCTGCCCTTCTTTGGACACGCTGTCAGTGAGGGGCACACCACAGCACACGTGGTCCCTTCTCCACCATGCATGCAGGACTTGTGGCAGCAGTGGGCCCCTGGAGCTGGGCAGTCTGAGGAGCACTGGCAGGGAGCTGCGTGTGGCCCCAACAGCCACCCCCTCAGACAGGCTCTGCAGGTGGTTCCCAATGTCATCAGGCCCAGGCTACCAGGGAGGGCCTGACCCTGCCACAGGAGGTGAAAGCAAGAGTGAGCACAAAGAAAAAACTTTTGTTTTTCCTCTTCATTCCCTCCTTCCCCCTCCACTGTGTGGTTTCAGACACTGAGCACTAAGCACACCAAATACACAAGGGACTACTCTTCCTTTGTTATGTGGGAATATCCCAAAAGACAGCAAAAACAACTGTCTGCCCCTCTTTGCACAGCTTGGATTTTGCAGATACTTTTGTCTGTGAAAGGCCTGATTTATTTAGCGCAGCAAAGCAGTTGTGAGCACTGGCTGGGCATCACTCAGTGGGAGCAGAAAAAGCCTGCCAGTGGGGGCAGAAATCTTGCTGCCACAAGAGCAAATAGCTGTAGGCTGACCATGACTGACCCGAAGCTAGAAATTAAATGAGGGTACCAGAGAAGCAAAAGCCTGGACCAGCCTTCCCAAAGGAGTAAAGAGCAAAACCTCTGGCAGCTTTTCAAATTAATCTTGAGGTGTTACCACAGATTTGATACAGCATCAGCCAGGGTCAGACTCCATAGTGCAGGAGGGAGCCTTGAATCACAGAAAATATCTGGTGGGAAGAGACCTCCAAGCTCATTCAGTCCAACCTTCAACCCAGCACTGCAGGGTCAACACTAAACCATGTCCCTAAGCACCAGCTCCACACACTGCTTAAACATCTCCAGGGATGGGAACTCCAGCACTGCCCTGGGCAGACCATTCCAATGGCTGAGAACCCTCTGGGAAGAAATATTTCCTAGCATCCAGCCTGAACCTCCCCTGCTGCAGCTTGAAACCATTTCCTCTGCTCCTGTCACTTACCACCAAGGAGAAGAGGCTGTCCCCTCCTTGCTCCAACCTCCCTTCAGGGAGCTGTAGAGTCTTGCCCAGCCTCACCACACTTTTCTGCCACAGAAATCACATGGGAAATGATTTTGTTCCTGCATGAGAGTCTCATGCCCCATCCTGGCTCTAATGTCATGGGAAGGCAGCCAGAGATGAAAAATTTGCCAGAGACTTCAAATTCCTCATAGCCTCTGCCACTTCACAGGCATTTGCTCCAGGCTCACTTCCTGGGTGAAAATAAGACCTCTGCATCTGGCTTCTGCTGTTCAACCACACAGCATGAATCCCCTTCCCCAGAATCCTCCATCAGCTCTTCCCAAGCCCCACTGCAAGGGGACACAGTAGGGGAAGCAGCTGAGAAAGGGGTGCCAGGACAGGGTCCTGCTTCCCCAGGACAGAATGGTGCCTGTGAAAGGTGCAGCAGTGGAAGCACACAGGGCTCAGCAGGCAGCCAAGAAACATTCCCTATGGAAAAGGAGAACACAATGAAATCCTCCTTTTTCAACAGGGAAGGAAACTGCCCAACCACCTGGTGAAAAGCAGCAAGTGCTGAGCAAAGCATGGCTGAAAGTAGCTCAACAGCAGCTAATCCTCTTTTACACCCTGGGATGAAAGCAGTTTAGTGAGGCCCATGAGACTACCCCAAACTCAAGCCAGGGGATTTCAGTCCCAGGTCCACAGCTCTTACTCCCTGCCAGCTCCCAGCCAAATGCCATTTCCCCTCTCCCCTGCCCTTCCGGAGAGCCCAATTAGTGACTAATCACCAGACAGGGAGAGCAACTCCCTCTCCTCTGCATGCCACCGAGCCAAGCTTCACAAGAGGTCCAGGCTTTCACTTTTAAAAACAATTTTCTCCTTAAAAGGCAGACAGAAGCTAAAAGCAGGCAAAAACACCTGTAAAAAAAACAGAGCAACCCTCCAACTGCTAAAGAAAGCCCTGATCCACCACCAAGCCCTGGGGCAACTTGGCCTTGTGGGGGATTGGCCACCAGTCACCACCAAGGACAGCCTGAGCAGCACCAACCTGCTGGCATCTCGCTGGTAACAGCAGTGCCCCACTCCCTATCTCCCCTTGGAGCACATTCATCTGCTAACCTCACAGACCTGCTGTGTGGGTCAGAGGCAGGGGTCCCCTGTCCCACACACTTGCAGCTCCAGTGGATGCTGGAGAGGCACCATGAGGCCCAGGAGGGGTCCTGTACTTCTGCACTGAGCTGAGCAAAATGCCTTCAACTCTGTCCCTACCATCTGGCTCCAGCACCAAAGGAACATCCCTGTGTAGTCAGACATCGGACCAGGGCTTGTGGTCAAATGCCCCTTGAAAGCCTCCTGGAGCCTCCAGGAGATGCTGCAGCTCCTCAAAGTAGCTGCAAAGCTATTGGCGCCCTGTGGTGTGCAGTATCACTCTTTGCTGCACTGCTGGGAGCTACCATTTCACTGGCACAAGGCTGCTCAGGCTCCTCAAGCAAGAGCTGCCTGGAGCGAGTCACCCTGCTCCTCCTGCCTGCCCCTGCAGAGGGGCACCCTCCTCACCAGCGGAATCAAGGCTCTACATGGCTGCAGCTGCTCTGGGACACTGCTGCTGTCACCCACGTCACACCAGCCAAAAGAGCCCCTGCTTGAAGGCCAGCCCCAGACTGGCAGACTGGCATCCTCTCTGCAGACTCATGCCCCGGGAGCTGCTGAGATGCCGTTGCCGGCAGCGAGCAGGGCCAGCCGCAGCTGCAGCCGAGGCAGTGGGGGAGGCTGGTGAGCAGCTGCCCCTGGGGCTGGCCGTGGGCAGGGCTGCACTCACCTCCACCGTTCTTGTAGCAGAGGTAGGGGAAGCGCCAGACGTTGCCCAGGCCGATGATCTCCCCGGCCACGGACAGGACGTACTCCAGCTTGTTGTTCCACTGCCCGCGCTCCAGCGTCTGCTCCTCCTCCTTCCGCCTCTCCGCGCTGGGCTGCGTGGGCACCGGCTCCCCATTGCTGACGGCGCCAGGCACTCTGTAATCCATCTCACCTGCAGAAGAGTTTACTTTGTTAGGTCCTGCACCAGCCATGCAACGAGCACAACTCTGGGACGTGGGAGGCAAGAGAGGGGCGAGCAGGTGTGCAGTGCACACACACACAGCCCACAGCTCCTCTCCTGCTTCTCACAGCCATCCCTGCTGGCAGCAAGGTGCTTTCATTGCTTAGTCCACAACCAGTCCTTAAAAGCCACTACCAGTTTCATTGTTTTAACTGACTCATCTCAAAACACTCCTGCTTCTGGAAACACATCATCTGAGCACAACACAACACAGAACACCCAGCAGCTCAGCCATGCTCCTATCACCATCATCTGAGCACAACACAACACAGAACACCCAGCAGCACTGCCATGCTCCTACCACCATCATCTGAACACAACACAGAACACCCAGCAGCACTGCCATGCTCCTACCACCATCATATGAGCACAACACAACACAGAACACCCAGCAGCACTGCCAGGCTGAAGCTCTTACCACAGCAGGAACAGGGGGAACAGACCTAGGGCTCTAGAAGGGATAGAGCAGGATCAAATGCTTGACAAGAATCTTGATAAGGGTTTCTCTTCTCCTCTGGTGCTGCTTACCAAGGTCTGTATGTGCAGACCATGCAAAGAAAGCCACAAAACACAAACATTTTGAATGATGGCAACTGCTGCTGGCAATCTTCAAGGCTGAGAGAAAATGGTGCTAGTACTGTAACAGCAGGAAAGGAATACTCTTGGCCATGACAATCTGAGATCTCCCCTCTCCCAGGGTTTGACTCTGTTCCCTGCAGGGATTCCCCGCAACACTGCTCTCAGGATGTTTTGGCATTGGAAGAACTTCTCCCATCTCTAAGCAGATCTCTGCTAGCAGTAGTGGAAGATTGGCACAGAGTAGGTAGGCATCCTTCTTGCTACGCCATCGTCCCCCACAGACCCCTGAGGGGACACCTCTTCTCCCAAGAAAGTCAGGGTGTGGTGTAAGGGACTGTTGGTGCACAGCTGATGCCTCAGAGCACAGCAAGGAGATAGGTGTGGGCAGAATGGGGAGCACCAGCTCTGCATTTAAGAGGCTTAGAAGGTGTCAAAGCCTATTTCTCATGGACGGGATGCCTTCCTGGATGCTGAGCCTCACAGGGCAAAGGGTGAGGACTGTGTTTCCCACCAATGCACAGTGCCAAAGCCAGGATGGCTGAGGACCTCATGTGAAGAAGGGCACCTTCCCTTGCACGGTGCCAGCCCTTGTGCCTGCTGGTGCCCTGCAGAGGCAGCTCTCCCAACCCCAGCCTAACGCTGCCTTTGATTCCCGCCTGCAGCTCCTTTGCCAGGAGAGCAAGAAGAGGCTCTGTCAGCAAATGACACTCTGCCCCATCTGGGGAGAGGAAGAAGCAGGGCAGAGCAGCACTTTCAGCCTCTCGCCTTTGCCTACATAGCTCCCTGTGAAACTCTTTGGGATGATCAGAAGAGCAAGGAACACTGGCAGGCATTTGACAGCAGCCACGGGGAAGGACTGGGAGGACCCCTCCCTGCTAGAAAATGATTAAACAGGCAGAAAGTGCACCGTGGCCTCTCGTACAGAGAAGAGCCAGGTGGGTGTAGGGCCCGGGGGGAGCAGGGCAGAAGAAAGCAGGAGCAGAGGTGATGCAGAGGTGTTACCTTGCGGGTGGTACTGCCAGGGCAGGGTGCGAGCGGCCGGGAGACACGAAGGCAGGAGCGAAAGGTGCTGGCTATTGAACGGGTGGAAAGGAAAAATTCAGAGGGTGGTGTAATCCTAGACTTCGCCCAACCCACATTCCTTCCCCCACCCCCCAGGGCTGGACAAAAATCTACACATGACTGATTTCATGGCCAGTGCAAAGGGGCTCATTCGCCCTGCCTGTAAGCAGGTCTCACACTGCCTCTGCCAGCGCTCTCCCTCCCAGGCTCACGCTCTCCATCCTGTCTCTGCCCAACACTGCTTCTAGAAGGATGAAAGGAAGGGGAGACCACCACACACAAATGCCTTCACAGCCTTGCCTGAGGGAGCCAAAGCCCTGAGACCTGCTGGGAATAGGTAAGAGATGAAATATGAATTCATGGTGAATACCCATCACAAGGTGTCTCCTTGGGCAGGGCAAGGTCCTCAATCACAACCCAACCTGCAATGCCTAGGGAGCAGCCAGGCCGTGCCTTGGCCAGGAGCTGTGGCCTCAGCACAGCTCTGAGCTGGAAAAAAAACTCTACTAAATACTCTGTTGCTCCTCACTAAGGGCCTAAAACAGCCTCATTCAGAAATCTGGCAGGTTGTAAACTCTCTTCCCTTCACAGACTGAGATCTTAGCCACTCGTCTTTCCCAGGAGCAGCACTGACCCATCCCAGGACATCACTCCAGAAGCTGCAATGGGAGCAGTCCATCAAGCAGTAGATGAAAAAAAAAAAGTAAATAAAACCAGACAGCATGCACAAAACCAGCCCCAGTTATGCCTACTGAACACTAAGCTGCAGAATCAGCAGGAGCTGCTAGGGGAGAGGAGGTCTTGGGATTGCTGCAGGTAGTTACCTGATGACATCAGCTCTGTGCTTTGAGGCCATAAGAGGCAAATAGAACATAATGTTGCTCACGGTAGATGCACTACAGTTGTAGTGGTCCAAGGATGTAAGTGAGGCAAGGTTTTAAAATATTTTTATTATATATGTGGTTTAATATCTGGAGTGAGAGAGAACAAATTAAAAATCACACTTCTGAGTTCAGTGTCTTTCAATCAGAGCTGCAAAGCCGCAGCTGAACCCGAGCCATGTATAGGTGGTTTGAGAACAACAGGAATGAAACAGCAAACACTGCAGTGCCCCCACATTCATCTGTGGTGTACCCCCACAGCACCAGACTCCCTAGAGGAGGAAGAGGGAAAGGGAAGAGAGTCAGGCAGAGGTAAGCAACAGGTACACCCAAGGAATGCTCATGAAAATTATCAGGGAGTTGGATTCACCTCTGCTATGAGGACAGGCAGAGGGAGCTGGGGGTGTTCAGCCTGGAGAACAGAAGGCTCTGGGAAGACCTAATAGCAACCTTCAAGTACCTGAAGGGGGCTACAAGAAGGCTGCAGAGAGACTGTTTGCAAAGGCCTTCAGGGACAGGACCAGGGACGAAGGCTTCAAACTAGAGCAAAGCAGATTTAGATTGGATGTTAGGAACAAGTTCTGCTCCATGAGGGTGGTGGAACACTGGAATAGGTTGCCTAGGGAGGTGCTTGGGGCCCCATCCCTGGAGATATTCAAGGTGAGGCTCAACAGGGCTCTGGGCAACCTGATCTAGTTGAGAATGTCCCTGATGACTGCAGGGGGGTTGCACTGGACAAGCTTTGGAGGTCTCTTCCAACCCAGACCATTCTGTGATTCTATGAAATAGATGACAACTCTTTGTCTTGGGAAGGGATACCTAGGATAAAACCAGGGTGACAAGAGAGGTCTGGGAAACAAGGAAAACGCAAAGAAAATTAATATATTGTTCACTGCACCTCATAGTCCAACAACTAATGTTATTTGAGGTCATAGTCATATTCAAACCAAAAGGAAATACTTTTTGCCTCCCTCTGTGTGTAATTAATTAAGCACAGTACCTATGGCCACTTCCACAGGGTACCATTCACAAAAGAAAAAGGCAAAACCACAAAGGGCTGCTCCTCCTCCTCCACAACTAAACATGATGGTCCAAATAAAAGTAATCTCCAGTTCTCAGATTAAGTGGAAGCCAGAGATGTTCCAGAGGAGTAATTATGCTAGGGAGCAAGCAGTGCAGGCAGTCTCACCAGCAACAGTGCAGGCAGTCTCACCTGCAAGCAGTGCAGGCAGTCTCACCAGCAACAGTGCAGGCAGTCTCACCAGCAAGCAGTGCAGGCAGTCTCACCTGCAAGCAGTGCAGGCAGTCTCACCAGCAAGCAGTGCAGGCAGTCTCACCAGCAACAGTGCAGGCAGTCTCACCAGCAAGCAGTGCAGGCAGTCTCACCAGGAACAGTGCAGGCAGTCTCACCAGCAAGCAGTGCAGGCAGTCTCACCAGCAACAGTGCAGGCAGTCTCACCAGCAAGCAGTGCAGGCAGTCTCACCAGCAAGCAGTGCAGGCAGTCTCACCAGCAAGCAGTGCAGGCAGTCTCACCAGCAACAGTGCAGGCAGTCTCACCAGCAACAGTGCAGGCAGTCTCACCAGCAACAGTGCAGGCAGTCTCACCAGCAACAGTGCAGGCAGTCTCACCAGCAACAGTGCAGGCAGTCTCACCAGCAACAGTGCAGGCAGTCTCACCAGCAATAGTGCAGGCACTCTCACCAGCAACAGTGCAGGCAGTCTCACCAGCAAGCAGTGCAGGCAGTCTCACCAGCAACAGTGCAGGCAGTCTCACCAGCAAGCAGTGCAGGCAGTCTCACCAGCAACAGTGCAGGCAGTCTCACCAGCAACAGTGCAGGCAGTCTCACCAGCAAGCAGTGCAGGCAGTCTCACCTGCAAGCAGTGCAGGCAGTCTCACCAGCAACAGTGCAGGCAGTCTCACCAGCAAGCAGTGCAGGCAGTCTCACCTGCAAGCAGTGCAGGCAGTCTCACCAGGAACAGTGCAGGCAGTCTCACCAGGAACAGTGCAGGCAGTCTCACCAGCAAGCAGTGCAGGCAGTCTCACCTGCAAGCAGTGCAGGCAGTCTCACCTGCAACAGTGCAGGCAGTCTCACCTGCAACAGTGCAGGCAGTCTCACCAGCAAGCAGTGCAGGCAGTCTCACCAGCAACAGTGCAGGCAGTCTCACCTGCAACAGTGCAGGCAGTCTCACCTGCAAGCAGTGCAGGCAGTCTCACCAGCAACAGTGCAGGCAGTCTCACCAGCAACAGTGCAGGCAGTCTCACCTGCAACAGTGCAGGCAGTCTCACCAGCAAGCAGTGCAGGCAGTCTCACCAGCAACAGTGCAGGCAGTCTCACCTGCAACAGTGCAGGCAGTCTCACCAGCAAGCAGTGCAGGCAGTCTCACCAGCAACAGTGCAGGCAGTCTCACCTGCAACAGTGCAGGCAGTCTCACCAGCAACAGTGCAGGCAGTCTCACCAGCAACAGTGCAGGCAGTCTCACCACCAACAGTGCAGGCAGTCTCACCACCAACAGTGCAGGCAGTCTCACCAGCAAGCAGTGCAGGCAGTCTCACCAGCAAGCAGTGCAGGCAGTCTCACCAGCAAGCAGTGCAGGCAGTCTCACCAGCAAGCAGTGCAGGCAGTCTCACCAGCAACAGTGCAGGCAGTCTCACCAGCAAGCAGTGCAGGCAGTCTCACCAGCAACAGTGCAGGCAGTCTCACCAGCAATAGTGCAGGCAGTCTCACCAGCAAGCAGTGCAGGCAGTCTCACCAGCAACAGTGCAGGCAGTCTCACCAGCAATCAGTGCAGGCAGTCTCACCAGCAAGCAGTGCAGGCAGTCTCACCAGCAAGCAGTGCAGGCAGTCTCACCAGCAACAGTGCAGGCAGTCTCACCAGCAACAGTGCAGGCAGTCTCACCAGCAAGCAGTGCAGGCAGTCTCACCAGCAACAGTGCAGGCAGTCTCACCAGCAACAGTGCAGGCAGTCTCACCAGCAGTGCAGGCAGTCTCACCAGCAACAGTGCAGGCAGTCTCACCAGCAAGCAGTGCAGGCAGTCTCACCAGCAACAGTGCAGGCAGTCTCACCAGCAACAGTGCAGGCAGTCTCACCAGCAAGCAGTGCAGGCAGTCTCACCAGCAAGCAGTGCAGGCAGTCTCACCTGCAACAGTGCAGGCAGTCTCACCAGCAACAGTGCAGGCAGTCTCACCAGCAAGCAGTGCAGGCAGTCTCACCAGCAATAGTGCAGGCAGTCTCACCAGCAACAGTGCAGGCAGTCTCACCAGCAAGCAGTGCAGGCAGTCTCACCAGCAACAGTGCAGGCAGTCTCACCAGCAAGCAGTGCAGGCAGTCTCACCAGGAACAGTGCAGGCAGTCTCACTGCAAGCAGTGCAGGCAGTCTCACTGCAAGCAGTGCAGGCAGTCTCACCAGGAACAGTGCAGGCAGTCTCACCAGCAAGCAGTGCAGGCAGTCTCACCAGCACTAGTGCAGGCAGTCTCACCAGCAACAGTGCAGGCAGTCTCACCTGCAAGCAGTGCAGGCAGTCTCACCAGGAACAGTGCAGGCAGTCTCACCAGCAACAGTGCAGGCAGTCTCACCAGCAAGCAGTGCAGGCAGTCTCACCAGCAAGCAGTGCAGGCAGTCTCACCAGCAACAGTGCAGGCAGTCTCACCAGCAACAGTGCAGGCAGTCTCACCAGCAACAGTGCAGGCAGTCTCACCAGCAAGCAGTGCAGGCAGTCTCACCAGCAACAGTGCAGGCAGTCTCACCAGCAACAGTGCAGGCAGTCTCACCAGCAACAGTGCAGGCAGTCTCACCTGCAAGCAGTGCAGGCAGTCTCACCTGCAAGCAGTGCAGGCAGTCTCACCAGCAACAGTGCAGGCAGTCTCACCTGCAAGCAGTGCAGGCAGTCTCACCAGCAACAGTGCAGGCAGTCTCACCAGCAATAGTGCAGGCAGTCTCACCAGCAAGCAGTGCAGGCAGTCTCAACAGCAAGCAGTGCAGGCAGTCTCACCAGCAACAGTGCAGGCAGTCTCACCAGCAACAGTGCAGGCAGTCTCACCAGCAAGCAGTGCAGGCAGTCTCACCAGCAAGCAGTGCAGGCAGTCTCACCAGCAACAGTGCAGGCAGTCTCACCTGCAAGCAGTGCAGGCAGTCTCACCAGCAAGCAGTGCAGGCAGTCTCACCAGCAACAGTGCAGGCAGTCTCACCAGCAAGCAGTGCAGGCAGTCTCACCTGCAAGCAGTGCAGGCAGTCTCACCAGGAACAGTGCAGGCAGTCTCACCTGCAAGCAGTGCAGGCAGTCTCACCAGCAACAGTGCAGGCAGTCTCACCAGCAAGCAGTGCAGGCAGTCTCACCAGCAAGCAGTGCAGGCAGTCTCACCAGCAAGCAGTGCAGGCAGTCTCACCAGCAACAGTGCAGGCAGTCTCACCTGCAAGCAGTGCAGGCAGTCTCACCTGCAACAGTGCAGGCAGTCTCACCAGCAAGCAGTGCAGGCAGTCTCACCAGCAACAGTGCAGGCAGTCTCACCAGCAACAGTGCAGGCAGTCTCACCAGCAACAGTGCAGGCAGTCTCACCAGCAAGCAGTGCAGGCAGTCTCACCAGCAACAGTGCAGGCAGTCTCACCAGCAACAGTGCAGGCAGTCTCACCAGCAACAGTGCAGGCAGTCTCACCAGCAAGCAGTGCAGGCAGTCTCACCAGCAAGCAGTGCAGGCAGTCTCACCAGCAACAGTGCAGGCAGTCTCACCAGCAACAGTGCAGGCAGTCTCACCAGCAACAGTGCAGGCAGTCTCACCAGCAAGCAGTGCAGGCAGTCTCACCAGCAACAGTGCAGGCAGTCTCACCAGCAACAGTGCAGGCAGTCTCACCAGCAAGCAGTGCAGGCAGTCTCACCAGCAACAGTGCAGGCAGTCTCACCAGCAAGCAGTGCAGGCAGTCTCACCAGCAACAGTGCAGGCAGTCTCACCAGCAAGCAGTGCAGGCAGTCTCACCAGCAACAGTGCAGGCAGTCTCACCTGCAACAGTGCAGGCAGTCTCACCAGCAAGCAGTGCAGGCAGTCTCACCAGCAACAGTGCAGGCAGTCTCACCAGGAAGCAGTGCAGGCAGTCTCACCAGCAAGCAGTGCAGGCAGTCTCACCAGCAACAGTGCAGGCAGTCTCACCAGCAAGCAGTGCAGGCAGTCTCACCAGCAACAGTGCAGGCAGTCTCACCAGCAACAGTGCAGGCAGTCTCACCAGCAAGCAGTGCAGGCAGTCTCACCAGCAACAGTGCAGGCAGTCTCACCAGCAACAGTGCAGGCAGTCTCACCAGCAAGCAGTGCAGGCAGTCTCACCTGCAAGCAGTGCAGGCAGTCTCACCAGCAAGCAGTGCAGGCAGTCTCACTGCAAGCAGTGCAGGCAGTCTCACCAGGAACAGTGCAGGCAGTCTCACCTGCAAGCAGTGCAGGCAGTCTCACTGCAAGCAGTGCAGGCAGTCTCACTGCAAGCAGTGCAGGCAGTCTCACCAGGAACAGTGCAGGCAGTCTCACCTGCAAGCAGTGCAGGCAGTCTCACCAGCAACAGTGCAGGCAGTCTCACTGCAAGCAGTGCAGGCAGTCTCACGCAAGCAGTGCAGGCAGTCTCACCGCAAGCAGTGCAGGCAGTCTCACCAGCAACAGTGCAGGCAGTCTCACCAGCAAGCAGTGCAGGCAGTCTCACCAGCAACAGTGCAGGCAGTCTCACCAGCAACAGTGCAGGCAGTCTCACCTGCAAGCAGTGCAGGCAGTCTCACCAGCAACAGTGCAGGCAGTCTCACCAGCAACAGTGCAGGCAGTCTCACCAGCAACAGTGCAGGCAGTCTCACCACCAACAGTGCAGGCAGTCTCACCAGCAAGCAGTGCAGGCAGTCTCACCAGCAAGCAGTGCAGGCAGTCTCACCAGCAACAGTGCAGGCAGTCTCACCAGCAACAGTGCAGGCAGTCTCACCAGGAACAGTGCAGGCAGTCTCACCTGCAAGCAGTGCAGGCAGTCTCACCAGCAACAGTGCAGGCAGTCTCACCTGCAAGCAGTGCAGGCAGTCTCACTGCAAGCAGTGCAGGCAGTCTCACCTGCAAGCAGTGCAGGCAGTCTCACCAGCAATAGTGCAGGCAGTCTCACCAGCAACAGTGCAGGCAGTCTCACCAGCAAGCAGTGCAGGCAGTCTCACCAGTAACAGTGCAGGCAGTCTCACCAGCAAGCAGTGCAGGCAGTCTCACCAGCAAGCAGTGCAGGCAGTCTCACCAGCAACAGTGCAGGCAGTCTCACCAGCAACCAGTGCAGGCAGTCTCACCAGCAACAGTGCAGGCAGTCTCACCAGCAACCAGTGCAGGCAGTCTCACCAGCAATAGTGCAGGCAGTCTCACCAGCAATAGTGCAGGCAGTCTCACCAGCAAGCAGTGCAGGCAGTCTCACCAGTAACAGTGCAGGCAGTCTCACCTGCAAGCAGTGCAGGCAGTCTCACCAGCAACCAGTGCAGGCAGTCTCACCAGGAACAGTGCAGGCAGTCTCACCAGCAAGCAGTGCAGGCAGTCTCACCTGCAAGCAGTGCAGGCAGTCTCACCAGCAACAGTGCAGGCAGTCTCACCAGCAACCAGTGCAGGCAGTCTCACCAGCAACAGTGCAGGCAGTCTCACCAGCAACAGTGCAGGCAGTCTCACCTGCAAGCAGTGCAGGCAGTCTCACCAGCAACAGTGCAGGCAGTCTCACCAGCAAGCAGTGCAGGCAGTCTCACCAGGAACAGTGCAGGCAGTCTCACCAGCAAGCAGTGCAGGCAGTCTCACCAGCAACAGTGCAGGCAGTCTCACCTGCAACAGTGCAGGCAGTCTCACCTGCAACAGTGCAGGCAGTCTCACCTGCAAGCAGTGCAGGCAGTCTCACCAGCAACAGTGCAGGCAGTCTCACCAGCAACCAGTGCAGGCAGTCTCACCAGGAACAGTGCAGGCAGTCTCACCTGCAATCAGTGCAGGCAGTCTCACCAGCAACAGTGCAGGCAGTCTCACCAGCAAGCAGTGCAGGCAGTCTCACCTGCAAGCAGTGCAGGCAGTCTCACCTGCAAGCAGTGCAGGCAGTCTCACCTGCAAGCAGTGCAGGCAGTCTCACCAGCAATAGTGCAGGCAGTCTCACCAGCAAGCAGTGCAGGCAGTCTCACCAGGAACAGTGCAGGCAGTCTCACCAGGAACAGTGCAGGCAGTCTCACCTGCAAGCAGTGCAGGCAGTCTCACCAGGAACAGTGCAGGCAGTCTCACTGCAAGCAGTGCAGGCAGTCTCACTGCAAGCAGTGCAGGCAGTCTCACCAGCAAGCAGTGCAGGCAGTCTCACCTGCAACAGTGCAGGCAGTCTCACCAGCAAACAGTGCAGGCAGTCTCACCAGGAACAGTGCAGGCAGTCTCACCAGGAACAGTGCAGGCAGTCTCACCAGCAAGCAGTGCAGGCAGTCTCACCAGGAAGCAGTGCAGGCAGTCTCACCAGCAAGCAGTGCAGGCAGTCTCACCAGGAACAGTGCAGGCAGTCTCACCAGCAATAGTGCAGGCAGTCTCACCAGCAACAGTGCAGGCAGTCTCACCAGCAACAGTGCAGGCAGTCTCACCAGCAACAGTGCAGGCAGTCTCACCTGCAAGCAGTGCAGGCAGTCTCACCTGCAAGCAGTGCAGGCAGTCTCACCAGCAATAGTGCAGGCAGTCTCACCAGCAACAGTGCAGGCAGTCTCACCTGCAAGCAGTGCAGGCAGTCTCACCTGCAAGCAGTGCAGGCAGTCTCACTGCAAGCAGTGCAGGCAGTCTCACCAGGAACAGTGCAGGCAGTCTCACCAGCAATAGTGCAGGCAGTCTCACCAGCAAGCAGTGCAGGCAGTCTCACCTGCAAGCAGTGCAGGCAGTCTCACCAGCAATAGTGCAGGCAGTCTCACCAGCAGCAGTGCAGGCAGTCTCACCAGCAATAGTGCAGGCAGTCTCACCAGCAAGCAGTGCAGGCAGTCTCACCTGCAAGCAGTGCAGGCAGTCTCACCAGCAACAGTGCAGGCAGTCTCACCAGCAAGCAGTGCAGGCAGTCTCACCAGCAAGCAGTGCAGGCAGTCTCACCTGCAACAGTGCAGGCAGTCTCACCAGCAACAGTGCAGGCAGTCTCACCAGCAAGCAGTGCAGGCAGTCTCACCAGCAACAGTGCAGGCAGTCTCACCTGCAAGCAGTGCAGGCAGTCTCACCAGCAACAGTGCAGGCAGTCTCACCAGCAAACAGTGCAGGCAGTCTCACCAGCAACAGTGCAGGCAGTCTCACCTGCAAGCAGTGCAGGCAGTCTCACCAGCAAGCAGTGCAGGCAGTCTCACCAGCAAGCAGTGCAGGCAGTCTCACCAGCAATAGTGCAGGCAGTCTCACCTGCAAGCAGTGCAGGCAGTCTCACCAGCAAGCAGTGCAGGCAGTCTCACCAGCAACAGTGCAGGCAGTCTCACCAGCAAGCAGTGCAGGCAGTCTCACCAGCAACAGTGCAGGCAGTCTCACCTGCAAGCAGTGCAGGCAGTCTCACCAGCAAGCAGTGCAGGCAGTCTCACCAGGAACAGTGCAGGCAGTCTCACCAGCAACCAGTGCAGGCAGTCTCACCAGGAACAGTGCAGGCAGTCTCACCTGCAATCAGTGCAGGCAGTCTCACCAGCAACAGTGCAGGCAGTCTCACCAGCAAGCAGTGCAGGCAGTCTCACCTGCAAGCAGTGCAGGCAGTCTCACCTGCAAGCAGTGCAGGCAGTCTCACCTGCAAGCAGTGCAGGCAGTCTCACCAGCAACAGTGCAGGCAGTCTCACCTGCAAGCAGTGCAGGCAGTCTCACCAGCAATAGTGCAGGCAGTCTCACCAGCAAGCAGTGCAGGCAGTCTCACCAGCAAGCAGTGCAGGCAGTCTCACCAGGAACAGTGCAGGCAGTCTCACCAGGAACAGTGCAGGCAGTCTCACCTGCAAGCAGTGCAGGCAGTCTCACCAGCAACAGTGCAGGCAGTCTCACCAGGAACAGTGCAGGCAGTCTCACCAGGAACAGTGCAGGCAGTCTCACCTGCAAGCAGTGCAGGCAGTCTCACCAGGAACAGTGCAGGCAGTCTCACTGCAAGCAGTGCAGGCAGTCTCACTGCAAGCAGTGCAGGCAGTCTCACCAGCAAGCAGTGCAGGCAGTCTCACCTGCAACAGTGCAGGCAGTCTCACCAGCAAACAGTGCAGGCAGTCTCACCAGGAACAGTGCAGGCAGTCTCACCAGGAACAGTGCAGGCAGTCTCACCAGCAAGCAGTGCAGGCAGTCTCACCAGGAAGCAGTGCAGGCAGTCTCACCAGCAAGCAGTGCAGGCAGTCTCACCAGCAAGCAGTGCAGGCAGTCTCACCAGGAACAGTGCAGGCAGTCTCACCAGCAATAGTGCAGGCAGTCTCACCAGCAACAGTGCAGGCAGTCTCACCAACAATAGTGCAGGCACTCTCACCAGGAACAGTGCAGGCAGTCTCACCAGCAAACAGTGCAGGCAGTCTCACCAGCAACAGTGCAGGCAGTCTCACCTGCAAGCAGTGCAGGCAGTCTCACCAGCAACAGTGCAGGCAGTCTCACTGCAAGCAGTGCAGGCAGTCTCACTGCAAGCAGTGCAGGCAGTCTCACCAGCAAGCAGTGCAGGCAGTCTCACCTGCAACAGTGCAGGCAGTCTCACTGCAAGCAGTGCAGGCAGTCTCACTGCAAGCAGTGCAGGCAGTCTCACCAGCAAGCAGTGCAGGCAGTCTCACCTGCAACAGTGCAGGCAGTCTCACCAGCAAACAGTGCAGGCAGTCTCACCAGGAACAGTGCAGGCAGTCTCACCAGGAACAGTGCAGGCAGTCTCACCAGCAAGCAGTGCAGGCAGTCTCACCAGGAAGCAGTGCAGGCAGTCTCACCAGCAAGCAGTGCAGGCAGTCTCACCAGCAAGCAGTGCAGGCAGTCTCACCAGGAACAGTGCAGGCAGTCTCACCAGCAATAGTGCAGGCAGTCTCACCAGCAACAGTGCAGGCAGTCTCACCAACAATAGTGCAGGCACTCTCACCAGGAACAGTGCAGGCAGTCTCACCAGCAAACAGTGCAGGCAGTCTCACCAGCAACAGTGCAGGCAGTCTCACCTGCAAGCAGTGCAGGCAGTCTCACCTGCAAGCAGTGCAGGCAGTCTCACCAGCAATAGTGCAGGCAGTCTCACCAGCAACAGTGCAGGCAGTCTCACCTGCAAGCAGTGCAGGCAGTCTCACCTGCAAGCAGTGCAGGCAGTCTCACTGCAAGCAGTGCAGGCAGTCTCACCAGGAACAGTGCAGGCAGTCTCACCAGCAATAGTGCAGGCAGTCTCACCAGCAAGCAGTGCAGGCAGTCTCACCTGCAAGCAGTGCAGGCAGTCTCACCAGCAATAGTGCAGGCAGTCTCACCAGCAGCAGTGCAGGCAGTCTCACCAGCAATAGTGCAGGCAGTCTCACCAGCAAGCAGTGCAGGCAGTCTCACCTGCAAGCAGTGCAGGCAGTCTCACCAGCAACAGTGCAGGCAGTCTCACCAGCAAGCAGTGCAGGCAGTCTCACCAGCAAGCAGTGCAGGCAGTCTCACCTGCAACAGTGCAGGCAGTCTCACCAGCAACAGTGCAGGCAGTCTCACCAGCAAGCAGTGCAGGCAGTCTCACCAGCAACAGTGCAGGCAGTCTCACCTGCAAGCAGTGCAGGCAGTCTCACCAGCAACAGTGCAGGCAGTCTCACCAGCAAACAGTGCAGGCAGTCTCACCAGCAACAGTGCAGGCAGTCTCACCTGCAAGCAGTGCAGGCAGTCTCACCAGCAAGCAGTGCAGGCAGTCTCACCAGCAATAGTGCAGGCAGTCTCACCTGCAAGCAGTGCAGGCAGTCTCACCAGCAAGCAGTGCAGGCAGTCTCACCAGCAACAGTGCAGGCAGTCTCACCAGCAAGCAGTGCAGGCAGTGTCACCAGCAACAGTGCAGGCAGTCTCACCAGCAATAGTGCAGGCAGTCTCACCTGCAAGCAGTGCAGGCAGTGTCACCAGCAAGCAGTGCAGGCAGTCTCACCAGCAACAGTGCAGGCAGTCTCACCTGCAAGCAGTGCAGGCAGTCTCACCAGGAACAGTGCAGGCAGTCTCACCAGCAAGCAGTGCAGGCAGTCTCACCTGCAAGCAGTGCAGGCAGTCTCACCAGCAATAGTGCAGGCAGTTTCACCAGCAAGCAGTGCAGGCAGTCTCACCAGCAACAGTTCAACATTTTGGGCAAGGATATAGGCATAAAAGCAGTTACAAAGTCAAATCATGCCTTGCCTTGTGGAACAGATAGGTGTGAGGAGAGACTGAATAAGGAAAGGACCTGGGAAGGGACTTTTGGAAAGGGCTTGCAGTGATGAGAGGAAATTAATTGAAGCTTGAGGAGGGCAGATTTAGACCGGAGATTTGGAAGAAATTCTGCAGAGTGAGGGTGGGGAGACACTGGAACAGGTTGCCCAGAGGGGTTGTAGATGCCCCCTCCCTGCAGGATTCAAGACCAGGTTGGATGAGCAACCTGGGCTAGTGGAATGTGTCCCTGGCCATGCTGGGCTGGCTGGAATTAGATGATCTTTGGGGCACCTTCCAATCCAACCTATTCTACAAATGCATTCTAGAGATTCTCAAAAGCATTCTGTGCATCAGCATCACTCCCTGGAAAACCACTCCAGCCTGCTGATAACAATAATCTTATCAACAAGACAATAAGCTAATTGGCAGGAAGTAATAGACTGCAGCAGGAAACCGTGGGGTTGATAACCACCCATTCAACTTCTGCCCAGCAAGATAAGGCTGTGCTGAACACAACAGCAAGCTGAAAATTAAAACAAACGTCCAGTGCAACCATAAGCACCAAGGGGAAATAACAAATCTGCAAGTGCCAGAGCAAGCTGGAAAAACCTGAGCAAAGCATATTGAAAGTAAAACCACACTTGAGATGTTGTCTGGGATGAAGCAAGACAAAGTCTATGTGGGGCTGAGAGATGTGAGTGATAAAAAAAAAAAAGAATATGTTTTAATGAAGGTTAGAAAAGAACCAACACCCATCAGAAAGGATCAGTTAAGACTACAAAAATTCATGTTTTCAATATACATTTTTGAAAGTGCAGAAGGCAAGGAAATTGGGAGGGACTTTCACCAGTCTGTCAGAGGCAGTGGAAGTCCGAAGGCTAAAACACAAAGGAGGAAAACTCCTTAAGATCGAGTCTGCAACTGCAGCTAAGCCAAGTAGGAGATTGGAGAGAGTCAGAAACAAAACCTAAGAAAAAGATTTGCAAGAACCAAGTAAGAGAGGTGGAAGAATGTAAATTGGGGTTTTTAAACAAACACCTAGCAAAACCCCCAAACAGAACACACCCAGACAAGATGCATGCTGCACGATCAGGGAAACAACTTCATCCTAAGACCTACTGAGCTAATGCCATTTAAAGCCATTTGGATAGACACACACAGACAAAGTGCATAAGAAGAACAGCAGGGCAGGGCTCCTGCAGCAGCACGTGCTACCCAGAGTTGTGCAAGCTGGATTTCAGTGGGCAGATGCAGAGTATCTCCCTCCCAATGCTGTAAGTGTCAGCAAGTGGCAACACTGATGCTGGCACCCATCCCACGTGCATTGCTCTCTTGCCTGGGATGGCACAAAGGGGTTGTTTGGATGTCTTCCTTTGCTGGAGGTATGAAATGGGAGCCTGCCTCCTTAGCAACCCCCAGAGCACAGGGCTGCAGCCATGCTCCCGCCAGCCCCACCACAGGCAGCCAAGCTGTGAGCTGCCATTCACTGGGACAGCCTGTACTGGAGCTATGCCTCCTTCAGCTGGTCCCAAAGCAGCTCCCAGGTCTGGGCAAGCTGCCAAGCTACCATTGCTGGCACAGAGCAGCACAGCACTGGTGCAAGGGGCATGAGTAGTGCACGGCTGGCATCGGCACTTCTCTCCAGCAGCCACTTTGAAGAGCAGCAAGAGCACTGGACCAGAGTGGGTCTGTGTCACGGTACCTCACACCTTGGCCAGGATGAGGGCTGTAAAAATGCTGATCCTAAAGGATATTGATTCTGATAGCTATGTTACATTTTGCTCATTTGCTCTTACTGTTACAGGGTTAAGAGTAATATCTTAATTGTAAATAAGTTCTTCCAGAGAATTCGAGAGTCCAGGGGATGGACAGTCCCCAAGGGGCCAAACAGAACATAAGAGATATGGTTATCCCATTTCATTGGGCTACAGAATTTCTATATAGTCTGAAGCACAGCTTGGTTTTGCACTCATACTTGCTTCTGACCTTGCTTGCTTGGCCTGCTCATTTCTGCTTGGGTTATGGTAAGAAAGAGTGGCAGGGATGAGAGAGAAACAACTTGTTAGGTGGTAACAGCCTTCTGGGCTCTGTCCAGGGTGGGAGCTGGGCTATTGTCTGGTTGTATACATAGATCTGCATTTGTGTATGTTTATTACCTTTTATATATTTAGCCTACTTTTGTAAATAGTCATTTCATTTAGCTTACAAATTCTGTGTAGTGCAGTCATTTACTCCTTGGGATAAATACCAAATTGTAGCATGGTACAAAACCAAACCACCACACTTACAACAGTCACCAAAGATTCTGTGTTTGGCTTTGTTCCATTCTCCCAACAGCAGCTGAGGAGGTTCTCTTGAGGCAGCATTCACAGCCCAGTCAAAACAAGCCTGGGACAAGCTTCCTCTGGAGATAAGGAGGCCCTTCAACATACACAGACATAGACAAGAACTAGTCCCAGCCCATCACCTCCTGCATGGCCTGCACGCAGGAGCATGGCCCTGCATGCTCTGGTAGTCACCACAGGACCAGCTCCTAGATCTATCTTCATATCCAATCTAGCTGAGCAGAAAATGAGTGTTCAGTACATGTCTCTCCTCCAAAGCACCCAGTCACTCTCCAGCCACCAGGAGAGGTGTTTCAGGCCTAAAAGGAAGGGGGATTGAAAGGCACCCATTTGGAAGAACGATGAGGAGAAGAGAGGAGAATGGTTATGAGGACACATGTGTGACCTCTTACTGCTCTGCAAGCACCAGCCACTTCTAAATTAACACATGCCCCTAGCTCACCTGAGTGCCTTTAGGAGAGTGGCCAGGGCAAAACTGCTGCTTTAGCATTCCGACCTTGAAGGAGCCATCAGATGACCTCTGCTGAACACCAAGAGAAGCTGTCCCTCTGTCCCACCTGACAAACTGCCTCCACGTGTTCCGGGGCTATGTAATCGTGCAGTCAGCTCCCAGGAAGCCTGTTTGCCATTGTATTATCTGGGAACCCAAGGCCAGAGCAAACACAATGCATTGTCTCTATCTGATAGCCACCCTGCTGCTGGCCTTTGCAACCAGAAAATGTTAGCCAGCTCAAAGGACTGTGGCTGTAACAAGCAAAATTGTCACAGATGTACACAGAAAGAGGATAAGTAGGGGCTGATACTGGCTGGCGTGTTACTGGAACCTGGAGACTGCTGAGCAGAGAAAGAAGTCAAAAGGAAGCACAAAGGATTGACTACTACTTGAGCCACTGAGCTCCCTCCCAGAAAGGCACATTTGAAACTACAACAGCAGAAGCCAAAAGCCACTGAAGAGCCTGCAGCTCCTAACAGTGCAGCCCTGTGCACAGCCTCCTTCAGACACAGCTTGCCCAGGGAACGCTTGCTTCCAGCAATGGCTCCAGTGACCACAATCCCAGGGCAAGGAAAGCTCCATCCCCATTGGATGCACCAGTGCCAGGGGAGGCCTCACTTTTGTGCACAGGCTGCTTGCAGGGCAAGACATAACTGTAGACACCATAGCAATAAATGGATGATCTTCCTGCCCCAGGCACAGCACAACAAGCCCCTTGAACGCAGGAGGAGCAGCACACAGCAAGCACTGCACTGGAGAGCCTTCACCTGCAGATATTGCACCTCTGGCTGCAGAGGCTAAGGGTGATGTTGGCACTGAACTCAGCATGCAGGCTGACAGCAGGCTGTAGATACCCTCCCTGCACGTTGGATCAGGGTCTAAAGCGGCGGAGTACAGGGGCACATAAGCTGGGATCAGAATGACTGTGCCCCCCAGAGACAATTCAGCTGAACTGTGAATTCCCAGCTGTGCAAGGGACAGGCAGCAACAGAGCTGCCAACTCTCACTGCCACTACCTCAACTATGCCCAGGGCAGGTGGGCAGGATAGGAAAAGCAGACATGGGCAGGTGCCCACTGAGAACAGCAGAGACAAGACATTAGTGCACACATGCACAGGCACTGCACACCGCACTCAGTGCTCCAGCTTTCAGTGCCTGTGCATGCAGGCACCAAGAGGAACAGGGCAGCATGCTTTCAGAGCACTGCACCACATCTTTACTATCCACTTCACAACCTCTCATCCATTCCCTTCCAAAAAATTCAGCTTGCAAAAAGACTGCAGATCTGAAAAGCCTTTAAAGCATCGTAAACATTATGGGAAGCACTCCTAAATTCCTTGATTCACAGAATCATGGAATCATCCAGGCAGGAAATGCCCTCCAAGATCATCAAGCACAACTAGATCTAGATGGCTTTCAAACATGGCCAGGGGTGGTGATTTCACCACCTCCCTGGGCAGCTGTGCCTCACAACCCTTTCTGTGAAAATATTTTCCTAATGTCCATCCTAAGCCTCCACTGGCACAGCTTGAGGCCATTCCCTCTCCTTCTGTCATTAGTTACTTGCGAGAAGAGTCCAGAGCCTACCTCTCTGCAGCCTCCTTTCAGGTAGCTGTAGAGAGCAATGAGGTCTCCCTTCAGCCTCCCTTTTTGCAGAGTAACCATCCCCAGCTCCCTCAGCCTCTCCTCTCAGACCTTGTTCTCCAGCCCCTCACCTTCTCTGCCCTTCTCTGTCCCAGCTCCAGCCCCTCGGTGTCCTTCCTGTGCTGCAGTGCCCAGAGCTGAGCACAGCACAGGAGGTGCAGCCTCACCTGTGCTGAGTGCAGAAGGACAATCACCTCCCTGCTCCTGCTGGACACACTATTGCTAACTCAGGCCAGGATGACATTTTCTTCTGAAAACTATTTACACTTTCTTCTGCACCTACATTCGCTGCAGACACAGCAAGTGGGCAGTTCAGATCCTAGGCAGCAGTGCTGGACTACAGCAGCTTCCCCATCCTTGGAGAGCAGCAGGCACTGCTGAAACAGACTGATCACCAGGGGAGTCTGTCCACAATCCAGCAAAGACTCTGGTTTCCCCCTGGCAAGCTGCTCCATTGCGACAGTGACTAAGAGCAGCGAGGACTGACAGTGTCACAATCTTGGTTAAAAAGAGCAAAAAAAAGCCAGGGTGTGAGGCAATACCAAAAGCAAACAACTCAGACGTCCTTAAACATTGCCACTATGGATACAGACCTGGATAATGGTTTGCAGCTGCACCGGTAGACTGCCACCTTCCAGCAACAACTGCAGAACAGGAATGCTCCAGACTCACCTAGGGATTCAGCAGAAGTAGGCACAGCTGCCATCAGATGGCTCCTCTCCTTCACCAGGAATTCCCACACACCCTGGGCGTCGATTGGCTCTCCCAGGAGTGTTTCTGGGCAAAGCCAAAGCATCTGCCTCCTGCCTCCCTCCTGCATAAGAGCAGCTGAAATACACCGATGGTGTTTAGCTTGCCTGGTGCTGGTGCCACTGCAGACACGCAGAAGTCCTGGGGCTGACCCAGTCCCCAGCTGCAGAAAAGGAAGAGTTAACCATGAGCCGATAGACATGAACAGAATGTGGTACTCAGCTCACGTCCCACTAAAATCCAAGCTGTTTCTCCTGCTCAGAATTTGGATGTGAGTGAGCTCCACTGCTGTTATCACAGAGGAGAAGCAGCAAACAGCCTACTGCTCTGGAGAGCCAAGCATGGCACTGGGCACAGGCTGCAGCAGCCAGGAACACAGACAGATGCCTGCCACTTAGCATTCACTGGTACCCAGACATCTCCTTACAGGAAGCTCAGTGCTCTCACTGCCTTGCTGTGCGTTTGCAGCTGTCCTGTGCATTCATCACTCCCCCAAAGCCACTGTGGCTACAACTTTGCTAAGGGCTGCATTTATGGCATCTCCTCACTGCCCCAGTTCTCCAAGCAGAGTTCCTGTTTGGTTCAGGCTGGCTGACCAGACACATTCTTGACTGCAGCTGCAAAGGAACTGAAGTAGTTCCCTGCTTTTCATCTAACTGGAGGAAGCCTCAGACCACATTTCTGAGCTTCTTAAAGGGCACGTACACCCTTTTAAACATTTTTCATTTCTGAGATGCAAAATGACTGCTAACATACAGCAGCTCCATCAGCCACTCACTGAGGTTAGAAATATGCCACACGTACGTAGAGCAGACAGAAAAGGCAGGTCTGACACGTGGGGGATGAGCAGCTGAATGCTTTTGCCTTTACTGTGCTACAGCTGTATTGTGCTTCTTCTAATAACTGCTATTAAAGCAAGACAAGATGAAGATGACAGCTATCCTTGGGCAGCTGCTTAGCAGACAGCCTAGTGTGGAATGAAAAAGCTGTTTCATTTCTTCTAATCTGGTGCGCCTGCTGATGCTCATTTGTCTTATGCCTCTCTTCTAGCATGAATTACTGGTACAGATGCATCATGCAGAACAGGCTCACGGGATGTTAGGGACTGGAAGGGACCTCTTGAGTTCTTCCAGTTCAACCCCCCAACTAGAGCAGGACCATAGAATCCAGCACAGCTCACACAGGAACACATCCAGACAGGGCTGGAAAGGCTCCAGAGAAGGAGACTCCACAACTTCTCTGGGCAGCCTCTTCCAGTGCTCTGGGACCCTCACAATAAAGAAGTTCCTCCTCATGTTGAGGTGGAACCTCCTGTGCTGTAGTTTCCATCCATTGCCCCTTGTACTATCTCAGGGTGCAACTGAGCAGAGCCTGTCCCTGTCCTTTCATTCCTGACCCACAACTCTCAGCTATTGATAGACATGGATCAGATCCCCTCTCAGTCTTCTCCTCTCCAGACTAAACAGCCCCAGGGCTCTCAGCCTCTCCTCACCAGGCAGTGCTCCAGTCCCTTCAGCATCCTTGTAGCCTCCATTGGACCTTCTCCAGCAGATCCCTGTCCCTCTTGAACTGGGGAGCCCAAAACTGGATGCAATATTCCAGGTGAGGTCTCACCAGGGCAGAGTAGAGGGGGAGGAGAACCTCCCTGGATCTGCTGGACACACTCTTCTGAATGCACCCCAGGATCCCATTGGCCTTCTTGGCCACAAGGGCACATTGCTGTCCCATGCAGAACTTGTTGTTCACCAGCACACTCAGGTTCTTCTTCAACCAGACCAGCATCGAACTGGATCATGCTGTGTGGGACTGCCACAGCTGCTCAGCAGCCCACATGGAGTGAGCAGCACTCGAAGCAGCTTGGTTCTGCCATTTATTTTTCCATGCACCTTACAAACAGCAATTCCAATAGGTTAGTTTTGTGGTTGGTTTTGCTTGCTTGCTTTGACTCTTATAGACCACAATGATAGGCAAAGCCTGGGAAATGTCTGTGTGGAAGATAGTTTTCTTGATGGATTGTGATGAGCCCTTCTGCATGCCATGGGGTTCAATGACAAGAAGGAACTGAGGATGTGAGGAACTACAGGGCAGCTAGCCTCACCCTGGTCCCTGGGAAGATCACAAAACAAATCCTCCTTAAAGACACATCCAAGCCCCTGAGGAATAAGGTGACTGGCAATACCACTACCATCTTAGCTGTCTGGTTGCCTTCTGCAAGGAGCCATGGGCAAGGGGAGCACAGCAAAAACACTGACACTGTGGATGGGACAACCTATAGTGGGGTGAAGGCCAGAGTGGACTGCTGTGCTCAGACTTCAGTAGTTAACAGTCTGAAATCCAGCTGGGCAGCTGCAAGTGGAATACCTCAGGGGCCGGTGCTGGTTTATGTTTACCCACCTGAGTTGGTGGATAGAGCTTGCTCAGGTTTGTGACCAAACTGAATGCCATGAGAGGACAGTAGGGCAACCCAAAATGTGGGAGGAGGCCTCCCATTCACAGTTGGATCTTGACTGGCTGTAGTGATGTTCTGATGGAAATTTTAAGTTCATCTGTCCTGCATCTGAGAAAAAATAAACCAAGGGACCTGTGGCTAACAGTGCATGCAATAAACAAGAGTCAGCAGGATGTCCCCTTGCAGTTAAAGGCCAACAGGCTGCACAGTAAACACATGGTCAGCTTACCCTGTGTTCAACACTTGCATGCTGCATCTGGAGTAACATACCCAGTTCTGGGCTCCTCAGCACAAAACCAGGCACTGGCAAACCTGCAACAGCTCCAGCTGAGGACCACCAAAATTATTAAAAGGCTGCAGCTCATGACATGGCTCAAGGGAGGCTAAGCTGGGTTAGTTCAGCTTGGAAATTAAGGCTGCAGGACCTGCAGTTTTCAACAATCTATTGGATGGCTGCAGAAAACATGGAGCTAGAGCAGCAGGCAAGCCACAGCAAGTGAATGTCTGACTATACATGAGACAAAAAGCTTGCACTGAGGATTCCACAAATCCAGAACAGGAGCCAGAGGCTGTTAAATGCTAATGCCTGAAAATGCTCAAAATTTGATTGGACACCACCCTGCATAACTTGCTTTCAAAGTTAGCCCAGGTGACCCAGAGGACTTTCAGAAGTCCCCCAAACCTACATTACTCAGGAAACTGAAAAAAAAAAAAAAAAACCAGCAAGAAAAAAAAACAACCCCTACAACACCACAAACTTCATTGTGTGGCTAACAACACACAGAGCATCTGCTCTCCTTATGCTCTGTGGCTGTATTCCAACCCTTTCAGGTGATTTCCATAGTATTATCCATTTTACCCTAAACCCTCATTCCCAAGGAGTCCAGGCTGCACAGGCATTCGGCTCCAGATCAGCCTGCCCAGGTCCAGGCCCTGTTTTTCAAAAGGCATGGGTTGGATAAGATGCACAACTCACCTCCTGGATACTTTTAGTTTCTCACAACAGCTCCAGTAATTTCTTTCACCTTTTTTGTGAGACATAAGAAAGAAAGAGACCAACCAGCAGGCAGCGTCCTTTGTAGAACAGAGCATTCAAGGCAGGCAGCTTTCTAAGGACACAAATAAGATCCTGCATATCTGGAGATTTTGTTCCCAAAGCTGGAGAGATGTGTCCTACAGCTGCAGCAGACCTCACATCATTTCCTTAGCTGAATTTTGCTTTGCTTCCTTGTGTAAGTTTATATAGCAGTGAAACCCCCAAAGATCTGGAGACGACAGCACAGATGCAGCTTTAGCTTTTTCAACCACTAGTTACAGACTCTGCCAAAAGTTAACATTTATTCGTAAATTCATACTCTCAGCAATCCTTCGACCGGAATTACGCTCTTAAAAAGTAAGCTTGAACAAGAAGATGTAAAGCTAATAATGGTCTTCAGTTTAGGAACACCTGACCTGAGAACAGGTGACACATCTGTAACTGGGAAAGGGGTGGCAGTGCCTTTCCACATGTCACAACTGCTCTCTGTCACAATCTCACACAACCACAGAATGTGAGAGGCTGGAACGAACCCCAGAAGCTCATCCAGTCCAACCCCCCTGCCAGAGCAGGAGCACCTAGAGCAGATCACACAGGAACACAGCCAGGTGGGTTTTGAATATCTCCAGAGAGGGAGACTCCACAGCCCCCCTGGGCAGCCTGTTCCAGTGTTCTGTCACCCACACAGGGAAAAATGTTTCCTCCTGTTTCCATGGAACTTCCTATGCCTCAACTTCCAACGACTGCCCCTTGTGCTGTCATTGGGCATCACCCAGCAGAGCCTGGCTCCAGCCTCTTGGCACTCACCCTGCACATCTTTATCAAGAGCAATGAGGTCCTCCCTTAGTCTCCTCCTCCAAAGGCTAAAGGAACAGCTAATACAAAGGGGACCTTCTGCACACCATTTTGCCCATTTCTTCCCACTGATGACTCTTCTCTGTGCTTGTTCCAAGCAGAATGATTGACCATTGCATCATACAGCTGGTTGTTTCCTTCTTGTTGTAGTGCTGTTAAGGTTCTCCACCACACCTTGCACTCACCCAGGCAGGTTTGGTGTCAATTTACGGACAGATCTCTTTCCCAGCTGTTGGTGATGACACATCATGAGTCAATGGAGGAATGCTCAAGAGGGTATCTCAGTGGCTAACAGGACATGCTAACCATGTTTTTCCTGCTGTCATTGGTTCTAGGAGTCAGGAAGGAATACAGAACACTGGGATTCTTTAAGTAACCTTGTACTAGTCTGCTTGCAGCACTATTAAAACACCTGTGATAGGTGTTCCCACTCCATCCAGGGGAACGTTGTGTACTACCACCAGGTTTAAGCTGGAGGGAAAGGAACATCTGTTTCAACCAGTTTGCCAAAAGTAAGCATACCTCTGAGAAGGGAGGGTAGGTCTAGCTCGAGCACAGACACCTTCATAAATAAGGAAACAAGTAATACTCTGAAGTTTGCTCTGGTGCCTCTTCAGCCACATGCTTAACCACAGCTTGCTTTTCCTTTCAACACCACCTTAGTCTTTCAGGAGCAGGAAGTAGAAGTCTGTGCCCAATCTGCATTCAAAGCTCCCAAGACCCTTCTTCTGCCCTCCATCTCAGTACTTTTTTTTTGCCCCTCTTCCCAGGTAGCAGGCACAAACAAAGCAGATGAAGTTCAGCTACCTGAGCAGAGTGGGTTTTGGGTGGATAATCCTGTCAGATAAATGAACTTCCAAATACTAGAGAACGAGAGAAGGGACACAGAACAGTCAAGACAGAACACTTTTGGTTTTGTCAATATTTCTTTTAAATCCCAAACCAGCTCCTAGTAAGACTGGACACTACTTACAACACTCCTAGGACTGCAGAAGAATGGAAACACGATAGGGAGCGAGAGGAGAGGGGGACAAGACAGCCCAGTGGCTGGCTTCAGACATCCACATACACAAAGCCAGCAGCCCCGGGAGTCATTAAGGCCCAGATGCCCCACTAACAGCAACAAACCTAAACACAAAGGTAGCACATGAAATGTATTTACCTATTTAAACACAGGCAGCTGGTCAAGCTAGAATGGGGAAGGTAACTGCTAATTCCTTGTACTACAAGGAAGGAATGGAGTAAAAAAACCCAAGCCCATGGGCAGGTTTTTGCTTTGTGAACCTCTGTCTGTGCTGCTGGTTAACAGTGGTAAGTATAAAAAACCCAAAGAAAAATAATCTATTTATAGAACAAGTCAGTAGTCTGAGACATTTAGAAAAAAGTAAAAACAAGTCCTTCTTTAAAAACAGATTTACTAAAACAACTGTCACCCAGGATGACCCCGAGCCCTCTGGGTCCTCTGGCAGAGTCAGGGACATCTTCAGACAAGACCTGTTGCTGACTGTACGCTGGTACAGCTCAGCAAAGCCAGCAGGGAGGGGGTCTGCACTGCCAACAGCATCTCCTGACTGTCTGCTGGTAGCGCTTGAGGCCATGCCCGGAGCCTGGTGGTATTGGGAATAGTTGTGAGTGAAAGCTTTTCACAGAAGCACATGTCAGTGTAACCTCTGAGGTAAGTGGGCTGTCTTCTTTCCCTCCCATCCCTGGGTACAGATCTCAGAAGCTGGTACCCTGGGCCTGTACCTCCTCGCCAGCTCCATTTTATGTGCGGGAGTGCAGAACTCTAAGCAAAGCCCAGAAGAGGAGAGAGCAGCCCTGTGGAAAGGGAAGCACTCTGCTCTTCCCCAGCTCTGGGTTAGCTAGCCCTCCTCCTGAGGACAGGAGATCAGCTGTTCCCCACTAAGGAAAGCATTCTGCTGAGTGATGCTGAGTGGGGATTCTGTTTTGGTAACCAGAACCACTGCTGGTCTGAGACCATGAGCTCCTCTGCCCTCTAGCTACGAAAGAGAAATGAAAGAGAATTCATCCACTTGCTCCCATCCTTGCAAGCATAGTGTTAGCTGCCTGGGTATGGAGGCAACTTTGCTCTCCAAAGACACTGCCCTGCTCCCTGGGTTGGCATGGGGAGGCAGAAGATAACTTCCCAAGTCACCTCCTCAGGGTAACCTGACAGGCCTAGAAGCTGTAGCCTATGGTCACCAAGCACAGGCCAGCCCTGCTGCCAGCACATACTCCTAACACTCTCAGGTGTCTAATCTTAACAGTCTGTAGGAGCAGCAGCCACACTCAGAGAAGGGTGGGAAACACTGGCTGGAGCTCCAAGCCAGGTGGTGTCTGCATAGATGAGTCGGTACCGCTGCACCTGACATCTCCACTGGATGAAGACAGCCAGCTGTAAGGAAGGGACCAACTCTGCTGCAGGTCTGTACACATCCTTAGAAGTGAAGCTCAGTGGCTACATTAGCTTCAAACCCTCTCTTTCTGTAGGGTTTCAGTGGTCCATGTCCCAACAAGTTCCAGGCAGTTGCTAACTTGTCTCCTTCAGATCTTCCATGGGTAGTTTGTAGCTCAGCAAGAAAGGAGGGGGTGGTGCATGAGCAGGGCTGCTCTGTCCCTGCAGGGGCTTCTTTGCACAGTTTATACAGATGTAATCCTCATTCTCTGCCATTTCTGGAGAGACCCCCACACAGACCTGATGGAACCACTCATCACAGCCACCGTCACACTGCACCCAGTCCACCTGCAAGAGATGAGCAGCACAGAGCATGTTACAAGCACAGACAGACAGGCACAGTTCCTAGAAAGAAAACCCCAAACAAACCCACTTGGCACTGCTCACAACTAAGAGCTCTGGGCACAAATTGATGCTCTGCAGTGCTGGTTCTAACAAGCTGCTTCAGTTTGATAAAAACCCACCATTCTTCAAACAGACCTTGTCTCTTGCATCCTTGGACCACTACAGTGCAAACACACACTGCTGCTGAGCTCTCCTCAGATGAGACACAGGTATGCCAGAGAGCATTTAAAACAGCAGCATGGCCAGGGAGACTCCCTCAGCATAGATCAAAGTGCACCGGAAGAGCTTCACACCCCCCTAAGCAGGTTAACCTGCCTCACAGAAGTGAGGGTAAAGTAACACACAAGAACTCTGGGGTGAGACAAAGACAGCTGAGATTAAAAGTTTTACTGAGCAAAATCAGATAATAAAAATACAAAGCACTATTACCTCAGCTAATAATATAATGCACAATCACAGAGTCACAGAATAGTCTGGTTGGAAGGGACCTCCAAAGCTCATCCAGTCCAACCTCCTCTGCAGTCAGCAGGGGCATTCCCAACTAGATCAGGGTGCCCAGAACCCTGTTGAGCCTCACCTTCAATATCTCCAATCACCTCAGCTTAGCCTATTTGCAGAAAAAAAGTGCAGCATACAGCAGAAAAGCAGTGGCATCAAGCAGAAAAAGCAGGGAACTAACCAACTCCAACCTGACTCACCACCACTGCCATGGGAAAGAGCCAACACCCAAAACCTGGAACCCAAAAGCAGCAACAGGAACAGGAAGCCTCCCATGCCACACTCTGAACTTCAAGCTCCAGCCAGCTTTCATTTTGAAACTGGCATGAGGCAGGATGGTTTTCAGTAACAGCAGCAAATTTCAGTTCAACCCAAAACATTTCAGAATCACAGAGTTATCAGGGTTGGAAGGGACCTCAAGGATCATCCAGTTCCAACCCCCCTACCATGGCCAGGGACACCTCACACTACATCAGGTTGCTCACAGCCACATCCAGCCTGGCTGCAAAAACCTCCAGGGATGAGGCTTCCACCACCTCCCTGGGCAACCTGTGCCAGTGTCTCACCAGCCTCATGGGGAACAACTTCTTCCTAACATCCAATCTGAATCTACCCACTTCTAGTTTTGCTCCATTTCCCCCAGTCCTATCACTCCCTGACACCCTAAAAAGTCCCTCCCCAGCTTTCTTGTAGCCCCTTTCAGATACTGGAAGGCCACAAGAAGGTCTCCTTGCAGCCTTCTCCTCTCCAGACTGAACCACCCCAACTCTCTCAGTCTGTCTCCATAGCAGAGCAACTCCAGCCCTTCTCAGCTCATCCCTTCTCTGGACACCTTCCAGCACCTCCAGATGTTTCCTGTAACAGAGGCTCCAGAACTGGACACAGAGCTCCAGGTGGGGTCTCACCAGAGCAGAGTAGAAGGGGAGAATCCCCTCCCTGGCCCTGCTGGCTATGCTTCTCTTGATGCAGCCCAGGCTCTGGTTGGCTCTCTGGGCTGCAAGTGCTCACTGCTGGCTCCTGTTGAGCTTCTCATCCATCAGCACCCCCAAGGCCTGAAAAGGGGGCTAGATCAGGGGGATGGAGCAGCTCTGCTATGAGGACAGGCTGAGGGAGCTGGGGGTGTTCAGCCTGGAGAAGAGGAGGCTCCAGGGAAACCTAATAGCAGCCTGCCAGTACCTGAAGGAGGCTACAGGAAGGCTGCAGAGAAACTGTTTGCAAAGGCCTGCAGGGACAGAATGAGGGACAATGGCTTCAAACTGGAGAAGAGCAGATTTAGATTGGGTGTTAGGAACAAGTTGTACACCATGAGTGCGCTGGAACTCTGGAACACCAGGGAGGTGATTGAGGTGAGGCTGGACAGGGCTCTGGGCAACCTGATCTAGTTGAGGATGTCCCTGCTGACTGCAGGGGGGTTGGACTGGATGAGCTTTGGAGGTTCCTTCCAAGCCAGACCATTCTGCAATTCTTTAAAACATGAACTTAAGACACTCTCTGAACATGAACTTCAAGGCACACTCCTCCTCTTGCAATTTCAATTTCTATAAGGTGGTACTAACACAGGCTAATTATCACCTCTGAAGTAAACAGGCTGGTGGTATAAAGACTGTCATCTTTTGAGCCACTGAGGGCAACTTCTAACCTTTGCCTAAGGCTTCAAAACTATTCTTCTGAAGTGTTCAAACCAACACTTAAACTCCATGATTATCTTTGCGGTTGCTCCTACTCTCTCTCGTGCAAGTCAGTGCAGTACACTGTCCATCCCATAGTTATTATTTGGAGTGTTCTTATTCTTGTTTCTAAATTGCAGGAAAAAATAATCATTCCCCAACTCCCCATTTGTGGGATTGTCATTAAGATTGTGTTAAAAGCTGGCAGGCAGCACCATGGAGTGTGCCATGGACTGAGCTGAACCTGCTGCTGTTATCCACACCACACTGCAGCCATGCCAGCTTCAAAAACGGAAGTGCTGGCTGGAGCAAAGTGTGATGGGGCTTGAAGTTCAGACTGCAACATGGGAGGCTTGCAGCGCTGGTTGCTGGTTCTGGGGTGTTGCCTTCTGTGGGAGTTTTAGGCTGACGCCTTTGAAATTTTCCACAGACTGAGCAGAAAGTCATAGACTGTAAATAAATTACCCTTGGATACAAAAGGAAAATAGTAAGGTCTAAATAATCCCATTGGTCTGACTACTAGCATAAGTTAGTAAGTTAGTCGTATAAACTTTTTTCTTTTTCTTGAGGGAGGAGGGGGAAGGAGAGGTGAAGCTATTGGTAGCCCCCTGGTGGGTTATTTATAAATTGTAAACATTGTATATTTTGTACATATCCATTGCATTTCATATTTCTAGATTTTAGTTTTGCTTGTAAATAGAGCTTCAACTGAGCTGGTCTGGCAAATTTTATTTTGGGGGTAATATTCTCTCAAATTAGTTGGGGGCCAATTTCAGCCCCCCACATCTTTCTGCTGGGATGGCAGTGGGGCAAGGAGAGATGGGTGAGAAGTCTTCTGGCTTGGGCTTTTGGCTTGCTTGCTTCTGCTTGCTGCTGCTTTGTGCTGTGCTTTTCCTGCCAATAGGCTAAGGGAATTGTGCATTTTGTACCCTGTCTATCTGATTTTGCTCAGTAAATCTATTCTTATCTTACTTTTTTTGTCTCAGTCCCAAGTGTTTGTGTTACTTTTCCCTCACTTCTGTGTTGGGCAAACAGACAGGTTAGCCTGCTGGTTGGGTTTGAGGTGCATTGATATTCTTTTGCAATGATCTCCTCAGCTCTAAAAATCATTGCTTGTTTCCAAGAGAAGTGCAGCAGTGGAGTTTGCAGGTCCCTCAGCCTCCAGCATCACTGCTCACGTGCTGTGTGTAAGAAATAAAGACAATTTGCTTTGTTCAGGAACACTGCTCTCAAGAACACTTTTGAGCCTAAGAATTCACCCTCTCCAGCAGCAGCCACATGTTGCACATACAAACCTGAGGAGGCTAACCTTCCCCAGAAATATGGGAGCACCTTTGCACAGATCCTTATTTTCCACCTTCTTCTCTTTTTAAAAGACCTCAGTGTCATGGGCTGAGTTGAACCTGCTGCTGTTATCCAACCATGCTGCAGTCAATGCCAGCTTCAAAATGGAAGTGCAGGGGAGCAAAGTGGGATGGGGCTTGAAGTTCAGATTGCAACACAGGAGGCTTCCTGTTATTCCTGCTGCTTCTGGGCTCTGGGGTTTTGGTGCTGGCTCTTGTCTGCAGGCAAGGTGGCAGAATGGGTGGGAGCTGGGTAGCTCTGGGTTTGGATTTCTGTTTTATGCTGTTTGTTTTTTTCCCTGCATTTCACTGTGCTGCTTCTGCAAAAGGCCAAGCTAAGGTAATCAGGCATTATTAGATGAATTAGGTTATTAGCTAAGGTCATTGTGCATTGTACTTATGATACTTTATGTGACGTTAAACTCCTATCTCTATCTTACCCCTAAGTTGTGTCACTCTTCCCCTCACTTCTGTGTTAGGGGAGCAGGCAGCTTAGCCCTGGCCCTCAACTGTAACGCTAAGGGAAGAAGGAAGTTCTATAGTTCTGTCTACTGCCTCTGTGTACCTACCCAAGTACTACTTAGCCCTCTCCCATATCTAATCACACCACTTCTGTGATTCCTGCTACTCAGTCTCATTATTAAACTGCACTGGAGATTTTGCCCTTACACAGACCTGCCCCTGCCAGAAGCAAGCAAGCACTCACCTTATCCTTGCAGGGCCTCTGGCAGTTCTGGGCAGCACAGACAGCATTCTCATCATCTGACTCCTCTGCTCCAGACCAGTCATACTTGGAGGGAATATCTAGAACCTTCTTCTCTCTTTTTTTCTCAGTGCTTTCTTTTGCTAGCTCCACCTTTGTGACAACTGCCTTCTCTCGCTTCTTCTTCCGCTCCTCCTCCTTCGCCAGTTTCTTTGCCAGCTTGTTCAGCTCCTTTGTCTTATCTATGGTGAGTTTTAGCTTCTTCTTCTTGGGTTTTTCCATTTTTTTCAGCTCCTTAGATTTTTGCTTCATATCTCCAAAGAATTGCTCTGCTCTCTCCAGCTTTCGTTTCCTCTTCCTCTCAGAAGAGTCTCTCCCTCTCATTTTCAGTGGCTTCTCATCCATGCTGTCATCCTTCACAGGAAAGGTGAACAGAGATTTGTATTTTTAATGCAAACCTGTGGTTCAAGAGATGTACTCACCTCCACCATTACCCTGACATGGCAGGAAGAAACCTGTTGCAAGTTTGAAAGAGAAAGGGGCTCAACCTTATTCTCACATTTTCACTACACTAGACAAAATAAAATCCTTAAATGGTATCAATATGATGAATTTAAATGTCCAGTGGAAAAAGTACCTCATCAGGAACTGTAAGGAGGCTGAACAAGCAATAATTACAACTCCTTTTTCACACTGATTTGTAACAAAAGTTGAGAAGATTAATCCTTTGTCAGATGCTGTTGCTTGTTTTTCATTTTAGGTCAGTCTTGCTTGTAATTATTTCTGAGAAAAAGCAATTGCTGTTCTGGAGGTTGCCGAGGAGCAATTGCTGAGTTCTTACAACCCATCAACCCCAGCAAGAGAAGAAAGTAACAGATCCATTATTTGAACAGCTCCCAAACTGACACACACTGCAAGTATCTTGGCCTCATTAGCAACTCTTAAATAGCAGATTCAGATCAGAACTGAGGTTTAAAATTGGCAAACTCTGTCAGTGCAGGTAGCATTGAACAATAACAAGTCCCTTCCTACAAACAGGACTGACTCCATTCCAGTTAATCTAGCTTTATACTTTAACATTAAGGATTATTAAGGATCTAGTTGAGGATGTCCCTGCTTACTGCAGAGGGGCTTAGACTGGATGACCTTCAGAGGTCCCTTCCAACCCAGCCCATTCTATGGTTCTATGACACTATAAGCCAGCAAAGAAAGGCTCCGTTTACTGCCCTTTACTTCACATAGCTACTGCACCCAAACCAACATCCTCTCAAGATCATTCTACAAAAGTCCACCTATTTTGCATGTAAAACACCTAGAAAGGTGTTCATCTGGAAATCAGTTGTTCTGGTCAAACAGGTATTCATAGGGGTTAACCAGAAAATGTCCTAACACAAACACCCCCCTCTTATCCCACTCCTCCAAAATACAAAGCTGTGCTCAACTATTCATACACCAAGCTGGCACACAGGTTATAAATCACTATTTGATGGCATTCAAGCTGCTCTTCCATCAATTCCATGCCAAAATCATTCTATTAAAAGAACATTAAGCTTCTGAAGTGAAGTACTTGGGTCAAAACATGGTAAAGCAGTACTTCTCTGGAGGCAGAGTCTGTCCTGACCGATGGCTCTTCAGCAGCAGTTTGACTTAGCCCTTGCATAGGTATGGCACTCAAAAAAAGAGACAGGCCATTAATATGCTCATCTACCCTCACAGTCTGCAGCATGCCACCTTTCACCTTACATTACTGTACACCATCAAAATGAAGTCAGGAGAGAAGGATCTTCAACAGATCCCCTGTGCAGTTCAGCCACCCAAAAAGCAATTACATAGTTCATAACCACACGTGGCTAAACTCACCCCTAACTGCAGCTGACAGCTAATAAAGGATGGGTTCCAGCACAGCTCTTCAATATAAGAGTTCATCTGTTCTCCCAGCTATTATGGCTTGGAGCTGGTAGCTTAGCTTAGTGTCTTAGTTATGAACAAGAATAGGAACTTTCTGGACATTTTTGAGTAAAAAGTAAATAAAGTAGGGGATTGGATACAAAACAGTAATATAGATAGGTCTGTATCATTCCATTTGTTTGCTGACGAGGATAAAGTTTGATGCATAAACTATTCTCTTCTCTCTTTTTTCACTGCTTCTCTCTGCAATTCTGTTTTGCATTGCTCCCTTATCTCTTTCCTGACCTTCTGCTGACTTGGGTTCTGTCTCTGAAGGTATCAGGGAAAGAAGGTGGGAGGATGCTGCAAGCAGCACTCTGAACCATCCAGGGGGGTGATTCTGTACAATGGGATGCTTGTATTTGTGTTTTTCTGAACTGTGAATGGATATAAATATATTTTGTACATATCCACTGCGTTTTATACTTCTAGTTTGCCTTTTGTAAATACAACTTTAATTTTGCTTTCTGAGTTCTGAGTTTGGTTTTTTTTTGGGGGGTCAGAGTTTACTCCAGCGGTAAATTCCAATTAGTTGGAGGGTAATTTCAACCCACCACACCAGCACACTTCTCCTCATTCACATGCATCACTTACCCGCTGCATGAATGAGGCTGAGTGATTTGGACTGGACCTCAGAGCCAGCAGAGGTCTTTCATTGCCTCATTCATTGTCAGCTGTGCCATGATCAGCACATCCTTGCAGTATAGTAATAATAAAAAATAAAAATCAATGTCTATATAATTCTGAGGAAGAATGGGGATTTTATTACCTGCATTATCAAACCAGGTTTGGTAAAAAAGTGTTCTTTCCTCAGCAACAACACAAGTTCAGCCACATAGCAGGGACCAATTTCTAAAAGCTAAATAAGGGCAGAATTTTTACCTTTGGAAATTCTTTTGTAGACCACTTTTGGTCCCAAGCACAAACAAGTACAGTGTTTCCTTCCCTAATTTCTTATTTCTTAAAACACAGTTTGCACACAGAACTGCCCAAGAAAACTGCTCTAAATATGGTTCATTGTGGAGGACTCTCCTAGGCCAAGAGTGAACTGAATTTCTTTCTCTCTTATTCTGTAATCTCCCTGAATCTATTATTCCCCAGATGAAGTCTAAGAACATAAAGTAACTAAGCACTCAACTACCCAAGGTTACATTTTTAAAAAATCCACTAAAATAATGTGTGGCTTTTTTTTTTTTTCCTGTGCTTTGTTTTGTGTTGGGTCTCTTTGTTTGTTTGATTGGTTTTATTTTTGGGGGTTTCTTTTACACCAGAATATTTCTTCAAGTTCCATACCTCCATGACATGAAGGAACCTGTCCTCAGAGGGTGGGTGAGTAGCCTGTAAAATCCTCCAGATATGCTGGGTCTCATCCAGTGACACCTCTAGCAGATCTCCTACCATCATTAGATCTTCTAGCTGAGCTTTGGCTCCAGGTGACAGCTCCAGCACAGGGGGCTCCAAACTGCGAGGTACCAGTGGACTCTTGCGAGGCTGCTTCCTGGGAGTGCTAGAGCCTGTCAGACAGGAGACAAGTCATGGAAGGATGAGAGGAAGAGATCAAAACCAACACAAATTACCTTCTTTTTACAACAATCTAAGCAGGAAGAAAACCCCAAGCAAAAAACGCTGGGACAGGTTTACATCAGACATCAGGAAACGAACTGCAGTGCAACTCTACTGTACCTGCGTATAAACAATACATTCTCTACAGCTAGCACAGGTAACAGTGCAGTTCTCCTCCATACTGACTGCTCACCCCAGCCATCTCTTTAATCTTACCTCAATGTATGCAAAAGCAAATACCTTGAGAGCAGCTTTTAGAAGCAGATGAATATGCATGCTCAGCACAGAATGAGGGAGCAGTCCACATGTGTGTCACCACTTCCTCTGATTTAATAGGAATTTCCTCATCACAGAACAAATTGGGCTCCAAGCTGCTCGAGGATTTTACACTGGCATTGTCCTGAAAGAGACCCAGAGAAAACATGTAACATCTGGATGCAGAAAGTACCTACATCAAAATAAATTCTACTAAGATTGGCCAGTCTGCTGATCATGAAATCCCGCTTTGGAGCACCCTGCCAGAAACACCAAGACCATATGCAAAAGGTACAAGCTAGATCCCTTCCTAGAGAACAAATAAACACAGCAACTATGGAGCCAGGCCAACAGAGGAGAAACAGTGGACAACTTCCCTCATACAGACGTTCCTCAGGTACAGTCTTCAGAAGTCAACATAACGGAAGAGGCTTACTCTAAGCCTACCGAATTAGAGTTTTGTGCTTGAAAAGTTTTTCTGCAAGACCGTGAAGACTGGCATCCTTAGTGAAGCAGGGCTGTGCTGAGTAACCGATGGTTACTACAGAAAGGAATTATTAAAGATCTTAGAGATAAAGAAAAAAAAACCAGAGTGTTGGAGCACAGCAACAAATATCAACATCATGGCAAACAAGCAAATGCTGCCCTAGGATCAGCACTTTTATGGTGGTCTTGAACCAGTTCAAGTTCAGATCAAAACCTGAAAGGAAAAGGGCTGTAATGCTTGAGACTTGTATTTCCATGAACAGGAAAATGATGGCCTTGGCTTGTGCTCAGCTCAATGCATTGTGTAGGATGGTGTTTGACTCTGAAATGGGACCCATGCCTTCAGGTGCAGCTGGCTCCATTACGAGAAAACAGATGAGGGAAATCTCTTAGCAGTAGGAGAAGCCTTGACGTGGCATTACACTAGGTAGAGAATCAAGAGCAGGCAGATGACTATCTGAGTAGATTCCCTGATGCTCCCTAGCACTAGCTTCTCCTTCTTAACCCACCCTTGCACATGAAATTACTAAGAATCATCTCCTCAACTAGATGTCCGTTTCCACTTTCCAAACCTTAGCTACCCCATCACATCTGTGATGAAACTGTCCAACAGGTCAAACATACTTTGCATGCCATGGAAGACTGAAATCTTTCAGGAAACAACAAAACCCAAGAAGCTGCCTAAAAGAGAAAGGGACATTGAGCAGTTATCGGCAAGATTTACCTCTATGGGTCCCAAACTGGCCAACTCACCCAGACACTGTCATCTCATGACATAGAAAGGGACTTTAAGAATGGTATTCTCTCTGGTATTCAGCTGCTCTCTTTAAAGGTGATGAAGTGCACAGCAGTGATTGTAATACTGAAATGGGAAGCCGAGATTTAAACTGCCCAGACAAAAAGGTAGAATAAAGATACTGTAGAAAAGGAAGGTGCTTCTCCCAACACAGTTAAGGTTATGCACTATACAATAACTTATTCTGGAGATCATTCAGGGCCAAGAGGAAAATTGAAAAGTATCATCGTTTGGTCGCCATAGGCAACACAGATGCAAAGGAACATGGAAAAAGATGAGAAAAAAAAGAAGGCAACTAATGAAATTTTACAGTGAATTTGAGCAATGAATAAGCTTGCTTGGAATAATCTCAATGATGAATGCTCATAATAAATTATTTGCTGGCAAGGATCATGTTTTAATTAGAAGGAGGACAACACAATCACAGGTCTTTTCACATGTGTTTCTGTAACCATTACTGTCCTTGAGAGGTCTGAGAGTAGTTTTGGAAATACAGAGACTATGGACCCTTAGAGATCCAAGGATTCATCTCCAAGGTCCATGAGAAGAGCAGAACAAATTCATATATGATGCATCATCACTGACACACTTGTTTTTGAAATACATCACTGGAAAAAAAAGAACAACTCTTGAAAGCCAGCAGTATGCAAATAATTAAGCTCTGAACAATTTTGCTGTTTCTTTTGAACTTTGCTTCTTCTAGTTGAGACATGAAGAATTTGGTTGGAAATTTGTCTTCTATTCCAACCATGTTAGTTGGCCTAAAAAACACCACTTCTTGTCCCTTATCAGCTTTGCTATGATGGGTTTTTACTTTCAAATTTTTACAATTACATGTAATGACAACCACCCAAAAGAATCAGGTAACAGATTTGGAAATCATGACAAAAGATTCATTAAACAAGTTATTCTCCTGTAAAGCCTTCACACCCTGACAAGCATACGTCCTCTTTCTGGACATCTAGTTTATCACAGCCTCAGGAAAATGCTACATCTTTTAGAAATGCCTTATTATGACTCCTGATGCAAACATCACCTTGGAATTATTTTAACTTATATATATAAAAATCTAATTTGATTAAAAGCTGTAACATCCAACTCAAATATGCTCTTGCTGACATTTCACATGGGACTGCAAGATAAATGGATTTGCATAAAGTTGCTTAGAAACAATACTAAAAAATATGAGATTAAGGCAAATCATACTTGGAAAAATTGTTGTCACTTTATAAACCAGAGAATCTGCCTCAGAAAAAAAAATACATAGAACCACAGAATGGTTTGGGTTGGAAGGGACCTGCAAAGCTCATCCAGTCCAACCCCCTCTGACATCAGCAGGGACATTCTCCACTAGATCAGGTTGCCCAGAGCCCTGTCAAGCATCACCTTGAATATCTCCAGGGATGGGGCCCCAAGCACCTCCCTGGGCAACCTGTTCCACTATTCTACCACTCTTATAGTGCAGAACTTACTCCTAACAACCAATCTCTATCTGCTCTTCTCTAGTTTGAAGCCATTGCCCCCGGTCCTGTCACTGTAGCCCTTTGTAAACAGTCCTTCTGCAGCCTTCCTGTAGCCCCTTCAGGTACTGGAAGGTCACTATCAGGTCTCCCCACACTGTCTTTTAAGGTAGCCTCCTTTAAAGCAAATAGAACACAGTGGCTAAAAAGAATTCACTGCACATGAAGCAACAATGGCACTGCTTTTGTGTCTACTTATATCCAAAGGACACTGCACAAGTTAAGTGAAACATGACATTGGAAACACTCAGCTACCTTGACAATTGCGTTTTCTCACGACAGTTCCTCTCTTATTAAAATTCTGTAAGTGCAGCCACAATTGAGGAACTGAATCCACATACTAATTTTACAACACAATCCAGGTATCTAGTTCTGAGCATTTCCGCACCCCCAAAGTTGAACAGATGTACCTACTTCCCTTGAGGTTTTAGTGAAGAGAAAGGCTTGGAAACGTGAAAGCAGCTCTGGTAACAAATTTCTCACAGGGCATGCAGTTATCAAACACTAATTTTTTGCTGCAGAAAAAACTGCTGTACAACTCTCCAGGCAGACACTTAATTGTATTTATGATTCATTATATCTCTGAATGGGGCAGAAGGACAACATTTATCCTCCCTGGTATCATAAATACAAATACAAGAAGGGTATCTTTTTCCTTAGCACTAAAAAGCACCTTGCTAAAACCTGGTCACAGGACATTGGGAAGTTTTGAACATAAACATCACAAAACTGATTTGAGATGCCAAGACAAAATCACAAAGTACTACTGCAACAGGATGCACAGAAATAGCTTACTATATGAAAAACATTCTTAAACTGATTAATCAGCAGCAGGTGCTCTAGATTAATTCCATGTGCAGAAGCCACACAGACTACTTACCTTTATGTCGTAGCCATATGTCTCCCTGATGTCTTCATCAGAGTCTGTCTCTTCATCATCGTAGTCTAAAGTCTGCCGTGGGGATGAGGACACGCTGCCTATCGCTCTGCTAAAGGCTGATTGCTGGAAACTTGTTAAGTGTCCCTAAAAGTGGAATGTAGGAAAAGAAATAATAACACTTTCAGACAATTTTACTTAAAAAGCTGAGTTAGTGACAAAGCAAATAATGAGGTTTTGGGAAATATAGAGACCGTGGACCCTTACAGATCCAAGGATTCAGTTACACACTTCATAAGAAGAGCAGTACAAAGTCATACAGAATCACAGAAACATTCAGGTTGGAAAAGACCCTCAGGATCACCAAGCCCAACCATTAGCCCTACTCTACGAGGTTCGCCCCTAAACCATAGCCCCAAGCACCACATCCAAACCACCTTTAGACACATCCAGGCTTGGGGACTTCACCACCTCCCTGGACAGCTCATTCCAGTGCCTGACCACTCCTGCTGGGAAAAAAACTCTTCCTACTGTCCAGTCTAACCCTGCCCTGCAACAGCTTGAGGCTGTTCCTTCTTGTTCTATCACTAATTACCTGTGAGAAGAGACCAGCACCAACCTCTCCACAACCTCCTTTCAGGCAGCTGTAGAGAGCCACGAGGTCTACCCTTCCTTGCCCTCCTCTGCACTCATGATGCACACATGATGATCTTTTATACCCTTGTTCTTTGAAGACATCACTTCACTGGAAAATGTTTATAGATTATCAGTATTCTTGGCCTGAGGATAACTGCCTGAATAGTGGCAGAAAAGCCTTCTTACAGTAAGATGTGAAGAAAAATAGGGCAATACCCAAGTAAAAGGTTCTATTACATTTTATTTCCTTGTTTATGAATAATAGTGCCTAGAAAGATCTAGATACTGCTGTTCAGTGCTACCAAATTACACCCTGTGGTTCTATAAACCTTTTCACCACAGCATCATCTGATTACTGATCTAAATCTCAAGAGGAAGAGGTCAACCATTACAGTAACGGTGTTTGCCTGTAGTCCTCACTGAAATTTACCAACCAGGAACCAAATGACTGAGAATGACAACCCATGAGAAACTAAATATTGAGACCTTTAAGGATGTCACAAGGGCAATGGCATTTGGACCCCAAAGCAGCTACTGCTTCAGACATCTTCAGGCCCTTAGCCAGATGTTACACCTCTGAAGGATGGTTCTCACAAGCACCCTCAAGAATTGCTATTGACAGTGAGTATAAAGGAACACACCTGCACCTGGAACTACTGCACTGATTGCAGCCACAGTCTGAGAAGCACTGAACTAGCTCACGTTGGAATGTATGACACTCAGCACTGAACTGCCCTCCCCTCTGCCCTACACTTCTCCAGCAAGGGTAAGACATTCTGACCCACTGCAGGACAAGCACAGCAAGGAGCAAGGCATCCCCAAGCCATCCCCACCTGCAGGTCTGGGTTTGCTGCTGCTTTCTGTAGCTCTGCACTGATGATTTTCTCAGTTTTCTCACGTGCTGCCTGTTCCACCATGCGCTGGCTGAGCACAGAGAGCTTGGCCAGAGCAGAGGAGAGCTCCTCGGTGGCCAGAGCCTGGCGTGCTCGGTCCTGCCAGCTCATGGCGCGTTCGGTCAGGCACTGCAGCGCCTCCCCCTCCGGCAGCCGCACTGGCAGCTTCTGCAGGGACACCAGCAGGGACAGGATGGTCTCCAGCCGCGGCCTCCGGGAGCGCATGCACAGCGGGCACAGGAACTTCACTTCCTTGGCCTGCCAGCTAGAGCCTTTCTTCTGGGCAGTGGTTTTGGGCAGGGGCACGCAGCCACTGTGGAACCAGTCCTTGCACAGCTCACACTGCAGCATGAACCCACTGGCGGTTTTGCGGCAGATACAGAACTTGACCTCTTCGATCCGATCCACCATGGTCATCTTGGCCAGGTTAGCTGCCCTGAGAGCATGCATGGCTTCGATCTCCTTCTGCTCCCGCTCCTTGAACACAGCCACCTGTCCAGCAAAGACAAAACACACTCCATGACCTTTTCCACTCAGAGAAACAGAATTTTATTAGCAACACAGGAAAACAAACCACCCCTATCAAGCAACCTTCCCAGGTAAACTAGCCCAAAGTTTAGGAATTTTGCAGGCTAATTAAAGCTTTAGCTAAAATACCCTCACCACAGTTACTCATTACTCTCAGAATCACAGAATTATTGAGGCTGGAATAGAGCTCTGAGATCATCAAGCCTCTGACCTAACATATCGACCAGACCATGGCACTGCGTGCCACATCCAATCTTGCCTTAAACACCTCCAGGGACAGCAACTCCACCACATCCCTGGGCAGTCCATTCCACTCTCTGGTTGCCATCAGGAAGTGCTTCCTAACATCCAATCTAAACCTGCCCTGGCACAGCTTCAGGCTATGCCCTCTCCTCTTGCTGCCTGGGAGAAGAGTCTGACCCCCAACCTTACTACAACTTCTCTTCAGGTAGGTGTACTCTCCAAGTCTTTCCAAAAGAGATTCTATGTAAACTTCAGATAACCTTCTCCATATGCACAAAGTTTCTGAAGTTCCTAAGTAAATCTGTCATAAGAGGCTTGGATTCCAGGAAAGAAGTCAGAAGTGGTTCCCATCCATTTTTCTACCAAGACCACACAGCTGAGCATTGTTTGAAAGATGACCCAGCACAAAGAGCATCTGAGTGACCATATTTCCTCAGTGCCCCACTCAATGAACTGTAACAAAGCACACTCAAGTACAACAGACTGTGCATAGGCCACCTTAATGAGGATGCATTTATTTCCTGTGTTCCTGGAGAAAGGGCAGCTTTCTCTGATAAACTCTGTCAGTGTCCTCCAGCAACAAACATGACATTGCCTCCAACCCAGTTTCCACGACCAAGTACTTACAGCAATGCTCAGAACTGATCTAACCAAACAGGCACTGTTTAAGGTGGAGCTGCACCTCACCCCACATTATTTTGATGGGATTTCAGTAAACGTTACTAATATTAGATAAGCAGCCACAGATATTAACCCAAGAACATCTTATACAGGGCCCAATGCAAACTAAATACCAACACTTAAGACTCTGCCTTCCCTGCCTTTCAAGCTGAACTCTACTCCTGTGTCAAACACCCTATGATGAGATACTTGTTTCAGTGAGATTCATTTAGGAGTTCTTCCATAAGATTTCTATTAGAGACAAGTTAAAGACAAGCTAAACCCACATATCACAAGACACTACCTTTCATGGCTCCTTACCACAGCTGCAGCATCCCTGGCCTCCTCCAGCCCATCCTCCAGTTCACTTAGGGATTCCAGGTCAAGATCTTTCTCCTTTTCCTTCTCCATCAACTCCTTCACCCTCTTCCGCCTGTTCTTGCTGCTCCCATAAACGCCAATGTCAGTCCGAGGGCTCAGAACCTGTAAACGCCAAGAAGACACAGTCAGAGCCAAGAACAGAAAGAACAGCTGACTGATAATGTTCCAGTATCAGGGACATACATAAGAACATCTGATAGAGGAATTACAGAGCAACAAATAGCCAGCAATCCAACACCTTTGATAGCTGTAGATCACTAGAGGAAGAGGAGCAATCAAGACAAAAGGATGTAAGTATTTTATACATGTGGGATTTGCACGTAACCAGCACCACAGAGATGGGAAAAGGCCAGCTTGAAAGCCACTATTTTTCAGTAATAAATTTCAACACCTACCCAGACAAAGCTCTCATACATCTACCTAACCGTAATACTGTACATAGTCAAGTATCTGTAGTTTGAAGATTCAAGTGCCTTCATCAATTTAAGCCTAAATGATCTGCCACAATTTCCTATTTATGTCAGCGATTTGCTGGCTAAAACAAAACTTAAAAAAAACATGCTGTAAGTCTTTTGAGCACTTTCCAGAAAAAAAAAAAATCCTAAGCAATCATATTTGTAAGCCATACTTCAGTATAACAAATTCTAGCCAATTAAAATCAGAATAGGAAAACTCAATTTGATACATTCACGACAACAGTCAAATGCAAAACCAGAACAGCAAGTTCTGCATGGGACAGCAAAGTGCCCTTGTGACCAAGAGAGCCAATGGGATCCTGGGGTGCAGCAAGAAAAGTGTGGCCAGCAGGGCTAGGGAGGTTCTTCTCCTCTACTCTGCCCTGGTGAGAGCACACCTGCAACACTGTGTCCGGTTTTGGGCTCCCCAGTTCAAGAGAGATAGAGACCTGCTGGAGAGAGTCCAATGGAGAGCCACAAGGATGATGAGGGGACTTTTGCAACTCCCCTGTGAAGAGAGACTGAGAGCCCTGGGGCTGTTCAGTCTGGAGAAGAGAAGGCTGAGAGGGGATCTGATCAATGTCTATCAATAGCTGAGGGCTGGGGGTCAAGGGGAGGGGGCCAGGCTCTTTTGGGTGGTGCTCAGCAATAAGACAAGGACCAATGGATACAAACTGGAACACAGAAGGTTTCAGCTCAACATGAGGAGAAACTTCTTTAGTGTGAAGGTGACAGAGCCCTGGAGCAGGCTGCCCAGAGAGGTTGGGGAGTCTCCTTCTCTGGAGACTTTCCAACCCCATCTGGATGCATTCCTGTGCAGACTGCCCTGGGTGATCCTGCTTTTGGCAGGGGGGTTGGACTGGATGATCTCTGGAGGTCCCTTCTAACCTCTAACACTCTCTGATTCTGTGATTAATAACTAGTTGGGAATGAAAATACAATGACAAAAATTTGGACAAGCTGCGCATCATAAACTGAACAGAAACCAGTGTTATGTTGCTGCAGTAGGGACACATTCCAATGGGAAACATTAAACAACAACATCCCCTGGGAGACACAGATATAGTGACTGCACTTCCCATGGCACTGGGGAAGCCATAGGGAAAGGATTCTGCCTAGCTTTGGAGGTCACACTAAAAGTGAAGATGAGCCACAAAGAATAGCAACAAGACTATGAAAAACGCAGCCCAGGAGAAAGCCTTGAAACAACTGGGATTGCCTTCCCTGGAAAAGCAAAGCTTGGTGAGTACTGTAGGAATCCTATCCTGAACATGAAAATCACCTTGTGAACGTGATGGTTATGTCAAGAATGTGAGAAGTGTCTCAACAAAGATAAGATCCTGCCCAGGGGGTGTGGTGGACATGTAAGAGACGCAGAGGTCAGTTGGTGCTGAGCCCTGGAAGCCCAGTGGAAGTCACACATGCATTGTAATGTGAAAAGGGTGTGGGCCAGGTGGAGCTACAATGAATGAACCAGGAACAGTATAAAAACCCTAAGTTATGCCAGCTGAGGAGGGAGAATGTCACCTGGGACATCACAAGCTGGAGGAATGTCACCTGGGACATCACAAGCTGGAGGAATGGAAGAAGTTCTTCCCCATGAGGATGGTGAGACGCTGGAACAGGTTGCCCAGAGAGGTGGGGGAAGCTCCATCCCTGGAAGTTTTTAAGGCCAGGCTGGATGTGGCCCTGGAGAACCTGATCTAGCGTCAGGTGTCCCTGCCCATGGCAGGGGCGTTGGAACTAGATGATCCTTGTGGTACCTTCCAACCCTGACAATTCTGTGATTCTGTAATGCCACCCAGAACATCACAAGCTGGAGGAACATCAGCCAGAGTGACAGCAGAACACCATCTTCAGCAGCCCAGAAACATCTACCCCTAGCCCTGATGCCAAAGAAGGACCCCAAGGTGGTAATTATCTCCATCTTTTCCATTATCTCTTTTCCTCCATTCTTGATCTCTCTCCCCCCCTTTTATTTTCCTTCTTTCTCTGTTTTGCTCGTAAGTAATAAATAGTCTCATTTTGATCATGGCCTTGCTTGTCTCTTAATTTCCCTCACGGGAACCACATCTCCTCCCTGCTTTCTGGACAGAGACAAGTAGCCATGATAAAGCTTCAGATAAATTGGTTTTGTTGTGCCCATGACAAAGTGAAATAAACAGCAGCTGACTTAGAAGCTGTTCAACTATAAGCAAAATTATCTCTTTTCTTACAATTTAAAAAGTGGAACAAGGTAAACATCCATCAATTGAAGCCAGCATCTATGTCCACTTCAAGCCTACAGTTCTACACTTACACACAAAAAATATCTTTTTTCTTTCCCAAAAAGGAGAGTTTCCATCAGTTTCTTCAAAAGTAACAGCTGAAGTTGGTCTCTCTGTAAGCCAAGACTAAACAAACTGACTGGAGGGAAAGTCCTATGAAGAGAAGCTGAGGGATCTGGGGATGTTTATCCTGAAGAGACTCGAGGGGGACCTTATCACACTCTACAAGTACCTGAAGGGAAGTTGTAGTCAGGTGGGGGTCAGCCTCTGCTCTCAGGCACCTTGTGACAAGAGGAGAGGGCATGACCTGAAGCTGTGCCACGGGAGGACTAGGTTGGATGTTAGGAAGCACTTCCTGATGGCAAGGGGAATTAGAGACTGGAATGGACTGCCCAGGGAGGTGGTGGAGTCGCCGTCCCTGGAGGTGTTTAAGAAAAGATTGGATGTGGCACTCAGTGCCATGGATTGGTCGAGGTGGTGGTGTTAGGTCATAGGCTGGGCTTTATGATCTCAGAAGACTATTCCAGCCTCAATAACTCTGGGATTCTGTGACTTTTTGCCTTTTTTCATTCTTTTCAAACAAGAACAGCTGAAGTGTTGTGAGATTTTTTCTAAGACTGTATTATCAGAAGGAGCTGTAATCTGCTGTAACTGAGAAAGTCTGCAGAGGGCCATTGAGATCAGCTCCTGAAGGTGGACACAGGAGTCATTGTTGCTCACCTGCAGCAGACTATAACTTGAGTTCTTCTTCAAGAAGGTCCTTCCTGTGCGCTCCCTCCAGGCACGTGCAGCAGCCACCTGTGACTCCAGCTGGGGCAGGGCGTCCAGGCGCACCGGGATGGGGCGGCCTTTGGCAGACAAGCTCTCCAGCTGCTCCAGGTAGGCATAGTTGTTCCCATTCTGGGGAAAGAAATTTCATCATGGAGCTGATTCCACCATTATGTCAGTGGCCAGCTCTGTTTCAAGTCATACGCCATTCTGTCACTGACTGAACTAGAGTTCCACAGGAAAAGGAAGGAGAGCAATGTTTCAGTCTTAAGAGTTTTAAGATCTACCTCATGCAGTGTTTACTGTAACAATCATTCTGGCAGGGCCAGCTGGCTTAGGGAACAAGACAACATTCCATTTCTAGGCAGTTGTCTAAAGTCCTGTCTGATTGAACAGCAAGCTACTATATCTGAGAGCTGTACAAGGGCTGATGTGAAATCAGCTGAGATTCTCACTTCAGTTCCCAGCAAATGCCTGATATAAGAACACTAGCTGCAGCCCAAGTGGTAACTGATCTAATGTTCTAACTTCATCTACTTCAGACAGACAACTCTGGCCATCAGTGCCATTAAATATTACACCATCTGGGGGAAAACCAAAACCAAAACAACCAGCAAACAAAGCCAAAACACCCAAACGAAAAGAATAATTTCCATAGCCAGCTCCAAAACTGAAATCCTGTGAGCAGAATATCTTCTGCTGCAGCTAAGAATTTCCAATGACAGTACGCAGAACAGTTTCAATACCAAAACCCCTCTGAGAGTAACATTTGTATCATGATGAATCTGTCAGCTTTTACATCCCCCATGAAATGCATAAAAAGGAAGGGAAACAGAAATTGGACAGCCAATAGGGAAACAGCAGCACAAAAGGAAAATGGAATTGAAGCAGGTGAGCTTTGGTAAGCACTCTCAACAGCTACAGTACAGCTTTGCTTCAGGTCACCTCCAGAAGTAGAGGAGCTAGGAATGAAGAACATGTCTGAATAAAACGATGCAAGCAGAAGACTCCAGCCCCTGCCGCATCCCCTACCTGAATGGCCTCCACTTTGGCTGTCCAGTCTCTAGCCCGCTGCAGGGCTTCTTTCAGTGCCAGCACATTGGGCAGGTAAGCAGGGATGTTCTTGGCTTCATTGACGATGCCCTCCAGAGCCATCATACTTTGGCGTGGTCTAGAGTAAGAAAAACCCAATTCCAGCCTTCTCCCAAAATGCCACTCAACTGAAGGCATAAATTTGACAGGTTGGTGATGCAACTTCATCACTACACTGCAGTGCAGTATACCAGGGCTCTATTCTTGGGAGGATGCTACTGGCTACCAGAGGTAAGAAACCTGAGACACAATCAAGTTCAAAAGGGCACACAGCATTTGAAGCCCGCAATGTCAAGGGAGCTGTCTTGTGTAGCGCATTTGGTGCTTTCTGTAGAGAGGGAAGAACAGCAAAGACAGCAGCAACGCTCACTGACTCCTGCCACTGTGCAGCATTACAGGGAAACAACGCTTCTGCAATCCATCAACCACCTCAAATCCAGCTCTCGAGCAATCAAACTGCTGGGAGGTAAAGAACAGCCAAACCAGAACGCACTACAGCCTCTAAGTCCCTACTTTTTCACTATGGTCCTCAAAAGAAGCCAAGGATCCCAGAAGGTTGTGACCTAGAAGAACAGCTTGGGAAGGAACACTCACCTGGCCTGCAGGCAGACCTTGGCCTTCTCCTCCCACCTCTCTGAGACTGTCAGCAGCTCCTGCAGTTCGGCCATGGCTTTCTCTACAGCGTGGTGTGGTGCCAAGCCCACACCAGAGTCAATCAGCTTCTTCATCATGTCGAGGGTGACCCTCTGGGGATCCAAGAGGGTAGATCTCACCTCATCAAGCCACCTTGCCTGCTGCAGTTCTTGCTTTAGCCTCGGCAGTTCAGGAAGCTCCACATAAAGGCCAGAGCCCATGTCTATCAACTCCTGCAGCTTGGACGAGTCTGGGATCTCATCCATCATCGCTTCTTGAGCACGCTCATGAAATTCTTCCACATCATCAAGCAGATTCTGCAGCAACACACAGTACAAACCAAGTAGGAAAAATCCTTCACAGCATCCAAAGGGAAAGGTGACTGAGGGCTCAGCCAGCTGTGAATTTTTATGTGATCATCAAATAATCAGAGCCTTCACAGGTGATGCCAGCCAGCTGGCACAAGCTATCAAGTCTGACACATATTAAGTAATAGAGCATCTAAACTCATTTGGTGGCCTAATATTTCATAGACTAGGCACATTAGTTGCATCAGACTCTGCACCTAAAATATTACAGCTGCAACTGACTCCATCAAAATAGAGTATTAAGCACTTCCCAGTCAACATTAATTACAAAATAGCAGGGGGAGACTTCTGCTAAGAGATGATCCTTTCAATCCACTGTCAAAGGCATTACAGCAGTGGTGGTAATACACAACAGAACAAAACATGCTGAGGAGAAAGGAGACAGAGTTGTATGAGGACACAGAGTACAAAGGACCATCGCAATAATGATGCTGGAGCAGGCCCATCACTGAGACACAAAAGGGAAGAAATGAAAATGCAAAACCCTCTAACGAAAGAAGGCAATTTCAGAGAAATCCAACTGCACTGCTGCAATAAAAATCCAAGACAGCCAACAGCCTGGAAGGAATCTCTGCAGGAGATCCCTTCAAGGACATTCCACCAGTATACTTCACTGATTGATTCCTGAGTCTCTTACAAAGAGACAAGTATTTCTGCTGGCAAGTCCATGGCACAATGAGGAGCAAAACATGCATTTCCTAACCTTCAGCTCACTCCTCACTGTTTGCAACAGTGATCTATTACAGTATTATATTAATAATAACAACAAAAAAAATGCCTTTTGTGTTGGAAAATGCTCATCATCCAACGTGACAATTATTTTGCAGTTCATTATGATGGATAACTGCATTCAAACCCCATGCTGAAAGTTAGTGAGTGCTTAGGCATAAATGATTATTATCTAACTTCATTCAGAAACTGAAAGACCTCAATCCGTAACCAGTAGAATGATAAAACTTACTTTCTTGGCTAGTGATTAGGTTGAAGCTTCAAAAACATACACATGCACAGACCAAGTAGTTTAACAAAACCATTTTCCTAAGGCTGGGAGGTGAGGGAAAGAGGGACCAGCTAGAAGAGAATATTTAGATGAAAATACCAATTTAGACTGTTAAGAGTTTATTGTATGCCTGTAGTTCTGTCATCTACCAATTATGTCTTAGAGGCAGGTTTTAAATAAATTAGAAATAAAAAACTCCTTTGAGAACGCTCCTACAGGTCTATTAATAGATATAAACAAATGATAAAGTACCATAAATCAGTACTTGTAAATATTCAGTTTGTATGTGGAAAAAAGTGTAGGAAATCATCCTATCATCCAAGGCCAGTAGCATACTTTCCACCATTAGTTGCTGGGAAACACCAGGAAGAACAACTTTGAAGGATAAAGGTTAACATCAACAGATCTGGAAAAATCTGCATTATGGAGTCTTCCTGAAGGTACTTTTCTCCAGCAAAAATATGTCATTATCATAAAGACAAGAAGGAAGTGCAATGCAAAGTCTCTGTGCTACCAATGCTGAAGCACCACAGAAGAGTTAATACAGAATTGATGAATGCAGGAGGACTTAACTAACCCTAGTAAACACTGAGGGAAAAGAAGCCTTCTCAAACCAAAGTATGTTTGGTTATGTAGTCAAAGATGCACACAAGGGAGCATTTAGAACTTTAGGTCCTCAATCCAGCACTACAGAACATTCTGTATCAACAGAGAACACCTGTGTTAAGAAATGGTTAACGTACATCTCAAGAACCATTTCTCCAGGTGAAAAATCCTTATTAAGGATGCTTCTTGAATGAGTTTTCTAGAAGTTGATTAATAGGCAAAGCAGTCTTTAACATTTCATCACCAATGACAGAGAAACAAATTGAGACTGCTGCTCAAAACCCTTGCTGTGACACAGACTGCCAGAGTGACAAACAACAATAGGAGCCAGGACAATCACTATCATCTGCATTACTTATTAGTCTAGATTTATTCAAAGACAGGTACAAAGAACCGTATGAAGGACAAGAAATGCAGGCCATGCATACAGATTAAGAGGGCTGTAACCCAGAAAGCACAGCTGAGAAGTACTCAGAGCACAAGTACCAATGTTTCACTGCTTTCACTCTCCCCTACAGAAGCATACCAATATACCCTTCAGAAGTTCCTATGAAAACACCTAAAGGCTAGGATTTAACCAGAAATTCCACCACTATAGACAGCATTAATGAGCCAGCAGTGTGCCAAGGTGGCCAAGAAGGTCAATGGCATCCTGAACAAGATGGAATAGTGTGGCCAGCAGGAGCAGGGAAGTCATTCTGCCCTGTGCTCAGCACTGTTTAGACCACACCTTGAGTGCTGCATCCAGTTCTGGGCTCCTCAATTCAAGAAAGATGTTGAGATGCTGGCACGTGTCCAGAGAAGGGCAACAAGGCTGGGGAGGGGTCTGGAGCACAGCCCTGTGAGGAGAGGCTGAGGGAGCTGGGGGTGTTTAGCCTGGAGAAGAGGAGGCTCAGGGCAGACCTCATTGCTGTCTACAACTACCTGAAGGGAGGTTGTAGCCAGGTGGGGGTTGGGCTCTTCTCCCAGGCAACCAGAACAAGAGGACACAGTCTCAAGCTGCGCCAGGGGAGGTTTGGGCTGGATGTCAGGAGGAAATTCTTTACAGACAGAGCTGGCCATTGGGATGGGCTGCCTGGGGAGGAGTCACCATCCCTGGAAGTGTTTAAAAACAGACTGGATGAGGCACTCAGTGCCATGGTTTAAGTGATTAGATGGTGCTGGCTGATAGGTTGGACTTGATTTCAGAGATCCTTTCCAGCCTGGCTGATTCCGTGATTGGCTCAGAGAGGTAAAACTTGGCCACCTGGACAGTGATGGGGGCTAGGATCTTGGTTTAGCTACAGTGAGAGCAGCACATCTGACAATGCCCGTTGCAACACATAACCATGTGGAGTGCTCTGCTCATTCAGCCTGCCACTGCCTGACTGCTGCACAAGGGCTATCACATCCTTTTGAAATGGAAACAGATGCCAGGTGGAACACTTTAGAGCACCTGAGAAAGCAGCAGATATCCACACTTAGGCTCTACATGTTCAACACAGAAGCACAAAGGCTGTTGGTCCCCGCCTAAGAAACATACTTGCAAAGGAGCAGGGAATATGTGCAACAGAGCAGCAGACAGAGAGCAACACATCATCAGCAAATCTTTAACAGCACCAAGATTATCCAGCAGGATGAAGAAGGGGGATACTGAGCTGGATGTATCCAGAGTCTTCTACTTCCTTTCTTGAGGCCACAGATACCACTGCAAAGCAGCTCTAAGCTGTATATTGGAAGCTACAAATGAAGCATCCCCTTTAATCCATCTCAGCCACTGCAGGACTGATTCTTAAAGGATAAAGCCCTTTCATCCTTTACACTAGGCAACTTTATCTGCTAAAAATCACCCCCACAAACAAAACCCAACCCACCCAAAGTAAGGAGAATGGCAATAGCCAAGGAACTGATCCAAACTTACCTTTACTTGTCGGGCCTGGCTGATAATGCAGGGCAAGCTGAACAACTGCTGTACAAAGGCTTTAAGTTCCTCCATAGTCAGCTTGGTTCGTGTCCTTCCACTATCTTGGCTCTGTCTGCTGTGTGAATGGACATAATTACCAATATTAGCCAAGATTATGATCCCTAGATTTACTCACAGTGACAGAAAGCTATCAAGGTATATGAGAAGTTATCAACAAAAATAACAATTTATCACTTGGAACTCAAAAACCCCTCAACCTCTCCAACAATTCCAAAGTCTTGAATACTAAATTTAGCATAATTCCTCTATGCATCTTCAAGAGAATTCACCCACTCCTCAGAGGTAGGAGTGTCTACATAACTTTCTAGTTTCTTCTGAAAGAACATAGCCCCAAAAAGCCTGCTTTAGGCAGCCCAAAAACTTGATGGCCATGACAGGCACTGGCAAGAAGTCTCAGATACATAAGAGCAAGAAGCTCTAAAAAGAAGTCTTCTTTTTCAGAGCACACTCTCTTGTAGCCGGAGAAGTCCTAAACCCAGCCTTCTAACAGAGGACTGCTAGTGCGTAGGGCCCATTCTGCAAAGGCACTTCCATTAAATATCACTCAAACCAAGTCACACATGCCTGCTAAATGCAGTAAAACACTTCAGTGACACACTGCACAGGCTCACAGGATGTTAGGGGTTGGAAGGGACCTGTGGAGATCTTCGGGTCCAACCCCCTGTCAGAGCAGGGCCAGTGCAGGTGGCACAGGAACACATCCAGACAGGGCTGGAAAGTCTCCAGGGAAGGAGACTCCACAACCTCTCTGGGCAGCCTGTTCCAGTGCTCTATCACCCTTACAGTAAAGAAGTTCCTCCTCATGTTGAGGTAGAACCTCCTTTGATGTAGTTTACATCCACTCCCCTTGTCCTATCACAGGGTACTAGCAAGAAGACATGAAAGTAAAATTTAGATTACTGATCAAAACCTATCACATACTCTGAGCAGGAAAAGGAAAGAACACTGCAGGCTGTGACTTGCTACACAGAAAGGAGCATTGGTTGGACCTGCTGCGCCTCCAACACTCCTGTGCTAGAGTGAACAGTGCTGGTGCTCCAAAGACACCACTGTTGGAGGGCTCCCTGATACATCTCACTGCAACTCTGTCCCTAGTCCAACAGCAGGAGATGCTGCATGAAAAAGAACTATCCCTGCCCTATGGAAACTCACAACATTCAGCAGTGTTGGAGAACGATAGAGGACTGGGACATGGGACATGTCTTCACAGCCACATTATCCTTATAATCAGATGCATAAGGAATAGATTTTCTTTTGCTTCATTTGCCCATGAGTTTATTGCTGCTTTAATCTCTAACACTTTGTTCTGTTGGAGCACTCATTTTTAATTTTCCTTTTTAATAACCTTCTCCACTGTGTAAATGTGATTCTTCTCAATGTATTCACTATGAAATGGGAAAGAAGCAGCTCAGCTTTACATTTCCTAACACTGTTCAGCAAAGAGGTTTCAAAAAACCCAAAGCCTTTCTCAAAGCTCATTTTTGTAACACTGCTCTTCAGCACACAACAGCCCTCAGATGTATACACAGGTCATGGGTTTCGCCCCACAGAATTTTTTCAGCTTTAGATCAGATGCACCATTGAAAGCTGTCAAATGTTTGTACCCTTTCTGCTGCTTGTGGTAATGCTGGAAAACAAATAATTAGCTGAAGGCAAGTCTGTTTAGAGAAGGTTGACACTCCAACAGAAGGAGGAGGAGAAGGAAGCCGCAATAGACCACAAATGCCTGGGAGCTACTAATGTAATTAAAATTCACTAGGAATAAGGCAATGAAACCCCTGTAGCACTGCTTCCTCCAGACCAGTTTGAAGTGATCATGCCTCTGGTAGTGGGATCCTGTGAGCAATGAAAACCAAACAGAAGAGCCTTCTTTCCCCTTCAAATACAGTCAAAATGCTTCTCATTTTTATAATAGCTTCCCAATTCCACCAGGTATTATACCTGGATTTGTGGAGTAATTCTAACATTTCAGTGCTCAAATTCAAGCAGCTATGAGATGTGTTATGTTCTGTATAACAAAGCTGCAGATTACAATTAATAAGGTATTTACTTCTACCCCCTGGAAGTTATACACAAAAACTACACATGGGGAGTGGGAGGACCAAACAAACAAAAGATCCAAACCACACAACCCAAAACCTAACAAAATACCACCACACCAACCACACAGCCAAATCTTAGCAGAAATGCAAGCTATGAAGTTTGAAGATCGCCATACAAACACTGGCAGATGAATTACAGTCAAATTAGCATTGAATCACAGAATAGTTTCAGCTGGAAAAGACCTCCCAGGTCAGAGTCCAACCATCAACACCACTGTGATGTCCCCAACTGCCACGTCTACACATTTTCTGAACACCTCCAGGGATGGTGACTCCACCACCTCCCTGGGCAGCCTGTTTCAATCCCTGACCACTCTTTTTGGTAAAGACTTTTATCCTAATACCAATCTAAGCTTCCCCTCATTCTGTCACTTGGTATTAGGGAGAAGCAACCACTACAACCTCATTTCCAGTAGTTGTAAAGAGCAGCAAGGTCTACCTCCCTCAGCCTCCTCTTGTGTAGACTCTTCCAGACTTTCCCTGAGCCCCTCCTCAGAAGACTTACTCTGCAGCTCCTTCAACCAGCTTCATTGCCCTTCTTATTTCCTATGGAACTTTCCTTCAGTGCAGAATGCACAGGCAAGAAGGAAGCACACATTGCTGAAGGCTCCTAACAGCAAAACAAGGGGACGCCAGCAGCAGATTGCTAAGGTAGGGCGAAGGGAGAGAGTAACAGCCACGGGCAAAGCAGGCAACACAGAGAACCATGGCAGGCCGAGCAGCCAGAGGCCACTGAGGCAGGCCACTACTTTTCAACCACACATCATTGCCTCCCATGGCCCTTCCCAAGAAGTGAAAGACTGCCTCAAACTATACATTGTTTTTGCTCTGATCCCGAAGATCCTTTTATCCCAGTCAAGGCTGGCAACATGCATTTCCTCTGCATGTTCCAGTAACTCCACCAGCACCACAACACATTCTGCAGCTTGAGAACAGCTGGCAAAAGAAATGCTGTACCAGAAGATAAATCTGCACTTGGCTCACCAACCTTAAATTGGTATTTCCTACTTTTCAAGCATCTTGCTTTGCAATCTAATCTTTTCACAGATTTTCCCTCCATAGCTTTAACCCATGTTATGTAAAATAACAAACATTTCTATTAAGGCTTACTTTTATTACAGCTGTCTTTCCTGATCAGCAACCAAAAACTTCTCCAAAGAATTTCACACTGCATTACAGAAGAGTCTGCTGACAATAGTATGTTTAACACATTTCAACCAAGCCCACTTCTTTGGCTCTTTGTGCCACCGTGACCCCCTCAGCTCTCAATGAGTCCCAGCACTAAGGACAGGAAACACTGGAAATGTTAGCAGACATCCTGACACATCAAGGTCCAACCAAGTAACAACACAGACCAGGTGCAGCTGTGGAAAAAATGCCTGTCCTACCTGTGCTTCTGCTTCTTGCTCAGAAGCAGCTGTGCTACCGAAGCACAGGTCTCTGCTTCTTTCACAGCATCCCTGAGCCTGCGGAACAGATCATTCTCTGGATACTTTCTGTCTTCAGCATCCTCCAACATTACTCTCAGCTCAATCACATCTGTAATAACAGCACAAAAATCATTTGTATGCAAAACCGAAAAAGATTTTAGACTGCTTCAAAAGCATTCAATCTAGGTTCCAATAATTTAGTTCAATTTGAAAATCACAAGGATGAGTTCCATTATATTCTCAGATCGGCTAATTTCTTTTTCCCACTATGCAATCCATGGTGTTTCTCCAGCTAACTTTTTTCCCTCTAAGCAATCCACAGCCTCTCTCTCATGAATTGAGAACACAGAACAAATGCATGTGTTTCAATACACCTTACAATGAAATGACAGAAGTCTGACCTTTCTTGTGGTTGAGATTGGCAGACAGAGCCTCTGTCACTCTACTGACCCAAGTGTCATAAGACTGTGCTCTAACTTTCACTCCATACAGCAAAGAAGGGAGGTCTTCCAGTGGGTAGCGGTACCTGGAGACAGGCAAAGAAAATACAGAAGGAGTATTAAAGCCCAGACTAAAGCCAGGATATTGCTTAGATTGATTTTCTCCAGCTACAACCAAGGAAGGACAGAACCTGTGTAATACCTGCTGCCTTGGAAGCAAAAAATTAAGCAAAGAGGATGAAAAGACTCCTTAAGAGTGAACTGTGGCCAAATGCTGCATTTGGTCACTGGTTTCCAGCACACTATTGGATACAGAAGAAAAGTGAGAGGGAGGGGATAAAATTCTGTGTACCTTAGACACTTCTTCTGCATGGGACATGGACATAAATCAGATGGATGGTACAAGCATACCAGACGCTCAGGATTACAGGAGCATGTAAGAGCTGACAAGAAGCACGTGGTTCTGCAAGCTGCGCACTGCCGCTCATCATCTGGAACCAGCTCAAACACCTCTTCTTCAGACATCAACACTCCCTAACAACAACAAAAAACAATTACTTGCTAAAGAACTCTAGTTCAGGTGAGGGCAGGGCGAAGCAAAAGCTCTTTGGTGAGCAACAAGAGTTGTCTTCTATCACTCACCATCTGTACAACAGACTCCCTCAAGCGTGTTTCTTCCTCTATCATTAGAGTCATCTCCTTGCAGACCATGGCAGCCAGCCCAACATCTAGGCACTCTGGATCTGCAGCCATCTTGAAGATTAGCTCTTCATGGGAGAAAACACAGTGACGGCCCAGCCTTCGGTAGTGACTCACACACTGGCGTCCAATGGGGAGCTACAAAACAAACACAGCTTGCACTCTGGGAAGGGCTTACACCTCCCTTCCTTTGACAAGGCTGGGAAAAGACCAAGACTAAGAGCTGCATGTTAGGGGACAGAGCCAATTAAAACAACTTTCAGTCATAAGCTTACGTTTTGTCTGAGGTTCTTTATAATTCAAATGGAAAGAAACTGACACCAGAAAAAATTCAGCCGGTCTATGCTAAAGTGAATGCATTGTCCTCTGGATATTACCATCACAGAAATATTCAGGCTGGAAAAGACCCTCAGGATCGCCAAGTCCAACCATTAACTCTACTCTACAAGGTTCACCCCTAAACCATAGCCCCAAGCACCACATCCGAACCACCTTTAAACACATCCAGGCTGGGGGACTTCACCACCTCCCTGGACAGCTCATTCCAGTGCCTAACCATTCCTGCTGGGAAAAAATTCTTCCTACTGTCCAGTCTAACCCTGCCCTGCTGCAGCTTGAGGCTGTTTCCTCTTGTTCTATCACTATTTACCTGTGAGAAGAGACCAGCACCAACCTGTCCACAATCTCCTTTCAGGCAGCTGTAGAGAACCATGAGGTCTCCCCTCAGCCTCCTCTGTTTCACACTAACCATCCCCCAGCTCCTTCAGTCACTCTCCATAAGATTTATTCTCCAGGCCCTTCCCCAGCTTCCTTCCCCTCCTCTGCAGTGGCTCCAGCACCTCCATGTCTCTCTTTTAATGAGGTGCTGCAGGGCTTACAGAAAGCCATTTCCCTTGCTTTAGTGCCATGGCACTTTGTGGATTATTTTGCAGTTTGTGGAAGCTGCTTCCCAGACCACAAACCCAGGAGGAATTCTGTCCCCTCGGGGCAGCGGTTTCCTGAGCAGGTTTGGCTCTTTCTGCCTCCCTTGCCTGAACTGTCTGGAATCTGGCCGGTCGTTTGTAAGTGGGGAAAAGCTGTCTTGTGGGCTTATCCTTCCCAACTTTTCTGAATGTGCTAGGTTAAGCCCAGCCCAGGCTGTGTGCACTGGAAAAAAACCCCTAACCCCAGGTGAGCAAAGAAACCTGGCTCCTTCCCAGGGGGAGGGGTCCCCAGGTCAAAGTTTATTCCACTCCTATTTCCTGTCCACAACCCTATTTCAGGGGAGCCATTTCCTGTCTCGCTCGCTCTTTCCTGCTCTGGGCTCTCCAACCCCCTGCTGCTGTTGCTGGGAGCTCTTTAACCATGTGCTCGGGCCTGTTCCACATCATTCCAGACACTTCAGGGGACTGCATCCCAAGAGAATCCATCTTACATCCAGAGAATCCTTTGCCAGCTGCGTCTGATTTTGTATTTATCTTTATTCATCCCTTTTCCTTATACTTTTGTAACCTTCCTTTTTACTTAAATACCTTTTCTTTTTTGTTAAACTCACCTTTTCACTTCCAAATCAATGCAAGACTGTTCTTTTGTTGTTTTACCTCTCTCTTCTCCTCCTGCCTAATATTTTTCCCTACCAGGAAAAGGGGAGAGGGAAGACCACCTAAATCTGTTCCATTGTGCTTTTGGGCTCTGGGAAAAGCTTAAACCACAAAACTGAACTTTCTAAATTGCTTGGAATTGTTATTAATCCCTTATTGTGATAGCATCTCCCTGCTGAAGATCCCAACCTGTAAATAAACCTCTAAATTTTGTATCTACTTTGGGGTGACATCTTTCCCAGATTAATAAATAATTCTGTTTTTATAATCCCATCTCAGATATTGATTATTAATAACCACAAAATAGCCTTAAACTGTGTCCCAGGAACTACAAATGTAAAACAGACTATGTACCTTACAAGACTGTTCTTCAGATTATTAGGTTACTAAGGCACTCCTTTACAAAGGCCCCCTAGCAGACATAGCAAACATACAAAGGAACAGACCCAGTCAGCAGTGCAGAAGTTCACAGCTTCAGCAAAGTTGTATCCCTGGTTAAATCCAGAGTGATAGGCACGAGGGAAGGTCACCACGAACTCGCCAGCACACTGATTGGTCCTGTATACCTAATGCAAGAAAGGACAATGGGAATAGAAATAAAAAGAGAAACTTGCGACAGAGCTCAAGACACATAATTACAAGATGTTTGAACACCATTTTCTTTACCTATAGAACACCACAGGCAACACAGCTACCCCAAAATGGTAAGGATTGGTTCTAAGTGAAACCTGTTGATAGCTTTACTCAAAAAAGCTGAATATAGAAGCCTACAGTTTACGAATCCCAAAAGGGATGTTTCTCCATCATCATTTAATCCATAGCACCACAAAGTGCAAAAGCTTCTGGAAACAGTTTATAGTTTGCTTTGCTGGGCTGCTTGCCAGGGAAGCAATTTATCCTAAGACAAAACCAAATGACAGTCAGCTGCTTAAAGGTCTGCAGTCAATTATGCTTGGTCAAAAAAGCATTTTGTAATGCTAAGATTTCTGGTGAACATCAGACAAGTATTATACTGTGAAAAGATACTAAAGGCATTTTACAGACAAGCTTGCTGTCGTGGCAAGGTGGTTTGTTTTTAAATGAAAAATGCAAGGTAACACAGAATGTGCACTTGTTCTATAAAATCCTTTATGTAAGAATCTTGGCACTTTCCCTTCTGATAGAAAGTAAATGTTGTGGTCAGTCTAGGGAAGATTCTAGAAAATAGCTTTTAAAAACTGCCCCCAAACCAAAGTATTGAGTATGGCAATGTCCACTGCAAAAATTCTTCAGAGCTCTGGCACAGAGTGAAGAAGGAGCACACAGAAGTCACTCTTTAAAGAATGCTGATGGGCTACTCACTGGGACACCATGTTCCATCAGCACGTTGGGGTTCATAATAGTGACCAGCTGATGCAGGAGATCAGGCTGGGATTCAAACAGTTCAGGAGCCAACTCCTTCATCACCTCTTCCAGCTGCTCTGCAGCATGGGACGGCACACCGTACCACGTCTTTGGCTCTCCCCTGCCAAAACACAGCCACAGCACAGAATTAGAGACCCACAGCACTGTCACAGGTAGAAAAGTCCTCTCAGATCACAGAGTCCAGCTGGGAACCTAACACCACCACAGCCATTAAACCACATCCTAAAGCACTGTGTCTACATGTTCTCTGAACACCTCCAGAGAGGGTGACTCCACCACCTCCCTGGGCAGCCTGTTCCAATCCCTGACCATACTTTCAGTAAAGGATTTTTCCCCAATATCCAATCTAAACCTCACTCGGCACAACTTGAAGCCATTTCCTCTTGCTCTATCACTTGATACTAGGGATAAGAGACCAATGCCCACCTCACTGCAACCTCCTTTCAGGTAGTTATAGACCATAGACTCTTCCAGACTAAACAACCATAGTTCCCTCAGCCACTCCTCACAAGACTTTTTCTCCACCCCCTTCCTCAGCTTTGTTGCCCTTCTCTAGACAAGTTACAGCAACTCAGTGCCCTTCTTGTAGTAAAGAGCCCAAAAGCAATAGACACATCACTTAAAGGAAACTAATGGTGCCACTCATCTGCAAAATACCCCTCAAATCTAGCACCACTGTCCACAGCAGCTGAATGTTTTGAATATAGACACAATAAATGCCTTTTAGCAACAACGGCCATCTTCAGGATCTGTAATGCTCATCTGAAAAATCACTTGCACTAGAACACACCTCTCCCCACACCTGAAAGCTGATCTGCCATGACAAGCCTCATGTGGAAGACAATTGTCACCTACCATGCTCTACAGGGATAAAATGGGCAATCATTTGCCTGTAGGAAGAACAAACTAAGTTTAACATAGGAAACATTGACTGTCACTGCTAATGCTTGAGAGTTCACAATGGTACTCCACTCAGGCTTGGAGCAGTCATATTCCTGAAGCCAATGGTAGCACACCAGCTAAGCAGAAGGGAAAGAATAAAACACAGTGCAATGTAATGTGTGTAATTCTTCTAATACACAGAATCACAGAATGTTAAGGGCTGGAAGGGACCTCAAAAGATCATCTAGTTCAACCCCCCTGCCAGAGCATATTGCACAGGAACACATCCAGGTGAGTTTTGAGCATCTGCAGAGAGGGAGACTCCACAACCCCCCTGGGCAGCCTGTTCCAGGGTTCTGTCACCCTCACAGGGTGTTTCCATGGAACTTCCCATGCCTCAGCTTCCACCATTGCCCCTTGTGCTGGCATTGGGCATCACACAGCAGAGTCTGGCTCCTGGCTCCAGCCTCTGGGCACTCCCCCTGCACATCTTTATCAACATGAAAGAGGTCACCTCTCAGGCTCCTCCGCTCCAAGCTAAAGAGCCCTCAGCTCCCTCAGGCTCTCCTCATAAGGAAGACGTTCCACTCCATCTTCGTGGCTCTGAGATAGACTCTTACAAGCAGTTCCCTGAGGTCCTTCTCCAACTGAGGAGCCCAGAACTGGACACAGTATTCCAGATGTGGCCTCACCAGAGCAGAGCAGAGGGGGAGGAGACCCTCTCTCAACTTACTAACCACAGCCCTTCTAATCCACCCCAGGAGGCCATTGGCCTTCTTGGCCACAAGAGCACATTGCTGGCTCATAATCAACCTTCCATCCACTAGGACCCCCAGGTCCTTTTCTCCTTCACTGCTCTCTAGCAGGTCAGTCCCCAACCTATACTGCTCCATGAGGTTGTTCTTTCCCTACACTTGCCCTTGTTGAATTGCATTAAATTTCTCAATTTGCTGAAAACCAGGGCTCCACTCAACTCTTCATATAATAAAAAACAAAGCATGAACTATTTAATCATGAGGGGAAAACCCAAAATTAAAGAGAAAATAACTTGTGAACACATTATTCCAGTCCTTCCTTAAGCAAAATAAACTGTAATTATCCAGGATCTATAGTGCTGTGGTTTGGGTTTTCATTTTACCTTATTAATAAGTACAAGCAGAAGTCTGCTGAAATATCTGAACGAGTTTGTATAGCAATATTTAACATGATCATTAATCTTGTCACCAACCACTGCAGGCAGTGGAGAAGGCACAACACAGCATGCTCTATGGTTCCTGAAGGGCTCTGGTGACATCTGCTGGTAGGACACAGCTAGCAAACCCCAGCGACTACTGCTGCTCTGCATCTGGGCTGCTGAAAGTCACCAGCTGACACAACCTCCTCCACACACTGATCTAGTTCACAGCATGCTGAGGGCAGCAACTGCACACAAAATTACTTCCCCTCCTGAGCCTGTGGATCAGATCTTTCTAGCAAACATTTCTCCAGAAATGTTTAATCACAGCCTAAAGGTTATCAACTTATCCTTAACAGAGGCACAATAAACTTCCTGCTCTAAAAGGGAGCTTCCCACAGCTTCCCCATCCTTCATAGAACCACAGAATGCTCTGGGGCGGAAGGGACCTCCAAAGGTCATCCAGTCAGCAGGGACATCCTCAACTAGATCAGGTTGCCCTGTCCAGCCTCATCCTGAGTATCTCCAGGGATGGGGCCCCAAGTAACTCCCTGGGCAACCTGTTCCAGTGTTCCACCACTCTCATGGTGTAGAACTTGTTCTAACATCCAATCTAAATCTGCTCTTCTCCACTTCAAAGCCATTGCCTCTCATCCTGTCACTGCAGGCCTTTGCAAACAGTCTCTCTTCTGCCTTCTTGTAGCCTCCTTCAGGTACTGGAAGGTTATTAGGTCTCCCAGGAACCTTCTCTTCTCCAGGCTGAACATCCCCAGCTCCCTCAGCCTGTCCTTGCAGCACAGCTACTCCAAACTCCCTGATCATTTTCATGGCCCTCCTGAGGACCCTTCTCCATCAGGTCCATATCCTTCCTGTATGAAGGGCTCCAGAGCTGGACGCAGTACCCCAGGTGAAGTCTCCCCCATGCTCCACGGACTGTGACTGTACCTGATGAACTGGGAAGACTACACTGCAGTTAACCTGTCATGCCTTTTTTTTTTTCCAAACAGAAAAGCTGAACACCAGAACACTTTTAGGATTGTTCTAAAAGTTGGAATTACATCCGTATTTCTCTCCTCTTTACTAGGGGTATTTCTCTGCATACATAGATCTGCTGCCACCTGTCAGCTCTGATGTCTGTGGAAGCCACTACGCAGAAGCCACTTCCCAGCATGGGGCACACCCATCTTAAATCATCAAGCAGTGAATTGTATTCCTGTTCAAAATCAAAAGCTTTCTTGGAAAAGATGTGAGCCTGTAAAGTAGGATTTTACAGTGACACTGGACTTGGGGCAAAATAGGAATATTTAATGGGTTAATGAAAAATTACCAAGTGTGTAAAACAGTCTCTGCAGTTGCTTTTAACCTGCCTCAGCTGATAATATGGAACATTAACCCCTGGAGATACTCAAGGTGAGGCTCAACAGGGCTCTGGGCAACCTGATCTAGTTGAGGATGTCCCTGCTGACTTCAGAGGGGGCTGGGAGTACATGACTCCCTTCCAACCTAAACCATTCTATGATTTAGCTTCCTGGTGAATAACCTCATCAGTGTGAGCAGGCATTTTCAAGTGGAACTACAAACTTACAAACAGAAGGGTGTGAGGTATATTGACAAAAAGGAGCCCATACCAGTGCAGGTAGTTGATGGAATAGCTCCAGTGATCTTCAATATGCCAGCAAAACGAGGAGAAGCACATCCCTACATACAGCCAAGGCACCTTCATGCCAGAGATATCTGCATTGATGTGAGCAAGCACTGATTGCTCTAGAATTGGCATGTTGTTCAAGTTCCAGCCAGAAAGTGCATAATCCTGCCAAAGAAAAAAGAGAATTCTGAACAGATCAGAAGACAAGGACACCAGCTCCAGAAAAGGAATGTACAGAGGTAGAGATCAGCCTATCCCTTTCTATAGTAGACACTGGGCAATATTCTACAACCATGAAGCACCAAAACTAGGAAGTAATTCCTTCAATACCTTAGTCAGCAATAAAACTGAGATTTAAGGGCAGGCCAGTATTTCAATACACATAGCCCACCATCTTTGGTTCAAAGCTGTGTTCCCCCCTCCCAAGCTGATAGGTTTTATGCTCTTCTGGTGGAACAGAATACCAGCAAAACTAGAAGGAGAAGAGATCTTATGTTGCTATTTCATCTTTCAGACCTGCTTTGCTGCACTGCAGTTTATCTTGACCTTCTTTAGGCATTAGTTCAGAAAGTTTTCTCAAGAGGAGAAATTCCTACCCACTTGTTTCTGACAAGTCAGCAGCAGCAGCTCAGCAATTCCACCTTCCCTTTCAAACAGACAAAGTTTGTACAGAAATTGAGAATCCAGACTGCCTGAAAAGCTCACTACTATGCTTAAATATTAGTTTACTTTCCACCTTAAAAACCCCTGTGAGCACAGATTCACAGTCATTTTAAGCACATCCCAGAGATAGTGGAAGGACTGGTCACACTCTCAGCTCAGCCACCTGTTGCTGCTGTTTCCTTTGTTCTCATAATGTAAAGACAATGCAGTGAGTCTGATGATTTCAGTAATCTGGCTAGATTTTTTTTTTTAATTACTACTTTTGTACAAAGAGACCAATAAGCAGTTCTGACTCAGTAAGCAGCAGTACAACCACTGCATGGCCAACAGAAGCACAGGTAGGAAGATGCAGGTACAGGTAGAAGACAATAGTGAGCAGTACAAACTGATTTGGGGGTGTGTAATTACAAACCCATGCTTTTATTCTCATTTTGGTTGACTTTAAGCACATAAGCAGCCAGAAAATTGCTATGCCACAGTAAGGTCTGAGGGAAAATAGGTAATATACTTCCTAGGTGTTCTTTATCATATTTTCTACACCAGGGTGCTGCATCTGCATCTTTTCAGTTCCTGTAGTGTGCACAGTCAGAGAAAGAAGCTAGATCAAATTTGTTTGTTTCACCTATTATGAACCTCCCCAGGAGGTCAGAACTGTTTCTTCACCTAACTCTATAAGGAAAGGTTTGGAACAATGAAAAAGAAAAAAAAGCAGCCTTAAGTCTCCTCATAGTTGGACACACTGTAACAATTAGCACATCTCTGCCTGCTAAGATTCGGGGATACAAACCAGGTGCCACTAAATAATGAAAAGCAGCTTAACTATCAGTAATTAGATCTGTGAAAGAAGCTAAAATATCAGATTAATGCCCTGCTCAAATGGACTAAGTGCATGCAAAAGCCTTCAGCAATTTCTTTGTGAAAAAAATCCACCTCCATTTCTGACCTAAATTCTTAATGTGAAATCTTACGCAGAGCAAAGAATGGGGTCAGAGCCCATATCCTGTTTCTCACCTCCTCCTCTGGCATCAGCTTTCGTCGGCCATCTTTCACTGGGAAGCCACTTCCAAAGTCCTTGGAGGAGATATCAGCTCCATATTCCACAATGACATCTTCCTCTATGCTGCTCACCAATCGCCAGAACTCTTTTTCCACAAGCTCGGTTGGAACCATCTGAAAGCAGAAAGGATGTTGAGAGCGTGCAGAGAAAACACCAAGGTTAGCATTTAAACAATAAACCCTTACTGATCCCCTGTGAATTTTCAAACACCTCTCCTCTCTCTCTTCAAAGCCACACAGCTGGATCTGTATTCCTCAGCTGGGGCTGCAATATAACAGAATCAGGATGCCACATTGTAAGGGACGGAAGGAACGAAAACCAAGATGGGGTTACCAGAAGCACAGCTAAAAAGAAGGGGAGGAGGAGACAGCCAGCAGCAGCCAAGCAGCAAGCAGAATGAAACTCCAAACTATTTCAGAGGATAGCAACCAGAATTTCCAAGTAACAGTAAGGAAACTCACATCAAGAACTGTGTTCAAGACTGCAGGCTACACATAGCTCACTACAACTCTTACTTCTACATATTCCTTGATGAAGCTTATTTGTAAGATAGGCTTTATTCCTTGCTTTGCTCAGTGTCTCAAACCTGGATCACAAGTTGGAGTACTTCAGTGGCAGAAGCTCTAGCAAAAATGCCCATAAATCACTAAAGAACCCTGAGAGAGGAGTTTGGTGCTGCATGCAGTCTACAGGACAGTGGAATTGTGAAAGGGTGCCAAAGCTAAAATGCTAGTTTGAAAAATGCTCCTGAGATGCATAACACACAAGAAAACCCACAGAGGCACCCCCACCACACAGGCACCACGTGATTATCAGATTCAGACTATTGATTTTTCTCCAGGAAAAGCTTTTACGAGAGAGGAAAACAATGATTTATCCTTTGAACAGACTAAACAAAGGCAAATGCCACAGCAAGGGCAGAAGAAAGACCCCTGTGCCAAGCAAGAACAAGATACGCTTAGGCTCAACTAATAAGTGCAAGAACTTTACAGAGTACAGCCAATATGATATCCTCTGGCAAGCATGAAAGCTAGGTATCCATCAGAGGAAAAGGCTGGCATGAAGTTCAAGTGAGCCCAGATGTCTGAAAGTTCAGTGACTTGTCTGCATGTTTGAAGCCTATGGTGCCCTTTCAAACAAAGTCAAAATCCAGGATCAGTTGAAACCTCTTCTCTTTTTCCCCTACAAGGAATCATAACAGAAGTTGAAACTCACATGGACTGGCATGTTGAAATAGTCAGACTTGAAGTTATCAGCCATTTCCCCAAAGCTCTGCAGAGTGTATTCCCTGACAGCTTGTTCAAATCCAAAGGCCTCCCGGGGTTTGTTGCACTCCTAGGAGACAAAACATAAAAATACTGTTCCCAGCAGCAAATGATTGTTACATTTTTAGCAAAAAAAAAAGACAGTGTCCATCTGAGTCCTTACCAAGTACAATAAGCTATCAGTTCTGGGTGCTTTTCCTGCTCAGGAAGCCCTGCCACAACAGAAACTGAACAGAAGTCATTGCACAGAGGCTAATCTAACATGGTGAACCCAAATGCTCCACACTTCTGCTTTCCTGTGCAAAGCTAAGTTTCATCATCTCCTGCTGCCAGCCACAGCACAAGATGTTCAGCCAAAGGCACACTGGGTTCACACTCCTGCAGAGCAAGTGCATAAGAACAAACCCTGCAACTGCATCCATCTTACAAAGTCAGTAAGCTATCACCAGATTTGGTGCTGATAAAATAGAGGAGGTAAGAGGGAGAAGGAAATTTAAACACACAAGGCAGCTAACAGACAGGGCTCACCTGACAGAAAACCTCCCAAGCTTACACTGTTCTGTGATGGTTTGAAACTGTCTTTTTAATTTTTTCCTTGCAAAGTTCAAATCAGAGAAAGTGAAAGAGTATAAATAAGTCACTATTGGGTGTAAGAAAGCAAAATAACGATTGTTCTAAACACTTCCATTGGATAGATAGAAATGTTTAAGAACTATTACCCAAAACAAAGTGGGCACTCTGCACATTCTGCGTTCGGCAGTGGGGGCAGTTGCTGGGCTGTCTGGCTGCTGTTTCTTCTTCTCTTCTGGCTGAAGATAACACACTGACCTTGGCAGCTAAGTTAACAACTTTCTGCTTAACTAACTCTGCTTCTCTGTCCAGGGGAGTCTGGGGGGAAGCTCCTGGGAGAGAGAGGCCCCTTTGGGAGGGTCCCCTTGGGGGGAAGCAAAGGGAGATCGGTTGTGCTTTTCTGTTGATTGTATATATTTGTGAATGTTGTGAATTTTGTATATTTGTACATATTCATTGCATTTCATAGTAGATTTTAGACTCTGCTTGTAAATACAGCTTTCATTTGCTTCCAGACTGGGCTAGCCTGGTTACTTCTTGGTGGGGGGGGGGATTTCAGCTCACACCAACACATCTTTTATTTTTGGCGCTCCAACTCGGGGCTCGATTGCTTGTATGATTTATTTCTGCTCACATTAGGAAGCAAAATGAAGCTGTTTTGGATTCTGAGTCATTCTATTTCATCTATTATCAGTGTGATTGTCTAGAGATGGGCTGTTTCCTGCATGATAGACAAGATTGTGAGATATGTGGCATATAAGTCGTTTCTTTGGGTTAAGAACAAGTTACTGAAAGTTGGTGAATTCTGTTGTGGTCTTATTGGGCTAAGAAGCTATGGTAACTCAACTATGGATGTGCTAGCAGACACATTTGAGTTTGTTACTCCTCTTACAGCTACAGAGGTTCTTTGGTACCTTAGACATCTTGTGCTAATCTTAATTTTGTTGCTTCTTGGAATAATCATATGGCTACTGATAGCACTGTGTCAAGAAAGACATAAGGCTACTTGCTCTGCCAACTCTGCTGTGAATGTGAAAACCAAGCCAGTAAATTTGGTGGCCACTGTAAGCAGAAAGCGTAAAGGAGCTGCAGGAGGAGATGCAGATGCTGCAGGAGATGGTGCAGATGGAGATGAGGGTCCTTCTACTCAGGGTCCCTCTGTTAAGAAAGATCCTTCTGGTGAGGAAGAGAGGGTTAGCCTTAAAACTCTGGTAGACCTCTTGAGACCCCACATGGATGATGGAGATGTAGGTCAGGATGTAGACCCTGGTAGATTAGCAACTGCTGGCAGAGCCTCTGAACTCAAGGAAATTCAACGGAGGATTAAAATAGGATTATGGGGACAGCGACCTCAGGATGATGATGATGAGGATGACATACAGTCAGCTAATGCACCCAGACAGGAAATTAGACATGTGAGGAAGGATTACATCAGAGGAGATAATGAGCCAGTCCTGTCTTGGCTAGCCAGGTGTTTTGATATGGGAGCCCCAGCATTGGTGGTAGGTGACAAGTCGGCCTCTCAGTTGGGGATGCTCTCACAGGATACAGGCATAGACAGGCACCTAGGCAAGTGCATTGGTAAAGTTTCTCTGTGGGCACGCCTCCTACTGGCAGTCTCCCTGAGGTACCCCAGCAGAGATGATTTACCATGGAACCCTAAGCCTTGGACCACAATAGCTGAGGGAATCAAGCATCTGAGAGAGTTTGCTGTGAGAGAAGTAATGTATGGAGATCATAAGACTCTGAATCCTGATGAAATTCCTGTTGGAACAGGCCTTGCCAAAAAGCTCATTAAGCTTGCTCCTCCTAATTATGCTACTATTCTGGCAAGCAGGATTGTGGCAAGAAATTATGGTGGAGCACCTCCCACTGTTGGCCATTTCACTGACCAAATGAGGCAGTTGGAGGATAGTCTTGCACGTACTTCTTTGGTTTCAGCCATTGAAACTCTGTCTGGAGAGATGAAGAATTGCATGAAAGAGCTGAAGGAGGAACTTAAAACCTCCATATCCAACTTGATGAAGGGGGATGATTCTGATTCCTCTTCCTCCAGATGGATACAAGTTTCAGCTGTTAGGAACAGACGTGCTCCAAGAAGGCCATTCCAGAATAGGTCAAACCAAAACAGACAGCAGAGGCAATCACGTGGCAGTATCTGGATAACTCTGCGTGATCAGTTTGGTGAGAACATGAACAGATGGGATGGTCAACCAACTTCTGATCTTTTCAAGAGGTTACGGGAGCTGCAGAGGGGCAGATCCCGAGGTAGCAATACCAGGAGGGTAGCTGTCGCTTCCTCAGTTTCCCAGAACAACTCTGATAGCTCCAACAGTGATCCTAATTCTGGTGCTGGACGTTGTGCCAGCTGTACATGTGGAGGTAATCCCCACCATTAGGGGTGCCCTGCCTTCCGCCAGGGGGAGGTAAGGGATAATGGAGATAACAGAATCTATTGGGATGTGTACATCCAGTGGCCTGGCACTTCAAAATTTCAGAAGTACAGGGCCTTGGTTGACACAGGAGCTCAGTGCACCATAATACCATCAAATTATCAAGGGGGAGAATCTATAACTATTCAGGGAGTCACTGGTGGATCTCAAGAGTTGTTTAAGATAGAGGTTGATATAAGTTTAACTGGGAAGCAGTGGAAGAAACATACTATTGTAACAGGTCCTAATGCACCTTGTATTTTGGGAATTGACTTTCTGAGAGAAGGGCGTTTTAAAGACCCTAAGGGTTACAAATGGGCTTTTGGAATAGCAACTGTAGAAATTGATGGAGGAAAATTGAAGTTGTCTATTAGACCTGAGCTTTCAGATGAATCTGCAGTTGTGGGACAACATGAGATAGAGGATGTAAAGCTGCCGGTTGCTTCTCAAACTGTGCATCACAGACAATACAGAACCAACCGTGACTCTTTGGTGCCCATTCAAAACTTGATTTGTCAGTTGGAGAGTCAGAAGGTCATCAGCAAAACTCATTCACCTTTCAACAGTCCAATCTGGCCTGTGAGAAAGCAGAATGGAGAGTGGCGTCTGACAGTTGATTTCTGTGCCTTGAATGAAGTAACTCCACCCATGAGTGCAGCTGTACCAGACATGATGGAACTCCAATATGAGCTGGAATCCAAGCAGGCCAAACGGTATGCTACCATAGACATTGCTAATGCTTTCTTCTCTATTCCCATAGCAGAGGAATGCAGGCCTCAGTTTGCTTTCACCTGGAGAGGCATTCAGTACACATTCAATCGTTTGCCCCAGGGGTGGATTCACAGTTCAACCATCTGCCATGCAGTGATCCATGATGCTTTGGAGAAAGGTGGAGCTCCAGAACACATTCAGTTCATCGATGACATCATCGTCTGGGGTGAGACTGCTGAAGAAGTCTTCGAGAAAGGTAACAAAATCCTTGACATTCTCTTGCAAGCTGGTTTCGCTATCAAGCGAGACAAGGTGAAAGGACCTGCCAGAGAAATCCAGTTTCTGGGAGTGCGGTGGCAAGATGGTCGCCGTCACATCCCAATGGATGTGATAAACAGAGTCTCCACCATGGCAAATCCCATCAACAAGAAACAAACTCTGCGTTTCTTAGGCATAGTGGGATTTTGGAGACTGCACATTCCTGGATACAGTCAGATTGTGAAACCTCTCTATGATGTGACTCGAAAGAGAAACAGTTTCCAATGGGGTCCTGAGCAACAAGCAGCCTTTGACCAGATCAAGCGAGAGGTAGTCCAAGCGATGGGTCTGGGACCTGTCCGAACTGGTCCAGACATTAAGAACATTCTGTACACGGCCGCGAGTGACAATGGTCCAACCTGGTGCTTATGGCAAAGAGCTCCAGGGGAGACACGAGGACGTCCTCTTGGTTTCTGGGGTCGTGGCTACAGAGGCTCAGAGGCAAACTACACTCCAACAGAGAAAGAGATTTTAGCTGCTTATGAAGGAGTGAAAGCTGCTTCTGAAGTGATTGGAACTGAGTCACAACTTCTTCTAGCTCCTAGATTGCCAGTTCTGAATTGGATGTTCAAAGGCAAAGGTTCTTCACCACATCATGCAACAGATGCTACCTGGTCTAAGTGGATGGCTCTGATAACACAGAGAGCTCGAATGGCAAATCTCGAAAGGCCTGGTTTGGTGGAGGTGATCACAAACTGGCCAGAAGGCACAAGCTGTGCAAAACCTCCAGAGGAGAGAGTAACTCGTGCAGAGGAAGCTCCTCCTTACAGTGATCTGTCTGATGATGACAAGAGATATGCTTTGTTCACAGACAGTTCCTGTCGTCTTGTTGGGAACAAGCGGAGATGGAAATCTGCAGTGTGGAGTCCAACGCGCAGAGTTGCAGAAGCGAGAGATGGAGAAGGAGAATCCAGTCAATTTGCAGAGGTAAAAGCTGTCCAGCTAGCTCTTAACGTAGCTGAACGTGAGAGATGGCCAAAGCTTTATCTCTACACTGACTCGTGGATGGTAGCCAATGCCTTGTGGGGTTGGCTGAAAGACTGGAAGAAGAATGGCTGGCAGAGGAAAGGAAAGCCAATCTGGGCTGCAGATCTGTGGCAAGACATTGCTGCTCGCATTGAGAGAATCCCAGGGAAAGTGAGACACATCGATGCTCACATTCCTAAGAGCAAAGCTACAGAGGAACAACAACACAACCATCAGGCAGATCTAGCTGCAAGAGTTTCCCAGGTGGACACAAACTCTGATCCTGATCCTGATCTTGACTGGAGACACCGAGGTGAGCTGTTCTTAGCTCGGTGGGCCCATGACTCGTCAGGACATCAAGGCAGAGATGCAACCTACCGATGGGCTCGTGACAGATCCATTGACATTTCCATGGATGCTATCACACAAGTCATCCATGACTGTGACATTTGTGCTGCTATTAAGCAGGCAAAGCGGATCAAGCCCTTGTGGTACGGTGACCGATGGTCCAAGTACAAGTATGGTGAAGCCTGGCAGATTGACTACATCACTCTACCTCGTTCTCCATCTGGTAAGCAGTATGTGCTGACTATGGTAGAGGCAAGCACTGGATGGCTGGAAACTTATCCAGTTCCTCATGCAACTGCACGTAACACCATTCTTGGTCTGGAAAGACAAATCCTGTGGAGACACGGAACTCCAGAGAGGATTGAGTCAGACAATGGAACTCACTTCAAGAACAATCTTGTAAGAAACTGGGCCAAAGAGCACGGCATCGAGTGGATATTCCACATTCCCTACTATGCACCAGCTGCAGGGAAGATCGAACGCTACAACGGTTTGCTGAAAACCACTCTCAAAGCCATGGGGGGTGGATCTTTGAAAAACTGGGAGAAACATTTAGCACAAGCAACCTGGTTAGTGAATAGTAGAGGTTCAGTGAATCGAGCTGGACCTGCCCAATCAGATTTGTTGCAAAAGGAAGAAGGTGATAGAGTTCCTGTTATCAGAGAAAAGAATCTGTTAGGCAAAACTGTTTGGGTATTTTCTCCTTCAGGAGAGGCCAAACCTGTCCGAGGGGTGGTTTCTGCTGAAGGTCCTGGTCACACCTATTGGGTGATGCAAGAAAATGGTGAAATTCAGTGTATTCCACAAAGAAATCTAACTTTGGCTGAGAGAGGTTAAATTCAGAGTGTTGCGCAGATACAGCATCGCGCCCAAGAGGAGAGTTCATGAGATCTACGGTGCACGAACCCTGAGAGCCCTGAGTCACCTGAGAGTCCCTGTTCCTTTCTTCGCTCCATCTGCGAGGAAACAAGCTGTTTGCTGTTTTTCCTGTGATTTGACTCTTTTGAATCATCTACATCTGAGATAGCCGGAATGGACTATGGTCTTTATTCACCTAGTGTTGTAGATATTATTTTAGATTAGATAAATGGTAGTAGCAGCCAATGGAATTGTTTAGAAGGGGTGGACTGTGATGGTTTGAAACTGTCTTTTTAATTTTTCCTTGCAAAGTTCAAATCAGAGAAAGTGAAAGAATGTAAATAAGTCACTATTGGGTGTAAGAAAGCAAAATAACGATTGTTCTAAACACTTCCATTGGATAGATAGAAATGTTTAAGAACTATTACCCAAAACAAAGTAGGCACTCTGCACATTCTGCGTTCGGCAGTGGGGGCAGTTGCTGGGCTGTCTGGCTGCTGTTTCTTCTTCTCTTCTGGCTGAAGATAACACACTGACCTTGGCAGCTAAGTTAACAACTTTCTGCTTAACTAACTCTGCTTCTCTGTCCAGGGGGGTCTGGGGGGAAGCTCCTGGGAGAGAGAGGCCCCTTTGGGAGGGTCCCCTTGGGGGGAAGCAAAGGGAGATCGGTTGTGCTTTTCTGTTGATTGTATATATTTGTGAATGTTGTGAATTTTGTATATTTGTACATATTCATTGCATTTCATCGTAGATTGTAGACTCTGCTTGTAAATACAGCCTTCATTTGCTTCCAGACTGGGCTAGCCTGGTTACTTGTTGGTGTGGGGGGGTATTTTAGCTCACACCAACACAACCCCCATTCAACCTAAAAGTCAAACAGTACTAGTTCACATTTCAGCTACTCTTCCCACCTACTTGAAAAGTGTCCTTCTCTGCCCTTTTGCATCTGACCAATGTTGATATATATAAGACATATTTGAACACAAATATGACAGAACTATCTGATGGTCACTGTTCAGTCAAAGAAACAGGACTGGAGCTCCAGGTCTGGAGCTCTCCATACAGGAAGGATATGGACCTGACGGAGAGGGTCCTCAGGAGGGCCATGAAAATGATCAGGGAGTTTGGAGCAGCTGTGCTGTGACGACAGACTGAGGGAGCTGTGGGTGTTCAGCCTGGAGAAGAGAAGTCTCCAGGCAGACCTAATAGCAACCTTTTAGTACCTGAAGGAGGCTACAAGAAGGATGGAGAGAGACTGTTTACAGAAGCCTGCAGTGACAGGACGAGGGACAACGGCTTCGAAGTAGAGCAGAGATTTAGATTGGATGTTAGGAACAAGCTCTTTACTATGAGGGTGGTGGAACACTGGAACAGGTTGCCCAGGGAGGTGGTTGGGACCCCATCCTTGGAGATATTCAAGGTAAGGCTGGACAGGGCTCTGGGCAACCTGATCTAATTGAGGATGTCCCTGCTGACTGCAGAGGGGATTGGACTGGATGAGCTTTGGAGGTCCCTTCCAACCCAGACCATTCTGTGATTCTATGACTGGAAGGTATTTCAAGGGCACAGTAGTTCCTTTTTCTTCAAGAGAACTATCCTTAGCCTATGCTCACCATTTACCAAAGCAGTTCTTACCAAAGCAATGGAGCCTGCAACAGGAGAATCTACATTTGTCAGCACTGTCACACAATGCTGATCTGAATACACATGAAGAGCCCTTTACCCTTCTCAGCTCCTGTTCCAGCTCCCTGCTGTTAACAGCACATGAGACTTCTGTGCACAATTAACATCTCAAGTAAAAGACGAGGCAAGCAGCAGTACTAAGCATTTCAAATGTCTTTCTGATGGTATTTGTTTGCTATCCATTACATAACACAGCTACATTTTTTCCATTCTTCTTACTTCCAAAGTAATTCCAGAAGCTTTCAAGTACTTTCTGCATTACTTCCTACTAACAACTTATTTGACAACTTTCCTGATTTTGTCCCTGAATGCATATTTTTTTGCCTTGGGAATAACAACACACCCCTATTTTCACTAGCAGTAGTAGTGAAGGCTCTGATGCCATTCAGCAAGATCTGGGCAGGCTGAAGAGTTGGGCAGGGAGAAGTTTAATGAAATGCAACAAGGGCAAGTGTAGAGTCTTGCATTTGGAAAGAAAAACCTCATGGGCCAGGGTAGGTTGGAGAACAGCTCTGGGGAAAAGGACATAGGGGTCCTCGTGGACAACATGTTGACCATAAGCCAGCAACCAAGAAGGCCAATGGCTTCCTGGGGTGTACGAGAAGGGGTGCAGCTAGCAGGTCAAGAGTGCATCTCCTCCCCATCTACTCTGCCCTGGTGAGGCTGCATCTGGAATACTGTGTCCAGTTCAGGGCCCCTCAGTTCAAGAAAGACCTTCGGGAACTGCTTCAAAGAGTTCAGCAGAGAGACAACAGCGATGAAGGGAGAGAAGGCTGAAGGAGCTGGGTCTCCTTGGCCTGGAGGAGACTGAGGGGTGACCTCATTAATGTTTATAAACATGTGAAGAGTGAGAGTTGGGAAGACTGAGCCAGGCTCTGCTCAGTGATGCCCAATGACAGGACAAGGGGCCACAGGTGCAAGTTGGAGCACAGGAGGTTTTATGTAAACACAAGGAAAAGCTTTTTCACCGTGAGGATGACAGAGCACTGAAAGAGGCTGCCCAGAGAGGTTGTGGAGTCTCCTTCTTTGGAGACATTCAAAAACCTCCTGGATGCATTCCTGTGTGATCTGCTCTACGTGCTCCTGCTCTGGCAGGGGCTTGGACTGGATGAGCTTTTGAGGTCTCTTCCAATCCTAACATTCTGTGATTCTGTGTGAAATTTCTTCCGAATTAACCCCCTGCAGTCACTCTAGTTACTACTATGTCCTCTAAACTGCCCCCACATTGGATTGTTGTAGCTTGCTAATACTCTTTTATTCATCTCTTTTAAGGGAACTCTGTGAGCAGCAGCCTCAAGGCTTAGTTGGTTTTGCCTTGCCCATGAATTTCCACCTCTCTTACAACAGCATTTCCCTGAGTTCATCTGACAGCCGTCATAACCTCTGTTGGTGAGGAGTGAGAGCAGCAAGCTGATCCACCTCATTTTGTTGCTGCACAACTACTCATACACAGCACCATGAAGAAAACAGCAGAAACCCACATCCAGGAAGGGTATAGGGGATGTGGAAGGAAAGGGGCAAACACAGGTGTGTGGCTGCAGAACTGCCCCTTTGGCAGAAAACATGGTCTCAAAAAGTTAAAGCCAGTTCCAAAATTACAGATTTAAAAACACCAAGCTTTTTCCCTCTGAATCCTGCATTTATCAACTTCCAATACAGGCTGGACAGGGACTGGCTTGAAAGCAGCCCTGAAGAAAAGGACTTAGGGGTGCTGGGGAATGAGAAGCTCAACATGAGCCAGCAGTGAGCACTTACAACCCAGAGAGCCAAGCAGAGCCTGGGCTGCATCAAGAGAAGCATAGCCAGCAGGTCAAGGGAGGTGATTCTCCCCCTCTGCTCTGCTCTGGTGAGACCCCACTTGGAGTACTGTGTCTACAAGATAGCTGGGGAGGGACTTAGGGTGTGAGGAATTGATAGCACTGGGGGGGGGTGGAGCAAAAATAGAAATGGGTAGATTCAGATTGGATGTAAGGAAGGAGTTGTTCACCATGAGGGTGGTGAGACACTGGAACAGGTTGCCCAGGGAGGTGGTGGAAGCTTCATCCCTGGAGGTTTTTAAGGCCAGACTGGATGAGGCTCTGAGCAACCTGATGTAGTGTGAGTTGTCCCTGCCCACGGCAGGGGTGTTGGAACTAGATGATCCTTGAGATCCCTTCCAATCCTAACAATTCTATGATTCTTGAGCTTGTAAGATTTGATTTCTTAAGACAAACAGCAAGCCAATCAAATGATGTTTGATGCCTTCATGGTGTTGATCAGTCATCTCATGGAACCTTCTTTTTACAACACTGAAATTCAGTTAGCTTCCACTTTCAGAGTCTCATCAGTTCCTTTTAGTCCAAACCAAATATAAAATAGCTGCAATTTTCTAGGTTATTTCTTTGACTTTCTTCTACAAGCTATTCTCAACAATACCAGAATGATTTCTCAATAACCCCAAAGGCCCCTGTTAAGCCCACAGTGCATACTTCGGTCATTTCAGTTTACAAAATGTCTCACCACCATGCTGAATCACCTACCACAATCCTACTGCTCACCCTCATTTCCCTCAGCAGCTTATCAAATCCATTTTCAGCTCTTAGCACACAATGCCAAAGTTTTAGCTGTGGAAAGTCTGAGGGGAATATTTCTTTCTCCTCATGGCTCATCAACCAAGAGTAGCTGGAGAGTCACAACTTATCTTGACAAGGTTCCAAACAAAACTGTGTCTTCTACCCCTAAGGAATAGCATATCAAGTTGAACTCCTCTTCTGATCTTTCCAGGAACACAAGCACACATGGAAAGCTCAAGCTGATATTGAACTGTACCTCAGCAACACACTTTGGACACCTCCAGTCACCCTTGGGTACATCAGGTAAAGGAGGAATCAAGCAAAAAGTGTGATAGCTGTCATCACATCCATCACAGAGCAACAGTTTGTCCTCGTTATTTCCTCTGCCGCAGAATAAGCAAACATACAGATCGACCTGGGGAGAAAACAGGAGAAACAAAAGGTGTTGCAAATGTCTTCATTCAAAATCTGCCTTCCTTAAACTCAAAACCTAAGGATATAATCCTAGTCCAACTCATGACCATCTACAGTTTCCTCTGGCTTTTGAGAAGCACTGACAATGAACGATTATGCCTCAATTTCCCAAAGCAGTCATGTGTGGGAGGCAGCTGGACTTTGGGTACTGCAAACGAACTATGCAGTTCAGGTCAAGAATCATTTCCTACAGAACTCAAAGCAGAACCTCACTGGAGTTATTCTAAGGCAAAAAGTGGCTTATGGTTTTTAGAATGTTGTGCTTTCCCTCCCTTTGAGCCTCTATCATGGAAGACAATTCAAACTAAATCCCTACAAAAAGCACATGGCTGAGGAGTATCTCCAACAACTATTCCAGAACCATACATATCCTCATTTGCAACAGCACAGTGAGTATCTCTGTAATGGAAAAAAAGCACCTAGCAAACCCCACAAACCTACAGGTTTCAACCTAGAACTCCAAGGGGAAAGGAACTGCCTGTAAAAGTACCAACATTTTCTAATCTTCCCTAAAAGAAAGGATAAAAAAATCCAAATTGTAAGAGAGAAGCATTAATCCAAACACAACAGCTAACAACTTTTGCAGGTGTCTGTCCAATATGCTCTCTCAACAAGAACACCACTCACTGGGAGATATTCTCAGCGCCAAAAGAACAAAAAAATATTATCAAAAGGCTTTTTTCTTTGCTGTCGCTTCCCATTCAGAGGGCTTTTTAACTTCATATAATCATTTAATACAGCACTGAAGATCTGTAACAATCTCAATGAAGAAATGGCGTTATTACTTTACCACAGTTTAAAAAAATATCTGCTGTATAAATGTTTAATAACATGGACTTGATGAATAACAACTTGCTCCAAATTCCACTACAACTCCAGCCAGTCACTGGGAAACCTTGGGCTATGCAGTACTTCCTTCACACAGCTCATAATACCAGAAGTGGTGGGATTGGGTTTTGGAGGTCTGTTTTTTTCATCAAGGTGTCACACAAAAAAATCTGATGAGAATGTTTTAACACAGTTGTGTTAAATACTTGATGTCAACCCCATCTCAATTACAGCAGCCTAGGCGAGTATGCAACTTCCTAGTTCTGCAGTAATACACTTCTGGAGGAGACTGCTCAGGTTTCCTGAATAATTTTTAAGAATGCAGTTCTATTCAGAAATTGATCCATTTCTCCCTTCTTAAAAACTTACCCACACGCTCAGCCTGGTGAAATCTCCTACCTGTCCACAACACCTAACTAGCTGCTTTTGTTGTAAACATATCAAAGAGAAGGAAGGTGCTTTAGCACATTTCCAGGTCCTCTTCCCAAAACTAAAGATATTTTTAAATGGTAATTGTAAGAGAAGCCTTATCACTCCATACTACTTTTTCTCCAAATTCATATGAGCACATGCTACATGTTTATGTCAGCCCAAGTGATGATCTGTCACACACAAAGACTGCATGGAAATATGTCTTCAGAACAAGCAGATCTGTGATTATCCAATCACAAACAAGCCTCCCAGCCACTGTAAGAAAACACAGTAAGCCTCTGATGATGCAGGTTATTTCTCAGGGAGAAGGCAGTAAAAAGGAAAGGTATAATTCATTTCACAGTTAGAATTTCACAGATAAATGAATGAGGGAGAAGTATAAACAAAAGTTCCATCAGGCTAATGTGTCACATGTGCCCTTCAAAGACTGCTTTCCTTGAAGATCTCTCATCAAAGCATAAAATAAGGTGTGGAACCAAGCAGTACTAAGTCATAGAACTTCACAAGATCAGAGTTACAGCAGTGAAGTTCCAAAACAGTAGTTCTGCTACTATAGGATTTTCACTTTTTTAACAAGGAAGAGTCAATGGAAGGAGTAAAGAAATACATTTCTAAATAAAGGAAGAGTAAATGGAAAGAGTAAACAAATAGAGCTCTGAATGAAGGAAGAAACTAGACAGAATATTTTTAAATTAAAGCATACTTAAGCCAAACAGTCATAATACTTACTTACAAAGCTTAGGAACATCTCATACTCAGAAGTAATAGTACAATTTTCTAATAAAACTGAAATCACACAACTTGTCACAATGATCCAATTTTTAAAATATTCAACTTCTACATATTTTTTTTCCCAGAAGCTACTTTCACATATAAAAACATGGTAACTATGGAACGTGTGCAGAGAAGAGCCACAAGGATGAGCAGAGGGCTAAAGCTCCTCTGCTATGAGGACAGGATGAGAGTTGGGGTTCTTCAGTCTAGAGAAGGCTCCAGGGAGAGCTTATTGTGGTCTTCCAGTATCTGAAGGGGGCTACAAGAAAGCTGGGGAGGGACTTCTCAGGGTGTCAGGACCAGAGGGAATGCAGCAAAACTAGAAGTGGGTAAATTCAGATTTGATGTTAGGAAGAAGTTGTTCACCATGAGGCTGGTGAGACACTGGAACAGGTTGCCCAGGGAGGTGGTGGAAGCCTCATCCCTGGAGGTTTTTAAGGCCAGGCTAAACATGGCTCTAGCAACCTGATCTACTGTGAGGTGTCCCTGCCCATGGCAGGGGGGTTAGAACTGGGTGATCTTTGAGGTCCCTTCAACCCTGACAATTCTGTGACTTTCAGTTGCCTTGGCCTTCTATGACTAAAATTTAAAATAAGCTCTTGTAGGTGTTCTCAGGCTAAGAAAAAAAGAATGGCTGAGTTAGTAGCGAAGAGTCTAATTCTTCAGACATAAAAAGCACATCATCTTCATTCATGGTGGCACATGGCTTAGAGAGCAAAACTCAGATGCTATGAAAGACATTAAGAAATACCATATATATCTTTTCCATGGTCAAACATAAGAGTGCTATAAACATTTCATTTTTCCTGTCATGGGCTTTTCTTGCATGAATCTGAATAGGGACTGAATAGCCAGAAAAGACATGAAAGCTGCAACTGCTTGCACCTCAAAATATCTTTTAAAGAAGTAGTATTATAATCGTTCTATAAAGGGGAGCTCAAATAGAAAGTGAGTTACTGAAGGCATGCAAGAAGTGTGTGGCAAAATAAAGCCCTCAAACCCATCAGAAGCAAGAAACTTCATGTTGCAACATTCTTCCTCTCCAGAACATTAAAACAGACACCTAGAGCATAGATTTTTCAAACCACTGTTAATTCTTCCCATAACAGTATAATCTCCCATCCATTCATCTGCTTCTGGGGTGGGATTGTGGAAGTGTTATAGAAGAGAAACAACAACAAAAAACAATTTAGTGAATCAATTTCTGATTGTCAGAAATCACAGCAGAAGAGCCAAACTTACAAAGTTGACAGCAAGGGTTCCCTTGCGCTGCCTCATCTGCATCCCAAATGCTTCTGATCTGCTGCCCTTGCGCCTTCGCGTCACCTCATCTTCAAGGAAAACGGTTCAGTGTCAGTCACATCACATCAACACACATTTAACTTGCAAAAACAGAACAGATGTTCAGCCTTGTTTCCTGCCTTTCCTATCAGAAGCAACCTGAAGGCCTAAAGCAAGCAGAAGTGCCTTGTTATACCTGGCCAGTTGAAAATAAACAGGGTGTAGTTTGCTTGTTCTGATGACGGCCATCACCTTACAGAACAGACTGAATTACACTCAGAACTTGTGCACTTAGCTGCTAGGATCAGTTTGAGCACTGCCAAACCCTGTTTGCCCTTCCAGTCACTCACTTCATGCAACAGGTGCTTGACTGTTATTGTTACTTTGTACTACACAAAGAGCTGAAACCATGCGGAGTTGCAGGAAGCACCCTGTAACTCTCTCCTGAATGAAACCCTAGAATCCTTGGCTGCTTTCTTTTCCCGGTTAGAATGATTTGCTTACTTCATAATGCTGTCTCTAGAGATATGTAGAAAGATGTAACAGCCTTGTTACTTTTAAAGCAATAAGCCCAAGATTTAATTACCCTCTTTATCCTTTGCTCCCAATGCCAGTCCCATCATCTTGGGTCCAGCTCCAAAGATCTGCAGCTTCTTCAGTTCAGTATTTCTACTCATTTCTCCAGCCTCCACCTAAAAACAAGACCACACCAGCACAAGCCATCAGTATTTTGCCTCCAGATCTCTTATTTATACTCTACTCTTACGTAAATCAGCTCATCAAGAGAAAGAAAACAGCAGCACAAGAAGACTGACTTTAGAAAAAGAAAACTATGAACAAATGTAAATGGAACAAGAGACAGTATTTTTGTACCAGCTTTCTAAATGATTTCCAATTTGGGTTACAGATAAACTACAGTTATCTATATAGCAGGTAAGAGAAAAAGGTTTGACATTCAGAAGAAAAAAAATACTGTCAGAGTTGTATATTCACAAACAATCACCATGTTTCAGTCAGGTTCTTGGATGTTAACATTTACACCGTTTCAAGAGCACTTTTGTCCTTGAGCAGAGACATACACTGACACTCCGAGTTCCAACCTACTTCCTTAAGCTCTGCTGCTCCTAAGTTTGTGGTGAACACAACTCTTGCAATCACAGCTAATCATGGTGCCCTTACAACCTCAAAATCAGAGTGGAAAGATCCATTAGGAGACAACTCCATGCCCCTACCACTGTTGTTTCCTGCAGTGTTCTGTTCAACTGAACTTCTTCCTGTTTTTCATTCATCACCTACCTTCATTTGCCACAAACCTAACAGCAGTAAGAACCTCCATATTCTATCTGCGATGCTACTTTTATGTTGTACCTTGCTGGTTCTGTTGCCTCTGACAATGCTTTCTGAGCTAATAGGGAAGGCCACTAAATTCCTCATTTGCAGTCTTCCTCCTGAAATTCACTGCTCTTAAAAGATTGCAGTAAATCTAATTCCAACAAGGTCATCCTCAAGTAAATTGATGATAATACTTCCCCTGTTCTTTTCCACAGAATTATGGTCTGATATCATGCATGAAAAGCATGGACTTGAGGGGTGGGCCAGAGGCTGGATAAGGAATTGGCTGGATGGTCACACTCACAGAGCTGTGGCCAATGGCTCAATGTTGAAATGCAGACCAGTGACAAGTGGCATCCCCCCAGTGGTGTTGAACACCTTTGTGAAGCACTGTTTGCTGTGAAGCAGCAAACACCACCAAGCTGTGTGGTCTGGTTGACAGGCTGGAGGGAAGGGATGGCATCTAGAGGGACTTGATCAGGCTTAAAGGTAGGCCCCAAGCCAACCTCATGAAGTTCAACAAGGCCAAATGCAAAGTCCTAAACTTGGGTCAGGGCAACCCCAAACACTAATATAAGGCTGGGTGAGGAATGCCTCAAGAGTAGTCTCACAAAGAAGGACTTAGGGGTAGTCAGTTGATGAAAAGTTGAAGATCTGGGAACACACTTTTTGCAAGGGCTTGTAAAAAGCATCCTTGTAGCCCTCTGTGAGACTCTCTCCAGTAGATGGCTGTCCCTCTTCAACTGGGAAGCCCAGAACCAGATGCTGGATGCTTCTGAAAGCACTCCAGGATCCCATTGGCCCTCTTGGCCACAAGGGCATTTCTTGCCATTTTCTCATGCTAACAACAACACAAAGCTGCATCACACTTCTACACTGTGTTTTCTCCAGAAGTAAAATTAACTTTGTCAAACTGCAATTCCATTCTCAGCTCTTCTCTGGCCTGCAGAATGCAGACGTATTTTGTTTCCTTCACTTTCTCAACTAGAAGTACAACCCAAAGGCTTTTCTTGTACATGGGTGAATCCTAACATGATCCAGATACACTGGATTCACACACACTATCTTTTTTCTATTGTTAAGGGTTGGACAACTTCAAAACATTTGCATCCTCACCACTCCACCCCCAGTGCACAAGACCAGAAGAGTTACAAGCAAGAACTGATGCATTTACAAACTGTGAGCAGTTGTCGGCACAACCCAGAGTTCTTTTGTTTCACATCACTGTTCTCATGGAATGGAACCTTTCACATTGAAAAAAAGGAAGCTTATTTTACTAACTGTTATTTTGCAATCAACCACATCTATAAAAGACACCTGAAAGCAGATATACTACTCAAAATTTGGGTTAGTTCTTCAGATAATTCTCTGGCCACCAATATCCCCTGAAGAGGATATCAATTCTTTATTTTTCCAATGTTTCATTTCTTGAGCAAAGACAATCTCACAAATGGATTTGTCTTCTGGAGGAGCAACCCACACTGCCTTTCCCAGCCACTTTCCCACGTGCACTACAGGGACCTTATCTCCCCGCACCAGTGTGTAAGGGTTCTATTTGGGAAGAACCAGGATGGTTAGCAGTTCCTCTGGAATTAACCAGCCAAGTGGCTTCTGCTAAATTTGCATGCCAAATCATGCTGTAACCGTGTTAGACAATTCCCTTACAAACTAAAATCCACCCTAACAAGTCATCTATGAAGATCTACTCCTTTTTTTTTTCTCCTCCTAAATTTAAACCTTCCTTAACGATATTCTCTTTTCCAAACTTGAATTGATTCTACTTTTTGTTGACCTCATCTATTCAGAAACAATGTATTCAACTGACAGCTGACTGCATGATCCAAAAGACTCTCAACCCATCTTTCAGGATAGAGAATTCTCCTTATGTTTTCTTTCATTTTCACTTTCTCTAGAAATTCAATAATTTGGTTTTCTTCTTGAAGTCTACCACCTGATTCTACTACTGAGGATCTTTCTCCATTGCTGATTATTATATATATGCTTTCTTATTCATCACCCACTCTTAGATAAGTTATCTGCAAGCTGCAGAGCATTCTTGGGAAGTATTTGTAGAACTTTAGTGAGAGGCAGGGGTCAGTGCAGTCAGCCGTGCTCACTACCCAGGCCTTGGGCTACTCGGCACACTGCACACAAAGCCTTCAGGTGTATCAGCTAGGGCAGAATGACATTGAGCTAGCAGCTTTTCACATGATTTGCATATTGCCTGTTCTATGAATACTGCTGTGATTCTGTGATGGAGGCAATCAGTGGTATAATCCCAGGTAAGCACTTCAAACAGTAAGCAGAGTCCTGTCTACAATAAAGAGGCACTGAAAACTGGAACCATTTCTCATCATTCCCCAGAGAGTTACACTTCCACCATTTGGGGCTACTGAGAACAAGGCTTGGTTTCTAAGTACAGTTTCAGAGTTGACTTCAGAGAGTTACACACAGCTTCCAATACAGCCAAAACCACTTCTTTTGCTAAGCAAGTAGGTTGAGCTTTACCTGCACTGAGAGACTAATTTCAGCCATTTTAATAACTGCTTAAAAATGAGGATGGCTACAGGCCTAATTAAAAACATTTGATATATAAAATGTATATAAAATCTATATAAATATATATAAAATCTATATAAATATGTATATAAAAATCTATATAAATAACCTCTATTAAAAATATATGACGTCTATATAAAATGTACTTTTTGCAGATGATCCAATTAAAATCAACTCTCATTTCTGAAATGCAGCCCTTTCACTGAAATAAAGCAGATATACTGTGCTGTAATCATCACAGAATCATTTTCTTCCAACAAGACAAAAACCCAAGAACCATTATTCTACTGAAATCAGCAGAAGACAAGATCTCACAGGATCCTAATACTATGGTGACGCTCAAATCATGAGAAAGGCCATGCTAGCATTATTCACAAGCTTTGTTCAAATTCCACAGAACAAATGACTGCTTCCGTTCCTGCAGCATTCACAACTTTTCTGGATAGCTTGCTAATAATACAGGGCTGGAGAGATCTGGTAAGATCACAGGCTGGAACTGCTTGTCTGATGCATTGTTATGTGGCTATGACAAATAACATCAAGCCATTTTCAGCAAGCTGAGAAAACAGACATAAAGGACAGTTTAGTCTAAATCAGTCACATCATCAGATAAGAAGATGAAGGTTTATGAAGATACTCAAAATATCTTGGTGATAAGAAAGTATTTGAAAAAAAACTTTGTGGTGCTTCAAGTAAGCCTAGACTGGCACCAAGCAAGCAGTTGCATACAAATCCAGCTTTTGCCCATGTTCTGCTGATTGGCCAGCAAGGAGCTACTAGCCATGCTGTAAAAAGCACCAGGATGCTGCCAGCAACAGATAGCTTTGCCAAATGGTGAAGGCCTGCTTCAAATAATGTAATCACAGAATCGGGGTTGGAAGGGTTGGAAAGGACGTTGAAAGCTCATCTAGTCCAACCCCCCTGCCAGAGCAGGATCACCCAGGAACACATCCAGGCAGGTTTTGAACATCTCCAGAGAGGGAGACTACACAACCCCTTTAACAGAAGCAATGGAGCCATAAGGACAAGCCTTCAAGACTATTTCTAATGATGCAGTAGTTAAAATGGTGGTGATTTGGTTTCAGATTCCCTGGAGGACATTGCCAGGATTTAACATCCCCTAGTAGAACAGCAGAATCTTACAGCACCATCTATCCAGAAGAAAAGGAGCTGCTCTTCAGCAGAACCCTTGTGGAAATCCTGCTTTGTTTCTTCAGCAAAGCAGTCTGCCCAGCTGGAGGGAATCAGTCTCGAGTGCAATTGCCATAATAAACAAGGACTTACCTAACCCTGTTTGTGTAACTAATGGGTGTACCTGAAAGAGCTCTACAAAATTTTGAACCCTGCTTGAGCAGAAGTTTGATCATTTCACAAACAGCTTTCTAGCTGTTTCATTTCCACACCTAGATAAACTACAAAGGTAGCCAGGCCAGCTGTCAATAAACAAAAAGCAGCTTTCAAACATTTCCACTTAAATAGTGCAGCAATGGTAAGCAAACCAGGCCTCGAAGAGGCATCCTTCTCTGGATTTTATTTAAACAAAGACTGCTTCCTGGTAGTGGTTTTGAGCAGGCTGCCACAGCCAAACAAAGGCCACTGCACTGCCAGTGTTGCTGTGCTGGTGGAGTCAACGTTCTCTCTGTAAAAGCCACTGGGCAGGGAAGGGTACCTGGGATTTGACGCGCCTGGTTCTCTTCAGCACAACATTCATTCTTGAAGCCTGCTTTGGGGACACCTGGGCATCTGAGCTGAGCTCCTCAACCTCCACTTTTTCCTTAAGGTCCAAGTTTGGCTTTTGGATGCCCTAAAGGATCAGAACACAGAACACCAGGCTCATCAATCAGGCAGTGCCAATCGTTCCATGGACTGTGAATCACTCTGCTGAGAAACAGGATGAGTGAAATCACACAGCATCACACAGGCCATTTGGAACAGAGATCAGTTCATCTACACACTCTTTATACAAGGCAGCAATCTCAAGCTCATAGAAACACACAGACATCCTTCCAGATAATCCTATCGTCTTTTGCCCTATTTTCCTCCCAAGTGAGGCTGGCCTCAGTCCTAAAAAAAGGGCTATCAGAAAATAACTACACAACGTCACGCTCCAGCTGCTAGCGCTGCTCTGTCACAGGTAAGCATGAGGGTGGCTGTAGGTTTGTTTACACAGCTAAAGCTTCTAAAAAAGCACAGACCCTGTATTTGAGTTGCATATACAGTAATAAATAGCATTCTACATGCAGTTTGGGGCTCCTCTTCACATCATGCAGAAGCAGCACCATACCATAAGGCTGACCCCAGACTGGAAGAGCTCATAAGGGTACAAGATTCGTTCATAATGAGACTTGAGTAGCGACCCAGTGCCTTTTCCTGGCAGGTAGCCAAGTCGACTTGCCACTTTAGACCATTTCTTCTCCTTAGTAACTACTTCAAAGCCTCCTTTGCTGGCAACAATCTGAAACACAAAGAAGTTAAGGGGTTTGAGCTGCTCTTGCATATACCAAGAATCAACTAAACTAGTCAAATGTTAAAAGAGTCTATTAAACAAACAAGGAGTGACAAACTCCTGGATTTAGTCTTTGCCTCCTGAAGGACCACTATTTTAATAATAAACACTTATCTTTATTACTCAATGTATTCAAGATGACAATTTTCCTAGCAAATATAAATTGCACAGCGTCCTAGACAGGAGAAGTTGGACGGTTAAGGTTTACCATGTGTTGGAGAGAATTCAAACCCCAGCATCAGAATAAACCGAAAAGTTAATTCCCACCAGACTTGCACTCTGATGCAAAACACAAGTCTGGCTAGAAGTGAAGCCCATTCTGACCAACCCCAGACAGAAGGCAGTGGAGGAGCTCACAATACAGAGTTACAGAAACTCTCACAAGACACTGAACAGAAAAGACAGACTGCTATAAAAAGAGAGGGAACCGAATCTACCTTCCAAATTAACTCAGTCCAGTTTTTACACCTGACTTCAACTGGTTTGAGTCTAGTAATTCACATACTGAACTACCACATGTAAGTAATATGGACATAGAACAAACCCCAGACCGTTTGCCTTTAAGCAATGATTGTAACAGCAAAGGTGCTTCCTTAGAAACTCTGGCCACATTTTCATTATGTCCACTCCCTTCACAGATTCACTGCCAAACACCTTAAAACCCAAACAGATTTTCATTTCTTTGATATTATTGTAAGACTAATAGCATCTCTACAACAGTGTAGAGTCTTGCATGATGCTTCTTGACACATGCTTACTGTTTTGCAGACTGTTAGAAACCTCGGTGCAAAAAAGTTTTGTTGCTGTAGTGAAATTCACAGCTGACTTAAATTCAAGTTGAATTGTGACAGTGATGAATTATTTAATTCTGGTTGCTCCCATAATCAGGGATAGCTACAGTTAGATCAAGCAATAGTATTATTGGCCATTTCTTTTAAATCCTATATACAGCAAACTACTGGAAAAGCCGTTTTATACCAACTATTCCTAAATTTCAACTTAACTTGAAAATCTCCACAAAAAATTTGATTTCTGAAATTAGCTAGGCAAGAACAAAGACTAGAGGAGCCCCTAAGTAAGTAAGCTTAGCCCTGTGTATCTGCAGGCAACTGAAATGTTCTGTTAACAGCAACCTGATCTTTCTCAGTACCTCTAAGATAGTCTGCATGTACCAGCAAACCACCAGAGACATGAAAAGAAAAACAAACAAAAGCAATCTAAAAGACATTTTATCAGCTTTTCTCTAGATTTTACCATCAGTTCCAGACTGTCACTCCTTTACTTTAAAAAAAAAAAAAAAAAATCAATTAATATCTTTGAATTTTTACCTTCCTAAAAAAATCTTGCTGAGGAATGGAAACTGATGCTGTAAACTAGATACACCAGAATTACCTTATCTTAATTCCTTACTTTGCAAAAGGAATCTACCCACTTATATGAAAAACTCATCTTTAGCAGGCAAGTTTATAACAGCAGATGGATTCTGACAGTGCAAAGGCAAATTCCTAAAAAGAATGTGTGTGCAAACTTGGAAAAAAATCCCACACAACTATAGTAGCATAAAGTTTTAGCAACCCTTAAGCCAAACTTGGTTTGGAATTTAATTAAAGCAATTATTCCAGAAGTTGACATGATAAACCCTCAAAGATGTGTGTTTATGTCACGTAAAGGACATATATTGGGAGAGAGAAGGAAGCAATTATAACGTGGCAGAACTGCTAGGTCAGGAGCTGAACTGCATTCAAGTGTACCTCTGCTTTGTCAAAACCCACCTCACACTCCTGTAGCTCAAAAACGAGAACCAAAAAGCAAGTGGCCAGCTGACATCAGAATGTTCAAGCTGTATGCAACAAACACATGATGTATGGAAACCAACCAAAGGCAACTGATTTAACTGTGCTTGATATGTCTGACATAACCATTCAATTAGAAAAAATACTCTTTTACTGTATTTTTCCACTCTCCCATTTAATCTCTGTACTACTGAGATCAATGCCATAAAATAAACCTTCCCTGCTGCTTGGCTTCTTGATCTTGAATGAAAAACAATGTCCCTGTCAGACCAAGGCCTACACAACTGCTTACTCACCTTGCTCAGCCCATACAGATCCAGTATTTTTCTCTCCACCACAGGGATTTTTAAATTGGATCCTTGGAGTTCCCAAAACTTTGCTAACTGATCCAAGAAGTCCAGCTTCACTCTTGTCATTGCCTGCAATCCATGAAGGAAGACAAATGTGTACACCCCAAAACATAAGTAAAAACACCTCACAGTCCTGAGAAAAAACATGCCATGGTTTTGTAGTGTTTGTATGTCTGAAGTGCAACTTGGCAAGTAAACTCTTAGTCATGTAACAAGCCCTAGAAACAGAAACACTGACATAAAGAAAGATCTTTACAAACAGAAAATTGGATATACTTTTTCTCTCAGCATTCAAAAGCCTATAAACCAAACTCCTACCTAGGAACTTCTGGGTTTGAAATCAAAATGCCACCCTCATGAAAAATCAACGTTTCAGGAAGCAACACAGGAGCCATCATTAAAATGTACTTTTGGAGGGGGAGAGTTACAAACAGTTTTAATACATGCCTTAACCATGCAGAAGGGCCTCCTCCTTTGAGTGTTTCTGGAGTGCCCAAACCCCTTTCCCTTTACAAGCCAAATGATGGATGACATTTTGATGTAGGAGCACAACAAGGCTTTGAGAAGTATTATTGAGCAAACAAAAAAATCAAGGCAGAATGGGACTCCTACTACTTTCAAGAAAGCTCCCAAGGACTTTTGAATCATGAAATGAACAAACTATAAGATGACTATAAATAAATCAGTTTATTTTAAGGGTTAAAATGCATTATCAAGACAACATAACATAACCAGGGGCTTGAGAATAGTAAATATTTTAACAAAGAAAAAAATCTTTTGCCTGTGAAGCCCTGGAGGCTTGACACTGGCTCTTCTTACTAAACAGGGTCCTTGGCATTCATTTTAGATGTTTCCAGTTGAATGTGGAAAAAAAAAAATCTTGTGGTTATTTTGGGTAATAAAAGACAAACCAGACTTTTCTCAACACTGTGGAGAGTTATTCTATATGAACTCTGCCAGTGCCAAGTATAAACTCTGCTATGGTCTATGGGTTTCTAATGTCTTCCCCATCCAGAAACCTGCCAAAATGCCTTCAGTGCAAACACAAAGGTGTTATCAAGACTGGAGGAGCTCACCTCCAGTTCATTCAGGCGCTGGATTCGTGGAGTGAAACGAAAGCTTTGTACTTCACAAGCAAATGGAGGCTGCCAGTCCTACACAGAGAAACAAAAAGACATTTCATTGCTTCAAGAAATTTCTCCGAAAAAGCACAACCCAGAAGACCCTAACCATGTCTTGAGTAAACAACCTCTCGAGTAAATTAGCTTCTCGGTGTAACTGCTTACATCATTTTCCAATTCTATGCCATTCTTCTGCTTTTAAAATAATGTTCCTCTGCAGCATTTCAGTTTGGAGATCCTCACAGAATTAAAAATATCAAAGAACATAAAAGAAACTAAGGTTCAAAGAACTTCAGCATTCATTACCTCACAGGGAGTTTAAACACAAGGGACACTGTGTAGCCTGTTGGTTATTTACTTGAAAAAAATAAAGTTCCATATGCACAGCACATTGCAAAATTCTCACAGTCAACAGTGACAAAGCCTAAATAAAGGAAATTATTAAGCATCTGTCTTGCTTCATGTTTGTCTACAGTCATTTCAATACAGATAAAATCACCAGTTGGGAGTCCTATTTTTTAACAGAAAGGCAGCCTTGAGCAATGACTTTCTCCATACAGTCAGCAGTCAGTTCAGCCACATGTGCCTCCTAGCCCCACCTCTCAAAACCATGTTAAGACATCAAAACAAGCATAATTCAGCTTGCTAAGAGGTATGAAGTTACAGCAGATTATCTGTCCATAATGCAATAGAGTTAGGATGGCCCGTTCCAGGTGGGCAAGCCACACAAAGTATTTTTTATTTGCACTGCTGCAGCATATAAAGGCCTCAAGCACAGTCGTAAAATATTTACAGCTCCTAGGAATGGAAAAGAATAATAACAGCAGAAAAGGTTAGTATAAAGTGTCTGATGTAGTCCTTATTGCAGGCTGCAAATCAACCTGACACATGCATCCTGCAAAACCCTGCAATGCAAACAGCTAAGCTAAGCTGTGTTCCAACAGCCAGGAAAGTTCTACTCATTCTCAATGAACAGGATCTGGATCCATTTCTTGTGGCCTCTCAACCTAAGCCATTCTGCTTATTTTAGAAAGGGCAGCCCCTTGGAGGTCAAGTTTTCACCACATCACTAAACCAACCAACTAGATTGCAGCAACCCAGACAGGTCAGGAGAAGAGAAAGGATCATGAAATCTAACCAGCAATCCCCATATCCAAGTTGTTATCAGTTACATACCTTTCCCCTCCCCCCTCCGGTTTTTCTTCATCCTCTCTCTGAGTATTTTCATCTTTCTTTGTTTAAGGCTGTATTAAAAGTTTATGTATACTTCAATTATGAAGTGATCTAACCACCTTTTGCTAAACTGCCTTATGTTCTCAGCTAAATAGTTTACCAGGTCACAGAACAAGTCATCATAAAACGATCATCAGAGAGACTAAGGTTCTCCTCCTAAACTGCTGTGCATAAACATAATTCTCCTGCACAAACAGGCTGGCTGCACTTGTATTACAAATAAGGATTACGTTGATAAACAACGACCCATTAATAAGAAATGCTCTTCCTCCTGCCCTCTCCCCACTCCCGGAGCAAACGTCTAATCGCACCTACAAAGCCCTGGCAGTTTTCAGAAGTACACTGCTGGTTTGGGGTTCTTTTGAAAGTAAAAACAGGGTGAAGGCCCTGGCATCGCCGTGCTCTGCTAGCTTCTTACCTGCTCCAATGCAACCTCAACAAAACCTACCTCTGAAGTTAAAGACTATGTAGGTTCCTTGGTGTCCCTTGCACAGGCACCGAGGCCTATGGAAGGCGAGATACTTAACCCTAGGCAGGCACTGGTAGTGGGGGAAGGGGTTTCCCAGGTTCCTACGTCCACAATTCTGCCACCGAGACTTCGGGCCCTCTCAGACCTCAGAGCGTACCCCGAGGAGCCCATGGCATACGGTGAGCCTCTCCTGACCACCCTGGGCCCAGCTTGGCCCTCCGCCCTGCCCCCAACCCAGTGTCCGGACGGGCGGTACCTTGGGGGGCCGGATCTTGCAGATGCCCGTTTTCTCGGCCAAACCGCGGATGCGGCCGATGAAGCCGAGCGGGTCGCTGAACTCCTCCCAGCTGGGCTCAAACACAGGGCACTCAGGCGGGGGCACGAACTCGGCCGCATAGCGCAACCCACCACCCCCCGACATGACGTCAGGGGGACAGCACCGACGATGAGGGGAGCGCACAGAGGGGCGCGGCGGGGCAGGGCGCAGAGGGGCGGCGGGAGTGGGCCCTTAGAGGAGGTCGATGGGGCTGGACCGGTGGCCGAGGCGCATCCTCCGCAGCGGCTGCCGGGCAGGACGGTCGCCGGGAGGGGGCAAGGGGAGAGCACCGGACGCGGTGGGGCGCTTGTGCGGAGCGGCGGAGCCGGCTCCCACCGAAGTGTTGTTGTCCCGTCCCTCGGGGCTGTCTTCCCCCGCACCGAACCCCTTACGCTCGCGTTCCAGCTCGCCGGAAGTTACGCGAATCGCCTTGAGCCCTCCCCCGGAACCTGATGGCGATGTTGCCTTCCGACCCACAAAGTAGTCCCTCTGCCACTCTTATGGCGAGCAGGATCCTAATACTGAGGAACCGGCCGCCTCCCGGGCCCGCCGTTTCCAGAGACGCTTCTCCGACAGAGCCCAGAACGAAACTATTTCACTTCACCACCCCTCAGGACACCCCACGGCGCGACTAGGAGACAAGGAAAACCACGCAGACCGAATAGGGCGGGGTCGCCCCCACTTCCGCCGCGGAGGAATGTGCGAGGCAACCCGAGCCATTCACTTCCGGCGCTGAGGGGCCCATTGTCTGCGCCGGACGTCAGAAGAGGGCCGGGAGCTCCGCCCCTCGCCGCTGACCCCGCCCCCGGGCGCTGGGTGATGGAGGGGCGGCCGGCAGCTGCCTCAGCGCCACTGGGGGTGCTGAGGTGTGCTGTCCCCAGCGCCCCAGGCCGTGTCTCCCGGCAGCTGGTGCCAGCATCCTGCACGGATTCCCATCCTCTGGGTTTCATCTTTTGCAGAAAATAAGCCGGCAGCGCCATAGCGCTCGGAGGTGTTGGCTGGGTACCCCATATGCAGGCCTGTAGTAATTCATAGAATTATGTGAGGCTTTGTCTTGGAAGTTCAAAGTCATCTTCTCCAACCCCCTTTCAGTGAGCATCTTTAACTAGATGAGGCTGCTCAGGGCCCTCTTTCCAAGCACCAAGCATCTACCAGCTCTCTGGGTAACTTGTGCCACTGTTTTGCCAAAACAAAACTGCACAAAAATATTCTTCCTTATCTAATCTGAATCTAATATCATAGTTTAAAATTATTATCCCTTATTCTCTTATAAAATTATTATCCCTTATTCTGTTACTACAACCCCCAATAAAAAGCCACTCTTTCTCTGTGCTACAAGCCTTTTTTATATGTTGAAAAGCTTCCTCCAAATTGAACAACCCCAACTCTCTTAGCCTTTCTTCACAGGAGAGGTGCTCCAGAGCTCTGATGATTTCTGTGGCCCTCCTTTGGACCTGCTCCAACAGGTCCAGATCTTTTGTGTGCTGAGGGCTCAATATTCCTGGTGGGGGAGCGTCACCAGAGTAGAGGATCTTCTGGAATCCCCTCCCTCAACCTGCTGGCCACACTCTTTTTGATGAAGCCCAGGATATGGTTGGCTTTCCATGCTGTAAGCGCACAATGCCAGCTCTTGTCCAGCTCTTCAACCACCAGTTCTTGCATGTCCTCCACAGATCTCCTCCATCCCCCAGCCAGTATTGATACTTGGCATTGCCCTGACCCAGCCACAGGACCTTAATAAAAAGCTTGTATGAAGTAGTCCATGATCAACCACCAACCTCTGTGCTACATATAGATACTCTGCTGATCATCTCCCCATACAGAATATTTTGTTTACAAAGTTCAGTACAAGTTGGGACTCAGTGGGTGCCTTTTTCACCTATTCATTAGGACATAATCTTCTAAAAATAACTGCATGTTGCTTTTTCTTTTTTTTTTTAACCCAAACCCCTGCCTTCAATGTTCACCATGCTCCACATCTCACGTTATTCCTACTGTTTATTGCAGCCTTGGTCCTGCTGTGCTATTTCAGCCTCAGAAAAAGTAATGTCCTCCTCCTGTTACCATGAGGCTTACAAAATCCACTTCAGACAGATGTTTATCTGCACCAGTTCCCTGCCAGACTGAAGAGATGTCATCCACAGTTGACTTACGGGAATCATAGAATCACAGAATTGTCAGGTTTGGAAGGGACCTCAAGGATCATCCAGTTCCAACCCCCCTCCCATGGCCAGGGACACCTCACACTACATCAGGTTGCTCACAGCCACATTCAGCCTCGCTGCAAAAACCTCCAGGGATGAGGCTTCCACCACCTCCCTGGGCAACCTTTTCCAGTGCCTCAACACCCTCATAGGGAAGAACTTTTTCCTAATATCCAATCTGAATCTTCCCACTTCTAGTTTTGCTCCATTCCCCTCAGTCCTATCACTCCCTGACATCCTAAAAAGTCCTTCCCCACCCTTCTTCTTAACTGCAAGGCCACAAGAAGGCCTCCTTGGATCCTTCTCTTCTCCAGACTGAACAGCTCCAACTCTCTCAGTCTGTACTCATAGCAGAGCAGCTCCAGCCCTCTGCTCATCCTTGTGGCCCTTCTCTGGACACCTTCCAGCATGTCCATATCCTTCTTGTAATAGAGGCTCCAGAACTGGATGCAGTACTCCAGGTGGGGGCTCACCAGAGTGGAGTAGAGGAGGAGAATCGCCTCCCTCGACCTGCTGGCTCTGCTTCTCTCAATGCAGCCCAGGCTCTGGTTTGCTTTCCAGGCTGCAAGTGCTCACTGCTGGCTCATGTTGAGCTTCTCATCCACCAGCACCCCTGAGGCCTTTTCTTCAGGGCTGCTTTCAAGCCAGTCACTGCCCAGCCTGTTTTTGTGCCCCAACCAGATGCAGGACCTTCCACTTGGTCTTGTTGAACATCATGAGGTTGCCATGGGCCCAGCCCTGCAGCCTGTCCAGATGCCTCTAGATGGATCCCTTCCCTCCAGCCTGTCTGCTGCACCACACAGCTTGGTGTCACCAGCAAACTTGCCGAGGGTGCACTCAATGCCTCTGTATATGGCACCAACAAAGATGTGGAACAAGACTGGTCCCAGCAGTGATCCCTGAGGGACTGTACTTGTCACTGGACTCCACTTGGCCATGGACCCATTGACAGCCACTCTTTGGGTGTGGCGATCAAGCCAGTTCGTTACCCACTGAATGGTCCATCCCTGGAACCCAGACTACACCAGCTTGGAGACCAGGATGAGGTGCAGGACAGTGGTGAAGGCTTTGCTCAGGTCCAGGTAAATGACATCAGTTGCTTGGCCTTCATCTATTAATGTTGTGACCTTGTCACAGAAGGCCACCAGGTTTGTCAGGCAGGATTTGCCCTTGGTGAAGCTGTGCTGATTGTACCCAACCACCTCTTTGTTATTCTTCTGTCTCAGAAGTGCCTCCAGGAGGATCTGCTCCATGATCTTACCAGGCACAGAGGTGATACTGCCTGGTCTATAGTTCCCTGGGTCATCCTTCTTTCCCTGTTTGAAAATGGGAGTTATGTTTCCCCTTTTCCACTCAGTGGGGACCTCCCCAGCCTTTCATGACTTTTGGGATATAATAGCGGTTTAGCAACCTCATCCCCAGTTCCCTCAGCACCCGTGGGTGTATCTCATCAGGTCCTATGGACTTGAACACTTTCAGGTTCTTCAAATGGAAACAAAGGGTCTCAATGCAAATAGATCACTTGGACAAAAGTTGTAGGTAAGTACAAACTGGTCTTATAAAATACCCAGTGACCAATGGTTATTGCATTTACAGGATCAGAGAAGGTTAGGGGTGTGGTGAATGATGCTTATGCCTAAGACTACATCTCAAATAGTGGCAGGACACGTCCCTACATGTTGAGCTTGAACCCCCACTTCCCTCTCCCTTCTGGAGTGTGGAGGGGGAAGTCTTGGCGCCACTTAGTCTGGGTAAACAATCTCCCTGGGCCCGTTGGAGTAAACAAAACTCAGGCGACATGCTCGTGCTGGCTTTGTGTAAGGGTCATGCTTACACTAGATTTGGTGAAACATCATTTCATTAATTGCTCAGTTTACCAAGGATGCTCACTGGACCAGTGTTTGTGTGGCAAATGTTAAATAGGGATTGTTTTGGTAAACCAGTGTTCTGTGTTCAGTGCTCCTTGCTCCATGCTTGTATCTGTGCCTGTTCCCATGTGCGCGCCCGTGTTTGCCTCGCGCCTTGCGCTTTTGTCCGGGACTTGAACCGGTGTTTTGAGGGCATCGCCGCAGATCGCCGCCGTTTCCTGACTGACCGGCCAAGCACACCGTCCGTCCTGGATCGGTACAGCCGCCCTGAAGTGGGGACATCGTTTCGGCAGGACCAGCACCTCACCGGCCAATCCCCGCAGATAGCGGAAAAGGTCGCCCCAGCCTCGCAGAGAAGCCGCCTTTGCCGTACCCTGCGACCGCGGCGACAAGGCTTTTTCCCCTGAAACGGCAAGCTTGTTTTACACAGCGTACCCCGCAAACTGAGTTGCAAAAGCCTCCAACGCTCACCGGCAAACTTCCAGGACCCTTTTGTTCTGAGACACGCTACAACCACATGGTGCAGCACCACGCGGTCGGCTCCATTTCAGTTGCTTTATTAGAGTACATCCGTGCTACAATTTCCGGAAATAGAAAACAGTATTAAGAAAAGACCTTGTGAAGTTCTTCAGTTAGTGAGTAAGCTAAATATTTCTTTCTAGAGTTTCTGTAGTAGTTTGTGCAAACTGCCTGTTTGTAGACTTGCCGATCCCTGACAAGCACTCACCCCCCCATTTCTGAATTAGTTTCACTTTCTAAACTTCTAGATTTTCTCAAACTGCTTAAAGCACCCGTATATATATACATTCTGCAGAATTGATTCTTTCCAACTGAATAATAGAACCTGTAAATATCAATTGTAAATAACTTGTAATATAGTGTAAATAAATATTTATAAAACCTCTATAAATATCTCTGTCGCTTATTTTCGGCGAGAATTTACATTTCACATCAGTTATGGTGCAGTGTAAGGGCTATTCAATAAGTGAACATTTCTGCAGAATGGGATATATACTGAAAAAATCTGATCTAGAATGGGCCAGAGAAAATTTGACAAATTCGGACCAAATCATTGAAAAACTGACCGAGTATGTGATCGAGCTATGTATTGAACTGTCAGCAATGGCCGAGGAGAGGGTCATTGCGATTGGATCCTGCATAACATGAGCACAAGACGAATGTACAGTATTAGAGAAAATGATTTAAAAACTTGATGAAAAAAACAAGTTGCTAGAAAGAGAGTAAGAGAAGCTGGAGGCACAAAACAGAAACTCCATGATTTATTAAGGCTGCAAGTTAAAGAAAGCAGCGCCACTATTAAAGCATTAGCAGAATCAGTTACAGACTCTGTTTCAAACCTTCCCGGGACTTCCCGACCGCATCATTCCAACGAGGTTCGCAGAGATGACATAGCATCTGGAGCCAGATCCCCTGTACCATCTTTTTACGAGCTACCCCCCCACAACCGCACAAACAGGACTTAAAAGTAGAGAACTCTACTGCAGTGCAAGAACTCGGACCGACGGTCTCCTTGGAAGCAACCGAGCCTCCAAATGCCGTGAACGGCAAATTTGCACCTGCTCAGCCCAGCATGTCAGCAGCACCGCGTGAATCGAATCTGCCTGTCAGCAGTGCTCCAAAAGGCAAAGCCCAGAAAAAATCTAAAAGCTCCCAAATGGAGAGAGATCCGACTGACCAGGAATATATGGATTACAGCTCCGAGAAAGACCCCATACAGGGCAAGCCTGTTCAGTTGCATCCTGTCCTTAAATACACGGATAGCCACCTATACTCACCCGTACAGCAGAACAAAGCTATGTGAACTGGAAGAGATGGTAACAGACTTTTTGTATCGTGTTATGGAATCAGGCAGGGATACAATTATTTTGAACCGCAGTGAAGCGAAAGGTTGCTCATGGGGCCATGAAGTAGTTCTGGGTATGGGTCCAAAACGTATGTGATGCCAAGAAAGAGGAAACTGAACGAGCGGTTGAGACGAACCGCACCTCTACTGGTCCCCGACTACAGCACCCAACTTGGGAGGAACTATTAATGACACTATCCCTGAAAGGCCGAAATTTGGGCTACTCTGATCATATGGTAATACCCAGGCCGTTCAGCGAGAAACGCCACACTGCATTTAAAGGCAACCATGCGGTGACACCACGGGGAAAGAAGCAGGAAGTGCGCCACACCAAAACCTCTCCTGCCACAGCCCCTGCAAGCCCACGCAGCAGCCTGGATTTAAATCCCACTTGCTCGGGGCGCCCCAGAGGGAGAAATTCCTACTGACAGAGAGATAAACCACACATTTTTAAATGCTCCATCTCGCCAAGGGAGAAGTGGTACCAAATAGCGCTGTCTTTGAATATCCCTGAATGTGTCCTAGAGCTAGTGCCAACATGGCTAGTGAAGGAAATGGTGTTACACATACAGAATAAATCCAACAACTTCTCTCAGCAAGGAAGTTAACCCCTTCACATGTCGCCGCCAAAGTCCAAATAATTCAAAAAACTAGACACAGCGGTGATTGTTCCAGGCCTCCCTCATCGCATCATTAACGCCTGCCAATGGTCTGATGATCCAGAAATTTTCGTTTTGATTCCCACTGGACCTACTCAGAACTGCTGTAAAATTCCTAATTGACACGGGGGCACAAATTAGTGTTTTGAATGTGCAACTAGCCAAATGCTTGAGGATCCTACCATTCTGGAAAAGGATAAAAATACAGAGTGTTACAGGAACGCCTCACAATTGCCATCTAGCTAAAACACGACTGTGGCTTCCTGGCGATAAGCAGAGTACCTTGGTCAACATTGCCCTGAGTTCTTACCCAGAAAACATCCTAGGATTTGATGTTTTGACTGGTAAGCGATGGTATCTACCTTCCTATAGTTTCTGTAGTAGTTTGTGCAAACTGCCTGTAGACTTGCCGATCCCTGACAAGCACTCACCCCCCCGCTACCTCTTTTTGAATGTTTCACTTTCTAAACTTCTAGATTTCCTCAAACTGTTTAAAGCACCCATATATATATATATACATTCTGCAGAATTGATTCTTTCCAACTGAATAATAGAACCTGTAAATATCAATTGTAAATAATTTGTAATATAGTGTAAATAAATATTTATAAAATCTCTATAAATATCTCTGCCGCTTATTTTCAGCAAGAATTTACATTTCACATCAAGGGGTTGGAAGGGATCTCTGGAGATCTTCCAGTCCAACCCCCCTGCCAGAGCAGGACCACAGAACCCATCACAGGTCACATAGGAACAACATCCAGACAGGGCTTGAAAGTCTCCAGAGAAGGAGACTCCACAACCTCTTTGGACAGCCTGCTCCACGGCTCTGTGACCCTCACAGTAAAGAATTTCCTCCTCATGCTGAGGTGGAACCTCCTGTGCTGCGGTTTCCATCCATTGGCTCTTGTCCCATCCCAGGGCACAAGTGAGCAGAGGCTGTCCCTGTCCCTTCCTTCCTGAGCCCCAGCCCTCAGATATTGATAGACATTGATCAGATCCCCTTTCAGTCTTCTCTCCAGACTAAACAGCCCCAGGGCTCTCAGCCTTTCCTCATCAGGCAGTACTCCAATCCCTTCAGCATCCTTGTAACCTCCATTGAACTCTCTCCAATAGATCCCTGTCCCTCTTGAACTGGGGAGCCCAGAACTGGATGCAATATTCCAGATGGGACCTCACCAGGGCAGAGTAGAGGGGGAGGAGAACCGGTGTTGTTGTAATGTCTTATATCATGGTATCACAGTCTCACAGTATATCAGAGGTTGGAAGGGACCTCAAGAGATCATCAGGTCCAACCCCCCTGCCAGAGCAGGATCACTCAGGATAGTCTGCACAGGAATGCATCCAGACAGGCTTCTCCAGAGAAGGAGACTTCACAATCCCCCTGGGGAGCCTGTTCCAGGGCTCTGTCACCCTCACTGTAAAGAAGTTTCTCCTCAAGGTGAAATCTTCTAGTTTGAACCCATTGTTCCTTGTCTTATTACTGTGAACCACCGAAAAGAGCCTGGCCCCCTCCACTTGACACCCACCCCTCAGCTATTGATAGACATTGATCAGATCCCCTCTCAGTCTTCTCTTTTCAAGTCTGAACAGCCCCAGTTCCACACCATCATGAGGAGAAAGAGTGCTGGAGCCCTGGAGCAGGCTCGCCTCATCCAGTCTTCTCTTGAACATCTCCAACCTCCCTGAGCCTCCTCTTCCCTAGGCTAAACACCCCCAGCTCCCTCAGCCTCTCCTCACAGGGCTGTGCTCCAGACCCCTCCCCAGCTTCTTTGCCCTTCTCTGGACATGTTCCAGTACCTCAACATCTCTCTTAAACTGAGGAGCCCAGAACTGGACACAGGACTCAAGGTGTGGCCTGACCAGTGCTGAGTACAGGGGAAGAATAACCTCCCTTGTCCTGCTGGCCACACTATTCCTGATCCAGGCCAGGATGCCATTGGCTCTCTGGCCACCTGGGCACACTGCTGGCTCATGTTCAGCCTACTATCAACCAGCACCCCCAGGTCCCTCTCTGCCTGGCTGCTCTCCAGCCACTCTGTCCCCATCCTGTAGTGCTGCTTGGGGTTGTTGTGGCCCAAGTGTAGAACCTTGCACTTAGCCTTGTTCAGTCTCATCCCATTGGCCTCTGCCCACCCATCCAGCCTGTCCAGGTCCCTCTGCAGGGCCCTTCTACCCTCCAACAGATCACCACCTGCGCCTAACTTGGTGTCATCTGCAAACTTACTGATGATGGACTCAATTCCCTCATCCACATCATCAATGAAGATATATTTTGCAGGGGGTTCCTGGCATAGATACTTCTGTGACAGTAAAAGCATGTGAAATGCAGGTGTTTCCTTACCAGCATCAGCTTTTGCAGTTCTTGTTTTTTTATTTTACTACTTGATCGCGTCTCTTTTGGTGAGCTGTACCAGGTTCTTTTGAGGAGTTGTATGTCTATGTGTATACAATGTGTATGTGTATTGTATGCAATGTGCATGTGTATGCAATGTGAATGTGTATTGTATGCAATATGTGTGTATGCGTATGCAACATGTGTATTGTATGCAATGTGTATGTGTATTGTATGCAATGTGTATGTGTAAGCAATGTGTATGTGTAAGCAATGTGTACGTGTATTGTATGCAATGTGTATGTGTATGTGTATACAATGTGTATGTGTATTCCATGCAATGTGTATGGGTATGCAATGTGTATGTGTAAGCAATGTGTATGTGTAAGCAATGTGTATGTGTATTGTATGCAATGTGTATGTGTATGTGTATACAATGTGTATGTGTATTCCATGCAATGTGTATGGGTATGCAATGTGTATGTGTATGCAATGTGTATGTGTATTGTATGCAATGTGTATGTGTATGCAATGTGTATGTGTATTGTATGCAATGTGTATGTGTATGCAATGTGATTGTGTATTGTATGCAATGTGTATGTGTATGCAATGTGTATGTGTATTGCATGCAATGTGTATGTGTATGCAATGTGATTGTGTATTGTATGCAATGTGTATGTGTATGCAATGTGATTGTGTATTGTATGCAATGTGTATGTGTATGCAATGTGTATGTGTATTGCATGCAATGTGTATGTGTATGCAATGTGATTGTGTATTGTATGCAATGCGTATGTGTATGCAATGTGATTGTGTATTGTATGCAATGCGTATGTGTATGCAATGTGATTGTGTATTGTATGCAATGTGTATGTGTATGCAATGTGATTGTGTATTGTATGCAATGCGTATTGCATGCAATGTGTATGTGTATGTGTATGCACTATGTATGTGTATTGTATGCAATGTGTATGTGTATGCAATTTCTGTGTTGCATGATTGTATGCAATGTGTACGTGTATGCAATGTGTATGTGTATGCAATTTCTGTGTATTGCATGCAATGTGTACATGTATGCAATGTGTATATTGTATGCAACGTGTACGTGTATGCAATGTGTATGTGTATGCAACATGTATGTGTATTGTATGCAATGTGTACGTGTATGCAACGTGTATGTGTATGCAATGTGTATATGTTTGTGTATGTGTATGCTGTTCCAAGCAGCAGAGTTAGCAAGGTACGCAGCTGACAAGATGAGCAGTGATGTTAGCCAGGAGCAGCAGAGGGAAAAAACTCCATGCTAGAAAACACCTTATCCATGAAACAACTTGAAGAACCCGTCTTTTGCTGCTGTCCTTCCAGACTGTTCAGGGTTGGTTTGGTTTCGTGTTAACATGTTTGGTTGAGTGGAGGGCTACGGAAGGCACTGCTAGGAAGGCTGCAGGTTTTCCTAAGAATAAAAAGCTAAAATCCCAAATAATCTGTGATGGCCTTTTTTTTTATTATTATTTCATCCATTCTGCAAGATATCCTTTTTGAAACAGAATTTACTCTGTTATGCCCTCCAGTTTGGAGGCTGTTGGCCTCTGCAACACTGGGCTATGCTGGGACTTCTGTACCTCATGGCAGTCTTATTGCTTTTGGTCATCTGGTAAAGCATTCTTAACTTCTCTAAGAGAAGGCTTCAGCCCTTTGCACAATAGATTCAGCTGCATTAGAAGTGGAAAGAGCAGCTAGTCTAACCAAGGGTAATGGCAGCCTTTCTTCTGCACTTTCATATAACCATAGAATCAATCATAGAATCAGAATGTTTCGGGTTGAAAGGGAACTTTAAAGGTCATTTAGTCTAATCACCTTGCACTGAGCAGGAACATCCTTAACTAGATCAGGCTGCTTAGAGATCCCTACAACCTGAACTTGAATGTTTCCAAGGACAGAGCATCTACAGTCTCACTGGGCAACCTGTGCTAGTGTTTTACCTCCCTGACTGTAAAAAATGTTTTCCTTATAGCTAATCTAAATCTACCCTCTTTATTTTAAACCCACTATCCCTTGTCCTGTCAAGTTCTAGAATAAAAGCTGCTGTCTGACAAGCCCCCTTTATATAATGAAAGGCCACAATAAGGTCTCCCAAGAGCCTTCCCTAGGCTGAACAATGCCAACTCACTCAGCCTTGCTCCAGCACTCTGATGATTTCTGTGGCCCTCCTCTGGATTCACTCCAACAGGTCCATGTCTTTCTTGTGCTGATGACCCTAAAGCTGGACACAGTACTCCAGGTAGGGTCTCACCAGAATGGAATAGTAGAGCAGAATCAGCTCCCTCACACTGCTGGCCACTCTTCTCGATATAGCCCAGGATACAGTCGTCCTTCTGGGCTGTGAACACACGTTGCTGGCTCATGTCTAGCTTTTCATCCACCAGTGCCCTCAAGTCTTTCTCCACAAACCTGCTCCAAGTCCCTTCACCCCACAGCCTGTATTGATACCAGGAACTGCCACAACCCAGGTGCAGGAAGTTTCACCTGGCCTTGTTGAGCCTCTTGAGGTTCACACAGATACACTTCTCAACCTTCTTCTGGTCCCTGTGGATAGCTTTGCCCAGAAAATTATCTACCTTCCTCTTTATTTACAGAGAAAATGGATTTGAAGAACTTCACAGCCTTGGAAGCAAGCCTTTTCTTTTTAGTAGCACAGAAAGTTAATTTCTTTAAAGAAATGGTTAAAAACCCCAAGCTGGTTTAGAAGTGTGCAGGTTTTTCCAGCACACTTAATAATCAGGAAATACTACATTGCATAAATTGCGAGAAAAACACTAAGCACTCCTGCGTAAGGGAAGATCCATGGAGGGATGAAAAGTACAAAGCATCTTGATGACTGAAAAAAATCAACGTGGCTATTCAAGGAGCACTTCAAGCTATGCATGCTTCGCAACCACTGCATTCAGTTATTTTTTAAAGTCACAGAATCACAGAATTAATCAGGTTGGAAAAGACCTTTGAGATCATCAAGTCCATCCTATCACCAACACCATCTAATCAACTAAACCGTGGCACTAAGTCAAATGGACGTTTGTTTTTTCGGGCCGCTGTTGACGAAATGAGCCCCCGCTGGCGGTCGCGTTTACTCTGCCCGGAGCCCTCAGCCCTGCCATCCCCCCAACCACACGATTACTAAGCGATAACTTCGCTTTCCGCCCCAAACCACCAGCCCTGGCCCAAGGCTGCCCAGGCCGAGACCCGACAGCACGGCACCGCCAAAAGCACGGCGCCGCCAAAAGCACAGTGCCACCCGCGCATGCGCAGCGCCCCCACAACACTGCGAACCAAGACCCACTGCGCCCAAGCGCGCCGGGGCGGTGCCCCCACCAGCCCGTGTCACCAGCGCTGATTGGTGGTGGTGGGGGGGGCCGTATGGAAGGCTGGCTGTGATTGGAGGGAGAGGAGGGCGGCAGGTTGCGTGACCGTTTAAGTCGTGGATCGGTTGCGGCGAGTGTGTTGTTGCTGTGGCTTCTGGCGGCGGGGCTCCGGTGCCTACTGCGCTGCTTCGGACGCTTGCGGGGCTCCTCAGCGGCTTTTCCGCACGGCTTTGGCCCTTCCCAGCGAGGTCTGCAACGGGCCCAAATCGTTTATCCGCCGGGTACTCTCCCCTCCCCCGGCCTCCCGTGTTGCCCGGGGCCGCAAGCGGCCCGCCTGAACCTTCCTTCTAAGTTTCTGTCCTCTACCTGCGGTGAGCCCGGCCCATGAGCGCAACGGACTGCTCCGTGAGAACCTCCCTTCGCTCCAGAAGGTAGTGTCGGGGGGCTGCCTTCGTAGTCACTCCGCGCTGTAGCTGCTCCCCGGACTGTGGCTCCGTAGCTCTTCCTTTCTGTCCGGTTGCTAGGGCTAATGCGAAAGATCGCTCCGTCAGCTTCCGGACCTGCTGTGCTTCTTTACCCTTGCACCTTTCTGCTGTTCTCTAGTGCAGTAATAAAACTCACCTCGTGCTTATGTTACCTAATTTCTGCTGTTGCTGGTATTCACTTTTTCAGGCCTGTTGTTTAAGACATTTCTGGGCATAGCTGGCAGGAGAGCTCTTACATCAATTAATGATATGGCATCTTGAATGCTTTACTACGGTGCCTGGAGTTAAAGAGCCTGGCATGATTTCATGGGTGTAGCACATTGGGCTTCTGATCTATGCAGCTTTGGTCCATAAATGTCACTGCTTCGTCAGTGCTACCTGTCAGGTCACTGATCAAAGTTATGCCACTGCCTTCAGAGTCACGTTCTGGAGTATGGTTTTGCTAAGACTTCTTAGTTTTTATTCAGTTACTCATTAAAAAAAAAAAAAAAAACATGTCAGCTCAACATAGAGAAAAGAGATTTTGGAATGCATGTAGCTGCATTTGCAAATCGTGTGCTTGAGTAGATGAAATGAGTGCAGGAAATATTGCTTGCAAAAAAACCCCAGATAAGTAACTGCACATACATACTCTTGCTTTGATTTATTTGTTATTGAAATGGCTTCCATCAAGTACTTAACATAAGATGAAAGTGTTTTACTCTCTGGATATCAGATGGTATTCTGTCACAGATTATGTCTTCCTCTTTATTTTACAGAGGCTGCTTTGAACTGCACAGTGGACTTTCTGTCTCCTTTTTTCTCTCCTTGTTTTCTTTCCTCCTCTTCCTTTCACATTTGCTCTCCCCTAATAACCTTATGAGACTTTTCTTCCACATTGTTTTTTTTTTCTTCTGTCTTCTATCAGTTCTATCTCCATACTACAGTGAACCTGCAAGCTATTCTGTTTCAAAGCTTTTGGTTCAGAATGCCACGGTCTCATGCTAATACCTGGAGCAGAGACAAGCTAATGTGTTTGAAATCGAACCTATGTTAAAATTGAAAATCTGGGGTTAACCGTTTTAGAAAGTTGTGGGGGGTTTGTTTGATTGTTTGCTCGTTCTTAATTTTATTGTCTGAAGGTTACATGTCTTTAGAAACTGTTTTTGTCCAGGCTGGCACCCCCCCATGTCTCATCCACAAAGGCTAGTTCTCAATCTCCAAGTCAAGACTTGACTCCTCTGCCTTCAATGGCTGAGCGCTTGGCCTTTCTCCGTCCCTCCCGTGAGCTGCTGGAATACTACCGCAAGAAGATCGCTGACTTTGATGAGGAACATGAGGATTTGGTTAAAAGGCTGGAGAGATACAGAGAAACATATGACGAGCAGGTTAGGAAAAGAGTTTTCTGAATGGTGATGGACTACAATGGTTTTTTTCAATTGCAAACTCAACATGTGATTTAAGATGTCCCAGTAATTGAGCTAAGAAGAAATGAGTCGATTTCAGTGGTTTGATTGTAAAATCTAGCTCTCTGGTAATGCAAGCAGAAACAGGCCTGTGGGATATTCTTTAGGAATAGAGGGTTGGAGCACCTCTTGTATGAGGGCAGGCTGAGAGATTTGGGGTTGTTCAGTTAGGACAAGAAAAGGCTCCAAAGAGGCCTCCTTGTGGCCTTCCAGTATCTGAAGGGGGCTACAAGAAAGCTGGGGAGGGACTTTTTGGGGTGTCAGGGAGTGACAGGACTGGAGAGAATGGAGCAAAACTAGAAGTGGGGAGATTCGGATTGGATGTTAGGAAGAAGTTCTTCCGCATGAGGGTGGTGAGACACTGGAAGAGGTTGCCCAGGGAGGTGCTGGAAGCTTCATCCCTGGAAGTTTTTAAGGCCAAGTTGGATGTAGCTCTGGGCAGCCTGATGTAGTGTGAGGTGTCCCTGCCCATGGCAGGGTGTTGGAACTGGATGATCCTTGAGGTCCCTTCCAACTCTGACTGTTCTTTGATTCTGTAATTACTACTTCTGAGGTGCTTGAGATGCCTCCTCAAATACTAGCTGTACTAGAAGCAGCCTGAAAGCCCTCAGGAATTGTGGTGTGCAAGTGACTTTCATTCAGCATATGGGCAAAAGAGCAGCAGGTTCCAAAATAGTGCCTTTTTCCCCAGGGAAATGTGCTGTTCTGAAAGGCTTGTTAGTTTTACACACCAGATAGAAAATCATAAATGAAGCTTAGGAACTAGCCAGACTTCATAGTACTAAACCTTAGGGATATTCTATTTTTTTTTTTTTTACTTCAGTAATTGCTTTCAATAGCAAGTGCTGTTACAGAGGTCTGGTGAAGTTTTTGTTCACATCAGACTGCCGATACATGTGCCACTGTGCCAGCACAGAACCACCACCACTGGAAGACTGGCCTTGTTTGGTGTTGTACAGTGACAGTGGTTCTTGGGGCTCTGAACTCCCTGTTGGCACACTTTCTAACAGTTTTTGCAAGACTGCCCTCATCTGGTCCTGTCTTTGTGAGCGACTGAAATAATTCCCTGGGACTGGCAGTTGCTCTACCAGTTATAGGCCTTGGGCACAAGCAGTTTAAGGTTTGTAAGTTGTCCAATACTGTGCACCATTTCAAGTACCTCCTACTCTCTGCCTAGCACAAATTGCAGTGGGAAGTCCATCAGCGAGAAGAGGAGGTTGCAGAGCTGCAAAAGGCTTTGAGTGATGTGCAAGTCTTCCTCTTCCAAGAGAGGGAACAGGTCCTTCGCCTTTGCTCAGAGAATGACCGGCTGAAAATCAGGTGGGATGGGTCACTGGCAATAGCAGTTGCCTTCTGTGGTGTGCGTTGTGGTCCTGTTCTCATGCAGATCTGGAGCTTTCAGAGAAACAATTATGCTGCATTTCCCAGGGAGGGGCTCCTGTGAAATTGTACCAATCATGGAGGTGGAAGGTAATCTGTTCAGCTGCTAAATATGCTTCCACTTATTATTCCTGTTCTGGTAAGAGAAGGAAGAGCAGAAGTTGAACATAGGTTGAGGTTTGACTTGTGAGTTACCAGCTGGAATGTGGAGATGTTGATTTCATCGGGTGGTGGTGGGTTCACCCTGGCTGATGTCCACCAAAGCCTCTCTAATCACTCCCCTCCTCATCTGGACAGGGAGAGGAAAAATAGCATGAAAGGCTTCTGGGTTGGGGTAAGGACAGGGAGAGATCTTTGACCCATTACTGACCAATCAGGACACAGAGAAACAGAGACAAATCTTAAAATCCCTTCCCCCTACACCCCTCTTCTTACAAGGTTCAATTTCACTCCTGGCTTTTTTTTTTCTCCTTCCTCCTGTGCAGTGCAGGGGCATGGAAAATGGAAGTTGCGGTCAGTTCATCACAGGTTGTCTTTGCTGATCCTCAAACTTTCCCCCTACTCCACCATGGGATTGCTTCCGTTGGAGAATTTCATGGGGGACTGTCTCCAATGTGAGCCCTTCCCACGGGCTGTAGCTTTTCTAGAACTGCTCCATCATTGGTTCACTACACTCCAACTATGGAATACAGTCCTTCAGGAACAGACTGCTCCAGTGTGAGGGATCACAAGTCCTGCCAGCAAAACTGCTCCAGTGAGGGTTTCTCTCCATGGGGCCCCAAGTCTTGCCAGGAGCTTGCTCCAGTGTAGTTTCCCACAGGGTCACAGCCTCTTTTGGGCATCTGGCTGCTCTGTTGTGGTGTGCTCCAGAGGCTACAGGCAGAAATCTGCTCCACCATTAACCTCCGTGGGCTGCAGAGGGATGGCCTGCCTCTCTGTGGTATTTACCATTGGCTGCAGGGGAATCTCACTCTGGTACATGGAGTGCTTCCTCCTCCTTCATCACTTCACCTTGATGTCTGCAGAGTTTTCCACTACATATTCTCACTCCTTTCTCTTTCAGCTGCTGCTGTGCAGGCTTCCCCCCACCTCTTAAATATATTATCACAGAAGTGCTACCACTGTAGCTGATTGGCTCAGCCTTGGCCAGCAGCAGGTCTGTCTTTATCTTTCCTCTGTGCCTTCAATTATATCATTGTGTTCTATCGGACACAAAGGAAGCTTCTAGTAGCTTCTCAAAGAAGCCACCCCTATAGCCCTGCTGATCCCACAACTTTGCCACACAAACCCAATACACAGAGCTTGCACCTGCCTGGCACAGCGTCCTCCCTCAGCCTTAACAACCCTTAGGCTCAAACAGCAAATACAGCCCAAAGCAAACAGTGCTCTGTGAGATTGTGACAGCCACTCCTCTTTAATGGTGAACTGGAGCATAGCCTGCTGCACCAGACTAGCTGCCAGGGGCAAATGACTTCCAAACCTTCTTCAGAATGTTTGTGGGTGATGATACCAAGTTTTTGTTGAGGTTTTAGGAACACAAATGAAAATGTGTGGTGGTGTGGTCTGCCACTTTTCAAGTGTCAGACTTAGTCACACAGCCCTTAGTGTAGTTTGCTTTAAAACTATGGATGTTTACACTTTGAGGGAGGTATCAGAAAGGATTTCAGGCAGTTCATAACTCTGGAATGAAGATTCTTTGCCACCATGTGCTAATGCTATACTGGCCTAGATAGCTGCTGTGGATTTAAGACTTAACCACAGAGATGTCCTCAAAGTACCAGAGAGGTGGACACTGGAAAAATGTAATCTTTTGTTATTTCATCCCATAATGCCTCTATCCCCCCTATATAAAGTGACTTGATGTGCTTAAAAATAGCAATGTGTTGATCGCTTCATTTGAATTCCAGGGAACTGGAAGATAGAAAAAAAATTCAGCGTCTCCTGGCTTTGGTAGGAGCAGACATAGGAGAAGTTACCTATTTTCACAAGGAGCCTCCACATAAGGCAAGTTCCATTTTCCTGTAGACCTCTGCTTTCGATTGTAATAACATCTGTACCCTAAGCAGCTGACCACAGACCAGGTCTGTCCCACAAATCAAAAGTTGCTTAATCAGCCCAAAGCAGGAGGAAGCTGTAGCTCTGTAGCAATATCAGGTTTTAGTATAGCTGCTCACACATGAGCAGGAACAAGCATGCTGGCAGTAGGTCCTCTTAGCATCAGGTCCAGTGAAACTTCAAAACATCTCCCTAGTAGCCTCTTAAATGTCACATAGAAGTTTGAAGCCATGTGGCAAGTGCTCATTGAGAAGTTGGAGAGAACACTGCAAAAAGAAGGAAAAAGGGATTACAGAAAGTGACCAGGTACAGTGTTTGAGCTATCTCAGAGTGCCTGTCTCTTAGGGCATCAGGAAAGAGTAAAGCAGTGTTGAGGTTGCTGCAGTTTTTTGGGCAGGAGGCTGCAGAAGCTCTATCCACTTGAGACAATATTGTCACACATCTCACAGGAGCTTTAAAATTCCCTGGTCTAAATCAGCTCTAAAATCAGGCCTGTTACATAGCATTGACCTCATTAGGTTTGTAACCTGCTCCCTTGTAGCCTCTTTTTTTTTTTTTTTGAGTGAGTTTCAGAACTACAGCTGAGTTGTTTCAGTAGTTCTATTAGTTGGTTTTTATGCCTGGCTTGTTCAGTGGTCTGAGTGAATGTGCTGATAAATCAAGCTGCATGTTCTTCTGTCTTACTAAGGCAAAAAGGAGTGTGAAAGAAGGAAATAATCTTCATCTTCACCTTCCTCTTCTCCTCTGTCCCCCAATTGCTCCTTTTCCTGCTGAGAGTACTGATTTTCATCCTCATGAAGCCAGCAAAGGCAGGATTACTTCCCAGTTGTTTTGGTGGGAAAAAAATAGAGACAGAAATGGCTAAACTCAGCCATGCTAAAGGAAGCTTTTCAACACAAACATTACACTTGTGAATATTTGCCTTGTGGTAGGAGTAAGGTAATGCTGCTCTTTTAGAGAACTAATTTTATCCTTTAAGATTTTTTTCTTGGCTGTTTCAGCTTTGGAGAAGCTGGATGTTCAGTGCAAATATCTGATCTTGTTTCTATAGGTTACTGTTCTGCAAAGGCCAGCTAAATCCAGAGAATCACAGGAAAGGGATGATGCTTCTAGAGCAGGTACCACACCAATTAGCCATTGGAATGTGCTTCCCAGGGAGGTGGTGGAGTCACCATCCTTGGAGGTGTTCAAGAGGGGACTGGACGTGGCATTTGGTGCCATGGTTTAGTAGTCATGAGGTCTTGGGTGACAGGTTGGACTCGATGATCTTTGAGGTCTTTTCCAACCTTATGGATTCTGTGTGATTCTGTGTGTGTGATTTATGTAAGGAAATTGGTGAAGTTTACTTTCTGTATGTGCCAAGAAAATGAGAAGATTGCACACCTAGGGTGTGTATGATAGCATGAGGATAAAGGGGGGTGACTGCCATAACGGCTGAAACTTTTCTCTAGCTTTACTAGATTCTTGTGATTGTAGCAGTGGCAAGGTTTTGCTGTGCTTGTAGGCCTGCCAGGACATAAAATGTTCCTTGCTGGGGAAGGTAGTGCACTTAAACTGGACAACTCTTTTCTGTTCATTTTCAACAATAGACACCAAGAGGAGCACTTCAAAACAAGCTGCAAGAGGAGAGAAACAAGAAAGTTCTGAGAGATATCAGAGAGATAATCAAACGCTTCTACTTCAGGTAAAGACATTGGCTAACCAGGGGACATAATTGCTGCCTGTCCAAGAAATTGAGACAAATGTCTGATTAGATAAGATGTAGACATACCCATTCAGAGTCACAAAGATGGAGTGGAACATCTTCCTTATGAGGAGAGACTGACGGAGCTGGGGCTCTTGAACTTGGAGAAGAGACCAAGGACTGACCTCATTCATGTTGATAAAGATGTGCAAGGTGAGTGCCAAGAGGCTGGAGCCAGGCTCTGCTGGGTGATGCCCAATGCCAGCACAAGGGGCAGTGGTGGAAGCTGAGGCATAGGAAGTGCCATGGAATCATGAGGAAAAACTTTTTCCCTGTGAGGGTGACAGAAGACTGGAACAGGCTACCCAGGGTGGTTGTGGAGTCTCCCTCTCTGGAGATATTCAGAGCCCTCCTGGATGTGTTCCTGTGTGATCTGTTCTGGGTGACCCTGCTCTGGCAGGGGGGTTGGACTGGATGAGCTTTTGAGGTCCCTTCCAGCCCCTAACATTCTGTGATTCTGTAATTTTATGTCCACACATCTTCCTGTGGATTCTCACTTGCTCACTTAGCTTTTTTTGGGTTTGGTTTGGTTTTGTTATGAATGTAGACTTAGATTTAAGAACTCAGGTTTGGAAGCTCTCATAATCAGATGTTCCAGTGATGTCAACTGGAATTTGTTGCTTTTAAGTATAGAGTAAGTGACATTGTCTTCCTTAATTTGATTGTGGCTATGAATTTACCTTAACTCCATAGATGATATTCAAGGTTGGGTATTTTGTGGAAGCCTGACAAAAGCAGTATGTCTGAGATAGAATGAGGTGGCCCTGGTAAGATGCACTAGTAGGGAGGGGGTAGGCTGGCTGAAGGGATTTGCCTGGTCCAAGAGGCTTTGCTTTCTGGGTCAGGAGATCAATGCCAGGCTCAGGTTCAAGTGAGCTGTGCCAGCTCTTCCTGCCCTCATTAAACTGTGGACAGAGCAATGGCACTGGTGCCTTCTTTTTGACCTCCTGACCACCCAGGAGTTCAGGATGGGGCTGGAGGTTATCAGATGGTGGTATCCATACAGCTCCAAGCCTTGCTGAGAGGCAGTTTGCCCCCTCCCAAAGGCAGGAGCTTTGGGTGACAGGGATGATCACAGTCAAGCAGGGTATGCTCTGGATCTGTGCAGGCATCTCTTGGGCCTGTGTACCTCCTGGAAAGGGGTGGTGCTGAGGGACATGGCTTAGTGGTGACCTAGAAGAGTTGGGTTAACAATTGGACTTGATCGTAGAATCACAGAACATTAGAGGTTGGAAGGGACCTCCAGAGACTATCCAGTCCAACCCCCCCCCCCCCCGACCAAAAGCAGGGTCACACAGGAATGCATCCAGGTGGATTTGGAAACTCTCCAGAGAAGGAAACTCCACAACCTCTCTGGGCAGCCTGCTCCAGGGCTCTGTCACCCTCACTGTAAAGAAGTTTCTCTTCATGTTGATCTGAAGCCTTCTCTGTTCAAGTTTGTATCCATTGGTCCTTGGCTTATTGCTGTGCACCACCCAAAAGAGCCTGGGCCCCTCCACTTGACACCCACCCCTCAGATATTTATACATGTTGGTGAGATCCTTCTCTTCTCCAGACTAAACAGCCCCAGGGCTCTCAGTCTCTCTTCACAGGGGAGATGCTTAAGTCCCCTCATCATCCTTGTGGCTCTCTGTTGGACTCTCTCCAATGATGATCTTAAAAGTCTCTTCCTACCAAAACAATTCTGTGATTCTGTGAATGCAGTGTTCTCTTTGCTTGACTTTAGTGAAAGAAAAGGTGTAGATGGCATATCAGAACAAAGATAAAATACAGTCACCAACTGGGGAAGATACCAGAAGCTCTATGTAAAACATGAGGAAGGATGAGTCAAAGCAAATTGAAGAGCTAAGTTGTGCAGCACTTAGATATCTGTTTGGTTATCTATTTTTAATGTTTTGCTGTTGTGGTTAGAGGGTTGATGGCTGACCTAGTGGCTAGTTAGCTCTCCTGCAACATTTATTCTGGATCAGAAGTGATCTGAATACACCCCAGGCTTATTCAGATGGTTTCTTACACATAGGCCAGATGCTCATTCTTCTATCACTTGTTCCAATTTATCTCCCTGACTGTGTGCCCTAGGTGAGGCCTCTTTGCATCCCTCTCCTTCACTTGTTAGCTTGTTTGCATTCAGTAACTCCTCCCAGTTGAGTGATTTCTTTTGTTGGAGATGTATTGACTTGCTGCCTTCCCAGAATTTAGCTTTTTTGGTATCATCATTTCACTGGGAGATCGTAGCATAGGGACAGAAGTCTGTGTTGCACAAGTATTGTCACATCCTGTGTGCAGTTTAAATCTTTCCAATCTCTTATAATATGCCTGTCTTGCCTATAGCATGATTTTTTTTCCTTAAAATGCTTTAGTTGTTTGAAATAGTATTCCAGCAAAAACAAACTGGAGCTCTCAAGGGTGTTATTGGGCAGAGGCTTTGATCTGAATCTTTGAATATAGAAGAGACTTGCAAGGACAGGAGCAAAGCTGCTGTGAGGTCTTCCTCAGTAATGCCTTTGCTTATTCAGGTGGAGGCCCTGCAAGCTCAGCTAGAAGAACAGACAAGATTATCCAAGGAACAGGTTGAGGCACTACTGGAAGACAGGAGGATTCACATGGAGGAAGCCCGGGTCCAGCATCAGAGGGACAAGGACAAGATCAAAACTGTAACAGATAAGTAAGTGTGAAAGAATCACTGTGGTGTAGTCATGAGATTAGAAGAGAGTGGAACAGTATTTTGGCTTTCAATGTGTTGCTTCCTGCAGCAGGCAGAAAAGCAAATTATGCAGCCATCTGTTTGGTACTGTGTGGAAGATGAGTGGCGTCATCTACATATTAAAAATCCTGTTTCACATTGGAAGATGATCACTTCTTTCATTACATGAGAAGAGCTAAGCTCTTGAGGGAAGCCCCTGTCTCTTCCATGCTTCTTCCTACTTGCAATGATGACTGAGAAAATTAATGTAGGAACTGGGAGAGAAGTTAATGAACTCCTCTGGGATCCCTTTTTACAGGCTCCATAAGACTCAGAATCTCTTGTATGAGAGCACCCGTGACTTTCTGCAGCTCAAGCTTGATGCCAGAGCCCAAGAGAGAGCCTGCATAGCAGAGAAGGACAGTCTGCTGAGGAGACTTGACAGAGGTCAGGGTCAGCAAAGCAGCAAGGAGCCAGGAAGAGAAAATAAGCAGAGATGTACTAAGGAGATGGTTCCAGCAGATGATGGAGCTTGCAAACTCCATGGCAGAGAAATAAAGGTAACTGTTTTGTCCTAGGTAGAGGTACTTTATCAGACAGGCTTTGACTAGAAAATGGAAAGCATCTGGGTTTTGCCATGCAGCTAACAGCTGTTTCAAAGCTGTAAGGGCTTGCCATAAGTTCTGTTGCTGTTGGCACTAATATGAAAAAACATCTACTGTCTCAAAATCAACATTGCTTGTGAATTTTAGGTAAAATGTATAGCTGGGATTTATGGCAGCACTTCACTGTCAGTTTCTTTAACACCCAGAACAAATCCATGTGCTGTGTGGCCCCACAGTTCTTAATCCACTTGTTGCACATGCCTTGCTTTTGGTGTAAATACTCTCAGCTAATGGACAACTGAGGCAGTGCCTGTGTCTTCCTTCCTGCTGTCAGGAGAGACGGAGTCCTTTCAGCTGGTATTTCCCAGCTCTTCTACAGTAATCAGGATTTTTCTTCCACTTCTGATATTCTTCCAGTGACAAAATGGGAGAGCTCAAGTGGGTAAACAGGCAGTAAGGAACTGAGAAGTAATCAGGCCCTAGGAAATTGCTTTAATTTACCACTGAATGCAGATGCTTCTGAAATGCAGTACTGGGTGAGCAGCTGTGAAAAGGAGAGTTACAGCATGAGTTTATTTTTAAGGAGAAGAGGAAAGAGCTCTTTAACTGCTGATAAGCAGTCATGGAGAGCTGATTCCATGTTGTTAATAGAAGTGTATCTTAGTTTAGAGCCAGACAGGTTGCTGTTTTACCCTTTCTAAAAGGGACAAAAGAAAAACACTCACACAAAGAACTGGATAGGATTGGTAAGCTTAAATGGAAAGGCCATTCACAACTACACAAAACAGTACAAAGCATATAAAACACACAAGATGCATAGTCTGGGTTTAACACAGAAGCTCATTAAGCCAGAGCTTTCACAAACCTCCCTTTAAACCAGGCCAACAAACCCAAGCCTTCATGCCTACTCCCTACTATGCCTCTCTTACCCTCCATACCCCACACCATTGTGATGCAGCAAAAATTCAGCTTGGCAGCTCCAGGCCCCAATTAGGCTGCTGCAGGCCTAATTGACAGCATTGCCAAGACTGACACCAGGCCTCCCCTGCAAGATAGAACAGCCTGTGTGTCCTCCTGGGAGGAGAGAGGGAGGGGAAAAGGGAAGATAACCTGAAACTGCAGCCAGTTTTATAGGGATGCAGGACTTATGGGAATGAAATACTCTTCCCAGTCTACCTCATGGACACTCTCTAGCCTCTGGAGGTCTGCAGCTTTGTGATTTCTTAAAGGCACCTAGCCTCAAACTACCCCAAAGTGGTGTTAGCGTTGTCCTTACCAAGTTCATTTTGTTAGCTTTGAATCCATTTGTTCATTTTTATTTGCCTGTCACAGTGTCAGTCTATCGTAGTTGCTGTTCCAGAGCAGGGGAGATTTGGTGAGCACTGCCTTTGGAGTTGATTCTGTCTGTTCCTCCTCTGTCCCAGTCACTGCTAGAACAGCTGAAGCAGGAACAGCACCTCTCAAACATGTACAGGGAGCAGTGTGTCGCTCTGGAAGGTGAGCTGGCCAGGATTCGTGAGGAGGGAGATGCTGGCAGAGAGCTCTTCAAGGTAATCAGTCTGTAGTCATTTGCCAGCTATGTGATGGTCTTCCAGCCTCCCTTTTGTGTACCCTATTGAGCTCTCACTTCCATAGGAGCGCTCAGAGAAGATGGGGAAGCGCCTGAAGCTGGTGACGCAGCGGTACAAGGCCTTGGAAAAGCGTCGCAGCATGGAGGTGGAAGGCTTCCAGAGTGACATTAAACAGCTCCGGCAGAAGCTGAAAGATGTGGAGAAGCAGCTTTTTAAGGTATAGCTGAGCAGTGCTGAGGCTTATCCTACAGAGCTGTGTTCTCAGGAGTGAAGTGCAGCGTTTCCCTGGAGCGGGAAGGAAGCTCCTTTGTGGTAGGCAAAACTTGCCCTTCTGGTTCATGAAACAAAACCAATTTCTTTGTTAATCAGTCAGGCATTAAGCTCCCCAGGAACTGTCCTGAATGTACATTGGCTGTGTACTGTTGTTGCAACCGTGAAAATTCTTCTTTGGTGCCTGTAGCTCACTTAGCTGTCTCAAAGTTGCAAGGCAGTGATTAGCTTCAGAAGTATGGCCTGCAAAGAAAGCAATGATTGGGCTTTCTTTCTGGGGACCGTAGTGTTTGGTTTGTTCTAGTAAGAGGGAGGTCCTTTAAGTATTGTGAGTATTCTGTTTATTACTTTGTTAGTATCTCATTTGTAACCCTGCAAGGAACATGTCTGGAAGTTGAAGCTGTGTATTCTTTAGTAGCTTCCAGATGTGTAGATTGAACATTGGAACAGCTTAGATGGAAAGCAACAACCTTGATGTTGCTTGGAGTTTAGGATGAAATATTTATCTAAGCTATGCTTGAGAGGATGATCTAAGTTAGTATTGTCCAACAGACCCTTTCAGGAGTCTGGCAGTGCCACTGGTTCACTTGTCTTTTGTACTTTTGGCACACAGGTCAGTTTTCTCAGTGAAGACAAACACATTAGTCTAAAGGCTTTAATTCTTTTTTTAATCTTTTTTTTTTTTATTGCTCTGAGGGGTTTTAACCTCTAGGGAACAAAGAGCATATGTGAGTGGTGGAAAAATTGTCTGTGAAACCTTCTTTACAAATCTGTGTGTCTGGGTGTGCTCCTAAGGCTAGAATTAATTTCTTTACACTTGTAACCACAAGAGGGCAGAGGAACAAAATAGTTGCTAGAATTCCTCAGTGGCCTTTAAATCCTTCTCATCACTTGATGTCAAAATGGCTACAGATGATGAAATTTCCTAATTTGCATATTTATATCTTTGACTCAAAACTACACAATGAGACACCTGAAAGAGTCAAGGGAAAAGACTGAGAGCAGCTCCTAAGGCTGTGCTGCTCTGCTGTTGAAAGCAACAGGGCTGGCAAGCTATCTAGTTCCAGGGTGACAGGAAATGACAACCCTGATTGCTGTCAGCCTTTGTTCAGCCCAGTATGGGCCATATGTCATGGCCTGAGACTGGGCATTGTACTTGAACTGCTGTTGTGCAGTTCAGAAGGCAGCAGGCTGGCCACAGGAATTCGGCCACCTCTCGTTCTAGTAGCAAAAGATGACAAAATGTCATTAGAGCAGATGAAGTACTTGGAACTACTTAAAAGTTGGTTTATAAATATTTAACTTGTCTCTTTTTGAGGGTCTCTAAATAATACAGGAGTTAGAAGTCAACAGGTTATGAGTAAACTTGATGATCTTCTATCCAGATTTCTTTGTCTTAATGTACAAAATCTTTGTTCTTTATTTTTGTTTCTGGAGTACCTTTCTATTGGTAATCTGCATTAGCCTAGTGATAAGCTTAAGCATTCTTTATGCTAGCCACAAAGGGTCTACTTTAGAGTTTTCTCCCTTGTATTCTCATCATAATACTCTCTAAATTGTATAGACTTGGGTTTTTAATCTGTTTTTCTTTTCTTTAGGTGACTCTGAATATTGGACCAGACCAGGATCTTGCAATCCTTCACGAGATTCGCCAAGGAAATAGATTAACCCATAAAATTCAAGGAGAACTGAAGAACTTAAAAGCAAAAATCTATGGCTTAGAGAATGAACTGCGGGTTGTCTGAAGCTGAGGTGTTAACTGGTATCCTGTTTTCAGGAATGGGACATTGCTAGGTTGGAATAGTCACATATGTGAGCAGCTCCTGTCTGTTTTCTGGCATCCAGTGGCAGCAGTTAATTTCATGACATCATACACTAAGGTGCCAGATCATATTGGTGTTTCATCTGAGAGGTAGCATCTGATAAGACTGATACAATGACTGAGACAGCAGGGTTATGCTTATGACTTCCTCTTCTCACATCTGTGCTGGGGGCCAGTGTGTACCGCCCTTCACCTTGACTTGGAGCATATTATAAACTACACACATGGTTATAATGAAATGAATAATCCTGGCAAGATCTAGGTCAAGATCTTGAATTGCTTGATTGACCTTTTCTTATGTGAGAAGCAGCTTTTAAAGAGGTTTAAATGATTATGGTTTTGGTGCTTGGGCATTTCAGGATGAATATATTCTTTGATAAAGGCTATGTATAGAAAGTATGTAGGAAAGAGTTACATCTGACTCTCCCTTTGACAGTATCACTCTGTTTAAATGGCTTCCCTGTGCTTGGCTCTGACCTAATCAGGACAAACTTGACTGATATAATATGGTGGAAAAAGATAAGCTGTTCTAGAACTCATCTGCAACACTTACATCTGTAGGAAATCCTACACTATTGACTGTCCTCATCCCCTTCCTCTGGGTTTATCATAACACACAGAGGAAGGCCATAATAAGACACCTGGTAGCCTTCATAACCACCACTTTATTTGTACCTTGGTTATGTACCAACAATCATGGTCAGCTTTTGCTACAGCAGTTGCTGCTGCTGAGCTAGAACTGAAAGTGGGCTGGAGGAGCAGGAAGGTGCCTAGCTGGCAGATGTAACTCTAGATGTACAATGATTATCTTCATACCAGACATCAGCACATCACAATCCTAGCAGATAGGTGAAATCATGCAAGAGGAGCTTCAGGATGGTTTGTAATTGCATGTATTGAAGTTTTCACTGTAGCTTCAGCAATTACTGTCCACCTTGTAGACTGAGAAGAGAAAAGTGCCTCTGTTGCCTACTGTATCTTTCCTACCTTCTTAAATGCGACAGAAGCAGGATAAGAGCTTTCTGCAGTATATACCTATTGGCTCCCAGCACTTCCTTTCCAGCTGGAAAGAACTTAGCCTGTGAAAGCAGGCAGTTTCTTTTTGGATATGGTGGCCATGGAGATCCCCATTCAGTGTCTGGGAGAGGTAAATATGCAGAAGATCTTGTGCTGTCAAGATGTGGAGAAAATTGTAAGCACTAGCTAAAGCAATGTGGGAGGGGAAAGTGCCTGAGGAAGGGAAGGCCTGCTTCAACTGGGTAGCCTTTGTGACAAGCTTGCTGTCCTTCTTGATCCTGGACTGTGGCTTTTATCTTTGTGTGTGCTTGATGTGAAATTCACCACAACAGACTTCAGTGTGGGTGGCTGACACTGCACCTAGATGCTCAACTATTCCTCCAGTATGCAAGAGGCTATAGTGTGTTGCACTGAGCAGTTTAGCTGAAAATGCTGAACTGTTCAGAAACCAATTAATGAACAGCTTGAGTGCTGATGCTGTAGGACAGGAAAGGTTGAGTGAAAAATGCTGTCCATCATTGAGTCTCACTCTTTCTTAGACGATGAGCACTTTCTCAGAATTCTGGCTGTTGGAAGTCTTTGTGTGACATGACATGATACCCTTTGAAAGAGCTCCAAGTTTGCAGAGCTTCTGGAAGGCTGTTCCTCAACATTGCTATGCAATGAAGTATTAGCCACTTAGTAGAATCAATCTACTTCAATTCAGTCAAGAAAAGGTCTTAAACTTGCAGCAATAAATGGGTTTCTGTTAATTTTTAACTCTTTAAAGAATTGCCTGTGAAGTTAGTGTCCTCACTTGAAAGCCACAGGCTTTGACTTCTGGGCTTGTAAGACTGGGAGGAAGTATTGGGGAAGAAGGATGTAAATGTTTAATTTCCTGCCTTCCTTACCACTATTCATTAGTACATGAAAGGCTGAACAGAATAAAATCACAATGTTCCTAATATCCCTGCTGCTGTATCAGAATCAAAGTGTAGAGTGAACTTTGGTCTGAATTTGTCACTAGGCTCTGAAGCCTTCCTCTTCCTGTGTGTTAGGGGGTGTAGGAAAAACAGAATCACAGCAACTGTCAGGGTTGGAAGGGACCTCAAGGATCATCCAGTTCCAACCTCCCTGCCATGACCAGGGACACCTCACACTACATCAGGTTGGCCAGAGCCATATCCAGCCTTGCCTTAAAAGCCTCCAGGGATGAGGCTTCCACCACCTCCCTGGGCAACCTGTGCCAGTGTCTCACCACCCTCATGGGAAAGAACTTCTTCCTAACATCCAGTCTGAATCTCCCCACTTCTAGTTTTGCTCCATTCCCCCTCAATCCTGTCACTCCCTGACACCCTCAAAAGTCCCTCCCCAGCTTTCTTGTAGCCTCCTTCAGGTACTGGAAGGCCACAGGAAGATTTCCTTGGAGCCTTCTCTTCTCCAGACTGAACAACCCCAACTCTCTCAGCCTGTCTCCATAGGATAGGTACAAATTCTACATCTCAGTTTTCAAATCAAGAACTGATTGCTCTTCTGGAGAAGGTAGCTTGTTTCAATAGGTTACTGTGTTTTACACATAAGAACTTAATGAAATGTAATGGCATAAGCTACCAGGTAATCATTTAATAGGTGCTTCTGGCTTTTAAGCCACGATTATTTCTATGCATATTTGTAGGACTTTTCAGCACTTCTGCAGTTGCCTTCATTATAGTAATGTCTGCTGTGTCAGCAGGGTTGCATGAGGTAAAGAAAAAGGAAACAAACCAAAAAACCCCACCAAACAGCAACAACAAACCAAAACTTTAAAATCCCTCATGATCTTCCTGTACTACAATTTGCAGTAATTCCCAAATTAATGGATTAGGACCATGCTTAGAAGTGCAGGTGAGCAGTACTCCAGCTAAGATAGCAGTCAGAATACATCTAAGTAATCACAGAATGGTCCAGGCCAGAAGGGACCTCCAAAGCTCATCCAGTCCAACCCTTCTGCAGTCAGCAGGGACATCCTCCACTAGATCAGGCTGCCCAGGGCTTCGTTGAGCCTCACCTTGAATATCTCCAGGGAAAGGGCCCCAACCACATCCCTGGGCAAGCTGTTCCAATATTCCACCACCCTCATAGCATAAGAACTTGTTCCTCACATCCAATCTAAATCTGCTCTGCTCTAGTTTGAAGCCATTGTCCCTGGTCCTGTCCCTGCAGGCCTTTGCAAACAGTCTCTCTGCAGCCTTCCTGTAGCTCCCTTCAGGTACTGAAAAGCTGCTATTAGGTCTCCCTGGAGCCTTCCCTTCTCGAGTCTGAACACCCCTAGCTCCCTCAGCCTGTCCTCCAGGAGGATCTGCTCCATGATCTTACCGGGCACAGAGGTGAGACTGACATCCTTGGGACTTCTGGAAAAATAAGGGTGGCAAACACAATCTGGTACTTTGAAGATAGGGGAAGGGGGAAATTTAATAGATGTTTATAAATATCTGGAGGCTGGGGCTCAGGAGGGAGGGACAGGGACAGCCTCTGCTCACTTGTGCCCTGGGATAGGACAAGGGGCAATGGATGGAAACTGCAGCACAGGAGGTTCCACCTCAACATGAGGAGGATCTTCTTTACTGTAAGGTTCCCAGAGCACTAGAACAGGCTGGCCAGAGAGGTTGTGGAGTCTCCTTCTCTGGTGCCTTCCCAGCCCTGTCTGGTTGTGTTCCTGTGTGACTGGCACTGGATTTTATGGTCCTGCTCTGGCAGGGGGGTTACACTTGAAGATCTCCAACGGTCCCTTCCAGCCTCTAACATCCTCTGAGCCTGTGAAATTTAGGCAAGAGCTTAGTCAGATTTGAAGAGAGATTTCCAAACTGCTGTATCTTTCATTGCAAGAAATGCCTAAGCCTTGAAAAGTCTTTTTGAAGGTTGTCAGCTTAAAGTATATAAAATAATTTTTCTGGGAGTGCAAACATGTTCTAGATACTGAGAGATGGTTCTGACACACAGTAAGTAATTCAGGCCAAGTCACTGAATAGGCCCTGCAATAAAGAGGTGCTCCTGGAGGTGCTGAGTAAAGTTCATGTGATGAATGTGTCCTCTGCACAGCTGAAAGAGGTGGGCTTCCATTCCTATGTGATTGTATTGGGACAGCTACTTTTGAGAGATAGGAATAAAAGTTACACAGTGAGTATAGAATCACACAAAGGAAGCTTTCCAGCCAGACAGGTGAGTTGGAGGAGAGCAATGGTGTGGTGATGGTGCTGTCAAAGTCAGAAATGAGGGAGCAAGCATAGCCCTGGGAACAGTGCAAGTCTCAAACCCTGTCCCAGGCCACTTCATAACAATGGTGGCAGTGCTGGTGTACTGGTAACAATCACTGCTGCTTACTGTAAGTGTTAGCAAACCCCACGACTTCACTGGGCAGGAGGTCCCATTGCCAACAGGCTGTAAATTGCACACCAAGCCAGTTCCGTTACTGTGATGTTAAAATGCAGCATTGGCAGGGACTCCCATGGGACAGTCACACCAGTAACACCTTTTAGAGCCTGGTCTGGTTCTGAGAACTCAAAAAGGGAAATAATGTGGAACTGCATCTGCAGAGACTGCCTTTTCCTCTTAAAACCACTGCTGCTTTTGAGCTGTTTCGATGAAGAATGTTGAGATGAAACCATTGTTTGTGCTTCAGAGCATGGATGAGGTCAATAAGAGGGGTGTGGAGCCACTGGAGTGGTGAAAGCTAGGGACAGTTGGGTATCTTTGATGTGGAGCTGGTAGTTAGTGTTAAAATGAAAATTACACAAGAAGAAAGAAGGGAAGGAGCAAGTGGCAGATAATTGAACCTTTGGGGAGGCTACAGAGAAAGGCTATTGGCACAGAGCTAAAAGCAATTTAGGGAACAGAGAAACAGTTGTTAGATAACCAAAAGCAAAAGCAGAACAAGGAGAGGCAGAGGTGTGCAGAGACAGAGCCAGAGAGGGGATCCAGGAGGAACAGGACACATATTAAGTGCTACACTCCTATAAAAGGTTGCTTTTATCCCCAGGAAACAGCCAAAATAGAAAACAAACAAAAGCCAAAAAACGCAGAAGAGACTTGAGTTGCCTCATCTGGCAGTCAGCTCCTTTGAAGCTGGTATTCAGGGCAGGCCTGGAGAGCTGTATCCCAAAGCCAGCTCTGATGTTCAAGGATGGTCCAGCAGGGCAGTCCGCAGTATCAGCTTCCCTGAGTCACCTAAATGTGACCTGGACTCTATCCCTGCAGCACCTGTTTCCAGCTTCCTTCCCTAGTGGGGCTGACCCCAGCAAGTGGGATCGTTACCAGCTGTAGTTTCCAATGCTCCCACCATGCACTCAGCCCTGTGGAGCTATGGCACATGATGGGGTGACTGCAGGACACTGGAAATTGGAGAGCACAAGACTGCTGCTAGGCTTGGGGTAAAGCATTCACGTGAGGTGCTTTATAAACACTGATAGTCTTACTTCTGGGCATCAGTGCTCTCTGCAATGAAGCAGTGGTACAAAATAAGTTGCTTTAAGTATAGTGTAGGGCTATTCAAATTCCTCATTGCACTATTTACTACACATCCAGAGTACGTTTTCTTCTTTAATATTGTTCTGCTGCAATGATGCTTGTAACAGGCAAACAGCAACATGCCACACTTGTTTCCTTAAGCTTTTTCTCCAGACACAAGAGCTCTTCACTATCTTTGTTATAGCAGAGCTCTATCAGGAAGCAAACCTTATTTCTTTACAAGTCACCAATACTGCTGTTGGTCTGAGTTTCACTTTCCCCTCCATCTTAATACCATTTGCACAATATATGCTAACTTATTTTAATCTCTGTCAGAGTTTTGACGGAGCGCAGTGGCCATTTTTCAAACTGAAGTTTGTTCTTCGAAGAAGAAGGCAACTTCCTGCTAAGAATCCATTGGTTAGTGTCAATGATCTGAACCAGGGGAGGGAGTGCACCCTCAGTGAGTGTGCAGACAACGCCAGCTTGGGCAGGAGTACCGATCGGCTTGAGGGCAAGGAGGATCTAGAGAGGGATCTGGCCAGGCTGGATCAATGGGCTGAAGCCAACTGTATGAGATTCAACCAGGTCTTGCACTTCGGTCACAACAACCACAGGCTTGGGGCAGAGTGGCTGGAAAGCTTCCTGTCAGAAAGGGACCTGGGGGTGTTGGTTGACACCTGGCTCAATATGAGACAGCACTGTACTCAGGTGGCCAAAAAGGCCAAAAGCATCTTGGCTAAGTATCAGGAACAGTGTGGGCAGCAGGAGTAGGGAAGTGATTGTCTCTCTGTGCTTGGCACTGGTGAGGCTGTAATTTGATTGCTGTGTTCAGCTTTTGGCCACTCACTGCAAGAAACACATAGAGGTGCTGCAGCATCTCTGAAGGAGAACAATGGTAAGGGGTATAGAGCACAAGCCCCAGGAGGAGCAACCCAGGGAAGCAGAGTTGTTCAGACTGGAAAAGAGGCTCAGGTGAGACCTTGTCACTCTCTATGACTACCTGAAAGGGGATTGCTCAAGGTGGGTGTCAATCTCTTCTCCCATGTAACAAGCAATAGGACAAGAAATGGTTTCAAGTCACACCTGGGGAGGTTTAAATTGGACATTAGGAAAAAAATCCTTACCAAAAGGGTTGCGAGGCACCGGAACAGGCTGCCCAGGGAAGTGGCTGAGTCACCACCCCTGCGGGTATTTGTAAGAGGTGTAGATGTGGTGCTCAGTGACATGGTTTAGTGGCAGACTTAGCAGAGCTGGGTTAACAGTTGGACTTGATCTTAAAGGTCTCTTTCAACCTAAACCAATCTATGATTCCCATTCTTTAAATGGTAAATAAAGTTTAACGTGGACCTATATTTACTACACATTTTTCCTACTATTTTCTTTCTCTTTTTTTTTTTTTTTGAGCAAATATGAAAAAATTGGTTTATGTCTATCATGCTGGGAAAAACACCAGCCAGCACCCCTTCAAAACACTTCACCAGTGAATGACAGAGTCTTGTGTGAGATTCCTACTCTGCAATGATTAAACTGGAGCATAGGTTCAGGTTCTGAGTTGTAGGGGGCTGGTGGTGGCTGGGCATCGGCAGCCCTTTGTCTGTACCAGAGGAAGCAGCACCACAATTCAAACTTGGGTCAGTGCCACATGCATCTGCAGCCTCCAGCAAGATCAGAAGTAGGAATGCAAGTGCTGAATCCTTGGAAGCTGCAGAATGGACCTCGTCCTTAGGAAGGAAGGGGAACCCCGGGGACAGATCTGTCCCTCAGCTGCTCTCACCTCAGGCTTTGTTTCCATTTTTTCCCACCTTGACAAATGCCATCTCTCTCCAGCTCTACAGCTGAGTTGTAAAACTCTTTGGATGCACTTTGCCCCAAACAAGAAAAATCTCTCCTACACAGAGCTGAAGGCACATGGCTGTGAAACTTTGGTGAGACATTCACAGAAAGGAAAACAGTGGTCTGTCTGTCTGCCCATCCCAGTGTGTGAAAAGCAACAGCAGGCTCTCTAGGTGCTGCCTGGACACTGGCAGCACAACGTTCAACACTTGAGGCTGGGGACTTGCAATGCTTCTGCTGGTGCAGTGCTTGGGATGCTGTCACTTGGGCTGATGTTAGCCAGTCCCTGCTGGGGCACTGCTGCTCTTCCTTGGCCGTCTGTGACATTTAAAGGCCTTTAGCACAATTTATAAGGCTAAATATGTTGAGTATCTTTTTGTGCAGCCTCTCAGTTGAGAATGCTGCTATGAAAAGAAGCTGGACCCTTAAAAAATGGTCTGTCATTGTTGCATACATTTTAAAAACTATTGTAAGCTCAACGGTGTCTCTCCATGGTTGCACACAGCAGAGGGGCTGCTGCATCTGTGCAACTGCAGAGCCTTTGGTGCCTGTGACCAACCGCCCACACCGTATGTTTGAAAAGAGGTTATCCTGGGCTCTCTGGGATGCATTCCGTGCATTTCAGAGAGTTTACATTCACCCAGGAGGGATTCAGTTCGCCTCCTCTGAAACCTCTTGTGTGTGCGAACGAAGCCCACAGCGCGGGGTGGAGGGGAAGCTGAGAGAGCCCCTACAAAGGCGCGCTTGAAATGTGCAGTGAAACACTGAGCAGTGGGTGCACCGCCCGTCCTGCTCTGCCAGTGGGCCCCGACGTCCTCCCTCTGCTGGATCTGAACATTGCATCTAGTCAGCTGCTTCACAAACACACTCGGAGATGAGCCCTGCTCCCCCTTACTTTGAAGCAAGCACACTTGTTGCGCCGGGTGACAGACGCTCGGAAATGGATTCAGATGTGCCTGGCTGTGTGAACTTGAACCGCCCCGCTCTAGTCCTCTCGTCGGAGGAGACCACCGACCCTCCTGCCCCCAGGAAAACCGACTCGGAGGAGGCTTTGAAGCTGGGTGACCGTGACCGCCCCTCCGCTGCTGGAGCAGCCTCCCCACCGCCTTGGCAGCAGCCGAAAACTCTGGCAGCGCTGACCCCGCGGGCCTGGCGGCGATCGGGCCGGGCGGTAATGGCAGCACTCCAGGCGCCCGCCCGCTCCGGCAGCGGCCGCGAGGGGCGGGGGCAGTCCCGCCGCGTACCCCCGGCTCAGCCCCCGCGGGGCGGAGGCAGGTGCGGGAGGCGGTGGCAGAGCCTGGCCGGGAGCTCCCTCGGTGGGGGCGCGGCACCGCCCCGCACCTGGGCCCGCCCCGCGAAGGAGTCGGGGCCGGTGCGGCGCGGCGGGAGCATGGCCCGGGCGTCCTGAGCGGCGCCATGCGGGGCTGGCTGCTGGCGCGGTTGCGGCGGCGGCGACGACTGCTGCGGCTGCTGCTGGCCCTGGGCGCCCTGGCCCTGGGGCTCTGGGCCGCTTACCTGGAGCTAGTGGCGGCCGGCGGCGGTGCTACCCCAGACCGCGGTGAGTTACCCTGCGGAGCGCCAGGGGAGGGTGAGGCAGGGCGGTGGGGTCCGGTCCCATCCCGTCCTTCGCGGCCCGGCCCGGTCCCGGGATTCCCCGGGCGCTTGATCCTGCTCGGAAGCCCAATATAGAGTAGCCGGTCCCAGGCCGGCCGAGGAGGAGGGGATGGAAGGCAGTCCCGCGGCAGCGGCTGCCGTTTCCCCGGTAGCCCTCGGGGCCAGAGGTGGGGTTTGTACCCCAGGCAGGAGATGCGCGTTCGGAGGTTTCGCTTTTCTGCCGTTGGCTTGTCGGCTCTCGCTCTCCTCCCCGTCAGAAGACCTGTCAAAGTGTGACCTTTCCTGGAATTGCAGAGCCCGGAGTCACGGCTTTTGGGTGTCTTTTGTGCGCGGTGCTCCGGTGCTGGAAGGCATCAAAGCTACTTTAAATATTGCTTTGGTTAGAGAAGTGTATGCAAAGGAGGAGGGAATGCATACCCTGCAGATGTGCACTGCTCTCCTCTGGCGGGTTCGTTTTGTTCAAACTTTTGGTTAGCAGTACAGCAGGGCTGACACCAGGTGCAGCTGGCTGTTTTTTCTTCCCGAGGAGAAAAAAACAGTCATTTCTAATCGCGGTCGGGTTTCTGTGGTTCTCTTCATTTTTGCAACTACAAGAAAGCTTTTGACGGCCCAAGGTTTTGTAAAAGTCTTCGGTGGGGTGACTGCTGGGTTTGAAATAGTAGCAGTGCTGGGTGCCAGTCTAGGTTGATAGTAGTTTTCCAAATGTATGTGAGCATTTAACTAGTAATGCTTTGTAGTATGTTAGTCCCTTAATCAATTAACGTTCTTGATTCTTACTTCCACAAGTCAGACTTGGTTTCAGACGTAAAGCTTTAGGCTGTGGCTGTGTAAGGAGCTCGACAAATGTCTACCCCCACCAAGTCCATTACAGGACTTCAGCTTGTCCATTGGTCCTGTATTCCATGTGATGTTAAATCTAAACCCACATATTTTTTTGTTCCAACAGCATAAGAGATCTGATTTCTTTGGCTGAGAGAAATCCTCCAGTTATAATTCACTGGGGTTTTTTTTGCCTGGTGGAATTAGTTGGGATGTGAGAAGATGAGTTGCACTACAGCTCTACTTTGCATTGTATCTTTTGTGCAATCTAGCCAAGTCTGCACCACTTTCCCAGTGCCCCCAAAGATCCTTAGAGAAGACTGGAGAGGCATGTGGAGGACTCGTGCAGGACAGCAAGGGAGAAAACAACCCTCTGGAGGCATTTACCATAGTGTCTGTAAGGAGAGAGGAACTGAGTCAGGTGCCAGCCATACAGCTGACAGTCCTCTTGCTGCCAGCAGTGCGAAAGGAGGAGGGGATGGGAGAAATGTGCAGGGAGCATGAGAACAGTAGAGATGTGCAGGAACAAGCAACTTTTCTTACAGATTGGGTTCATCTCTGCTTTCAGACAGGGTCATTTTTGCATCTGTTGCGGAAGACTGATAATGTTGTAAGACTGAAACTGGAAATGGTGATGTGACTGTGGCCAGTACCAGATAAAACAGAAGATGAGGAAATTAATTACATTATATTAAAGTTCAATTATGTAAAAGTCCAGATTCCCCCAAATCCATCAGAGATGTTGCTGCTCATTGCATGTGGAAAACATTTAAATGCTGCTGGAAAGAGTGGGAGTGTGAAACCCTCTGGCAGGCAGCTCCTCATGGCTCTGCAGCATCATGGAGGGAAAGCTGTGCCCAAAGAGCTGAGGCTCTCTGGGCACACCGGGCAGCTGGTATCATGTTTCCCTGGCCTTGTGGCCAAGATCCCAGAACCTGCTAACAGAAGGGAGGATAATCTGTGACCCTCTTGCCCCAGTACCTCTAAAAGCCCATCTGTTGTAAGAAAAGGCATAAGTTGGAGTGAAGGACAAGTGTTTTCTTTTGGCTGTGAAAACTAAGTCACATTTCTTTTCTGGGGACTCAGGCAGCTGCATTTGTGACTCCATGTGGTGAGACTGCAGAGATCTCAGGGAGCTGGTGCAGGTGGGAGTGACTCTCAGAGCAATTAATACTTCCCCCACCATTTCTGCATTGTTTTCCATCACATGTCCCAGTTGGGCACCCTACTCTAAGTCACACCTGGGACCGAGAGCTGCCACCTCAACTTACCTGCACAGCGTCTCCAGTTATTAGTGATAGTGTAAAGGCTGTTTGTTGGGTGATTTTTTTTTTTTCTGGGCAAAAGACTAAGAGACTCCCTCCATTGGGGCCAGGAAGGTGAAGAGCTGTTGGGCTTAGAAGGAGATGTGCTGTTTCCATCTGCTGTGTCTGTAACAAGAGTTTCCCCTTGCCTCCCTAACAGGCATAGCCTGTCTATGGAAAGCCAAGGTATTTTCTCCCTGCAGAAAGGGGAGCCCTCTTGTTGCAAGGCTGTAGGGAGTCACAGAAAATATTCCCTTTCCTCATAGCCATGCATGGGATGGAGCACAGGCTGTTGTGATGGCCCTGCCCTGCCCCTGGGTCAGTGCCTTGGAGCAGGTCTTCAAGCAGGGTAGATCCTCCCCAGCTTTATGGGCCTCTCCTCCCTTTTCCCTACCAGTTCAGTGTGTGGTGGAGGAAGCAAATGTCAGATGGCCTGGGTGTGGGTATTCAAGGAAGTGTTCTTTAAAATTGCCCTGACTGACCTCCTGTAATGCATGTACTGCTCTGCTATGCAACGAAGTTAAGTGTCTAGATTGTCTGGATGAAAGAGAGTAAAGAGTTTAGGAGAATATGTTCTAAGCAGCAGTGTGTGTTGGCTTCCATGGCACTGCATCACTGCACACTGGAGAGGCTCTGGCCGTGAGTTGTGCTGTAACATTAAAGGTCAAGGAACTGGCCTGAGATGCAGAATTCAGGTTCAGTTTACCCCTTGGGTTGGGATTAATGCACTGATCAGGCTCCTTTTCTAGCTGTCAGGGAAGTTTGGGATGGGCTGGACAGGTGGCAGTATGGACTCTCAAGAGTTAGAACCTTCCTTTGAAGGTGATGCTGGAAGGAGCTGGCAGTCTGGTGGTGGGAGGGGAATGTGTGTAGATCTGTCTGTCTATCTGTCTATCTATCTATCTATCTATCTATCTATCTATCTATCTATCTGTCTAAAATATTTTTCTGGTGCTATGACTGCATCAAGGCTTCCCAGGGAGCCTCAGTAGCAGGACTATTGTCTCTCCTGGGCAGGAGGGTGTTTCTTTTCCTGTTGTTATGGAGCTTGCTTTCTCCCCCCCACCTTTTTTTTCACTCTAATCGAGCATGTTGGACTGCTCTGCTGGCCAATAGGTATTTATAGGAATCTTAAAAATGTTTACAGTTGAGTGAAGAAAAACAAGAAAACTGATGTGAGTTGGAGATGGGCACAACTCTCCTCACATGAAATGTGGCCTGTTGTCATCCAAAACAAGTTGTAACAGGCAGGACACTGCCTCCCTGCCAAGAAACCCGAGGAGCTGGAGACAGTCTGTTTACTGCTGCTGCTGCCAGGCACTAAACTCTGTGGAGTGAGCTCTCCATCAGGAATGTTTTTCTCATCTTTACTAGCTGCTGCCCCTCACACTGTGCTCCCACAAGAGAATGCTGGAGACTGGAAACTTTCTCATTTCAAAGGTGAATGAGGTGTTGGGGTGGGAGAAAATACCAGTAAAGCAGAGGGAAGCCAGGTCTGGAGAGAGTCCTGCACCCTGCCTCCGCTGCTCTAATGGCTTTGGCTCAGCAGCGTGGCTGGAAGGGGCAAGGGCAGGGACAAACAAGAGGCTGCCTCTTCCCAGAGCTGCTCTGGTTGGATAGAGGGCTGGTGGGTCAGGGACCTCCTCCTGCTACTTCTGTTTTTCTCTTCTGTGCCCAGCAATGCCTCATCCTGCCCACCCATGCAGAAAGGTGTGACTGAGGGAGGAAGGCTGGCACCAGCAAGCTGTGCTTGCAGGCAAGGAAGATGAGCAATGCTCTCCCTTTGCTTTAAAACCTTATGTCAACATAGTCAAAGCAAATCCCACTCCCTGAGGAAACTTGGGGTGAGGTCATTCCCAGACATTGCTGTGCAGGGTCTGTTTCTTCTGCTGTCAGGACTGGGGTATCTTGGGAGATTGGACATCACTTGCACCAATTTCCTTGACAGCAGATGTGTCACACTCAGCCAGGCACAAGCAGTGTCTGCACGACACTGGGAGGTACTGGGAGGTGCTGGGAGGTGCAGCCTGTAGGAATAAGGGGCAGAGGGCCCTTCTTTAACCTGCCTCTCTCAGCTGCTTCAGCCTACATTTGTTCCTTCACCTTTTATTGTTGCATGTCAATAATACTGGGAGTGTGTTATCTTCTTGTCTTGGCTTGTGACAAGTGGCTTCTCACTTGCTTCTAGTGTCTGGCTGCTGCTTTTCAAACTCACTAGCTGCAGTCTCACACTGAAGTGGAAGTAAGAGGGGTTCAGGAGAAACCATGGGAATGTAACAATAAAGAAGCCCTTATACTTCTACCCCACCCATCTCAAGTGTCCCTTTCTTTCCCCAGAAAACTGGTTTCTCACCCCCTCTCTCACTTGATGAGCCATCAGGCATCCAGGCTAGTACAGAGCAGCAGGAGTTGCTCAGAAGCTGACCTGAGTGTGGGCAGGTGCAGGTGTTTGTGTGAGAAAAGCAGCTGGCAGAAAGCCCAAGCTCCCTGCTGACTTCCTTCTCCTGCACAGGCACCCTCGGGAGCACCTCTGCATGAGGGTGAGCACACCTCCAGCTGCAGGTTCATTCCCATGTACACAGGCTGGCTTTTGCAATCACTCACATGCAAGGCTGCTTGCCTGTGCATGCACTGGTGCTCTCTGGCATAGCTGGTGGCGCTGGAGATTGCTGAGTGCCCCTGGGAAGACATTGGACTTTCCAGTGGTGGCTGAAGTATCTGTTTCCTCTCTGTGGAAACTGAGGAAAAGTTAGACCAGAGGAAAAATTAGAGTAGATATCACTTTCACAGCACCACATCCTGACTGAAGAGCAATGCTGGCAGCAGGGAAGCATCTGTACCTTTAGGTCTGCAGAGGTTGTTTCTGTATGTTTGACTCGAGACCTTCCTGCACAGGGACCTGTGCTAAGTGACGCCGTTCCCCAGAGTGATCCGGGGCTGCTGTAGCTGCAGGGAGGAGCATGGGCACTGCAGCTGGATCAGATTCTTCACTTCCAGGTAGTTAGTTCAGTCTCCCTGAAAGATGATAGGAGGTGCTGCTGTCACATCTTGCTCTGCACCGCTGTGTGTAAAGTGAACCAAGGTTGCCAGGCTCATAGTCACAGCACAGATTTCTGTCACAGACTCGGTAGGGAAGCCAGGGCTGCTGAGAGCAGTCTGATGGTGAGGTTCATTGACACAGCAGCCATGGAATGCCTGGGTGCTATCCTAACCATGCCACACTTGTCCTGAGCTAATGCGTCCTTTTGCAGCTGCTGGGGCATGCCCTGCAGGTAACTTGTGGCCTTGTCTCACCTCTTGACTTGAAGTCAGGTCAGGATTTGACTCTTAACCTTTTTGTGGAGTGGCATAAAGTGCCTGGGTCCTGGTGCACAAAGTGAGAGTTGTTTGTGTTTGTTTCCTTGGATCCTGGCTCACAGTTGGGCTCCATTGAAGCCTTTGCAAAGGTTACAGATCATTGTAAACCAGCTCCTGCTGTACCCTTTGTGTACACATTACCTGTGATGGGTTTGTGTCGTGCTGTGCCAACACTGCGTTGCATTCCTGCAGCACACCTGCTCACGGATTCATAGCATGTTAAGGGTTGGAAGGGACCTCTGGAGATCATCCAGTCCACACCTCTGCCACAGCAGGACCACAGAACCATATAATCTAGTGCAGGTCACACAGGAGGCCTTAGATCCCATGGGATTGGCATGACTGAGATCTCTTGGAGTGGTGCTCTTCTGTGCATCACCTCTGCACCGTGGGGCTGGGAGAGGAATTCTGTTGTCTGCTGGAGAAGCATTTCTGTCCATGGTACAGTCAGAGGTTTGCCTTCTTGCCTGCAAGTTCAGGAAGAGTGGCACTGGGAGAGATAATGGACATGGCCTTCCATCTGGTGGTTTGGAATTGCCAGCATCTGCAGTATGGTGGCCTGCAAGGCAGCTGGGGAAGGACTTTTTAGGGTGTTGGGTAGTGCCAGGACTGGGGGGAATGGATCCAAGCTAGAGGAGGGGAGATTTAGATTAGACATTAGGAAGAAGTTCTTCCCCATGAGGGTGGTGAGACACTGGCACAGGTTGCCCAGGGAGGTGGTGGAAGCCTCATGCCTGGAGGTTTTTGCAGCCAGGCTGGATGTGGCTCTGAGCAGCCTGATGTAGAGTGAGGTGTCCCTGGCCATGGCAGGGAGGTTGGAACTGGATGAGCCTTGAGGTCCCTTCCAACTCTGTGACTCTGTAATTTGTTACCTCCCCAAAAAGTTGGTTACAGTGAGGGAAAAAGCACAATCTTCCTGTTAAAAGTGTTTGTGTGTGTGTGGGTTAACTTCAGGTTCAGGCTGCTGGTTCTTGCTTAGCCTTTCTCTGCTGGCAGAGAGAGGCCTTTGATAGTTTTAGATCTTCTAAGATACATGCATATTAATCAGTCTGCTTAATGTAATGAGCTCTTGCACAACCTTTTCTCTTCTGTTCCAACCCTGACAGTTCTGTGATTCTGTACAAGGCAAGGATTTTTTTCATGAAGACAAGAGATTGCCTTGTGGAGGGCATGGCATTGGGGAAAAAAGTGTTGATGGAGTTCTTTCTCCAGCACTTACAATGATAACCTCTCAAGAATCTCTAAGGTTATATATTTTGTTGTACTTTGAGTTTCCCTGTCTCATTTGTTCTTGCTAGATATTGATGTTCCATTTTCCAATCACTTCCCTATTAAATTGCTTTTTTCAGGCTTGCAGTAAAGCTGAAAAGGTATTCCTAGAAAAGGAACTAAGCTCTCTTATTTAGGTGTGCTGTGAGATTTAAGAAAGATCCATGTAATGCCTTAGGTGGAAACAGATATGAACCTCGTCTTGATCCTGGCTTTTCATGTTTAGAAATTCATTGTCTGTGTCTGTAATCAACCAAGCTAAAATTCACTGGGATCTTGTCCAGAGCTCCTCTCTACTTCTGACTTCCTGAAAAGACTTTCCTATTAGATCTCTGTGATCTGAAGAGAGTCCCCTGTGTTTTGAGATGCTGAGATTGTTTGGGGCAATATTGCTGTTAATAAATCACAGCAGCACAGTTACTTGTGTTGGTACAATAATTTAAATCAACTACACAGAGTAGGGAGCTTAAATTAGTTTTGAAGATGTTGGATCATTTCACACAAACCCAGATGCTGTTGGATGGGCCTGTGAGTCCCCCTGAAGCATCAGTGCCCCTCTCTAAATGTCCCTTATTCTGGGTTTCTCATTTTCAAAGGCTTTGCTATTGCAGTATTTTGTGATTATTTCCCTCTTGGCTTTAGAAGCTGGAAAAGCTGTGCCCTGTTGCTTTGCATTGTAGGTCTGGCTGTACCCTTACTGGGCAGAGGTACTGCATCTGGTGCTGTTCTTGCTTTTCTATGTCACTATTTTTCATCAGAGATGCAAATGCCAAGTCCAAGGCCTTTGCATGCATCCATGGGAGTTTGCTTCCTTCCTGGTTTCCATCTCAGTGACTTCGACGTTAATTTCAGACAGTCTAAATATTCTTGGAGTTTGGGTTCTTTTTTTCCTCTGTTGAGCCAAATACAAGCCAGTGGGACTTAGTACTATGAAGACACTAAATACAGACCAGAGACTTGACTGTGGGGCCTTCTGTAACAGGCATGATTTATCTTGTTGATTTTCTTATCTGCCTGCCCTCTGGCCTGTGAGTATCAGCAACTAGCAGGCTTGTACAGAAGCCTATATTACCCTGAAATAATTTATGTAAATTTATGCACACTAAACAGCACTTCCTTGTCAGATACTCTTACATCCCATTTACCAATAAAAATATTTGATCTTCATCATCACCTGTTGGGCTGCAGAATTGCCTAAGGGAGCTCTCTGGAAGTAAGGATAAAGCACATTAATGATGTGTGTATTTTTTTCTCTGCCATTCTAAATAAATCTGTTTCTGCCTTGCATCAAGAGGCCACTTACTGCCATGTCATTAGTGAGGGCTGTTTGACTTGGCTCCTGTGTTTGGTGTTGGCAGCACCAGCAGCTTCCTCAGTGCTGCTGCTCATTTCAGCCTTGTTATCTGCAGCCTTTCTTGTAAATGCTTCACTTCCTACATTAGTTTTATTTATATTCTGTAATGTTATTTTCTGAACTAAAAAAAAACAACTCAGTACTCATGTCTGAGTGCTGTGAACCTCATCTAAGTTGCAGACCAAAATTCGTGCTGGTCTGAGAATATCCTGTCCGGACCACCCTGCGCTAATAGTCTCAATTAGCTGCTGCTGCAGCAGCACACTCAGCATTAGCTGCTGCAGGCTGTGTTTTGTTGTAAGCTGGGAGAGTTTGATTTGGTTTAAATCAAAAATGCAAAATAAACCAGCAATCTGCCAAAGCCAAGTTTTCTGTCAAACCTTACTGAGCTATAATTTCTAGAGCTGTACCCTGAAAGTAAATTGTCTGTCTCACATAGGAGTAAATAGAAGAAGTCTCATTTTCTCTTAGCTATGTCAGTGCACACGTGTCTCAGAGGAGGTGCTGTGAATGGCAGCTGTGCCCCATGGTCTGCATTGTTGTACCAATGGCAGCTGCATCTACTTAGAAATTCCAAATAACACCCAAGCCAAGGTGTTAAGAAAAGATGCATTACTGAATTCTTTCCCAGGTCATGTGTCCTCTAAATGTCATCTCGCCCAACCCTTCTGCAGTGATCAGGGACATCTGAAACTCCATCAGGCTGCTCAGAGCCCAGTCCAACCTGACCGTGAATGTTTCCAGGGGTGGGGCATCCACCACTTCCATTGTCCTTAAACTAAAGAATGGAGCAAGGGTGGACCTTAGGGTGGAAAGAAACCTTGCCCCCTCCAGGCCCCATGGCCCTCCCTCTCTGTGGCATCTGGCAGGATCTTTGTGTTGTGCTGGCACAGCAGACCAAGCGATCCCAGGCCCTCTCCTGCCCTGCTCTCTCCCTTGAGGCTCTGTGTAGAGGAGATGGCAGCTCTCCACACTCCAGGGGCAGGGCTGGGGATGGGAAAGAAGGGCCCGTGGGACACTTGGCAGTCAACTGTGGAGTGCTGGGAGACCTTGTGTAGGCCACCTGCACTCCGTTGTCCCACTGGCAGGGTGTCTGGATACTTTGCCTGCTCACAGCTGCTGAAGCTGAGTTGCTTGCATGGGCCTGGGTCAGACAGGGGTCACTGAGGACCCTTGATCTTCATGGAACATTGGCCATCATTTTGTCCAGGCCCTCCTAGTTCCTAGAACAACCATCTTTGGCCCACATGTATTGCCATCACAGTGATCTCCTGATAACAGGAGCCACTTTACTGCCCTCTGTTCTAGGCCCTATGAATATAAGGACTGTGGCCACTGGCAAACCATTTGCTGAGCTTTGAGGCCTTTGGGTTCCAAGGATGATTGGAAGAAAGGTTCCCTAGCAGCAGAGTGAGGGGGAAAGGCAGATAAGTGATTCACAGAACCACAGAAACATTCAGGTTGGAAAAGGCCCTCAGGATCATCAAGTCCAACCCAGAACTCTACAAGGTTTACCCCTAAACCATAGCCCCAAGCACGACATCCAAACCACCTTTAAACACATCCAAGCTTGGGGACTCCACCACCTTCCTGGAGCACATTCCAATGCCTGACCACTCCTGCTGGGAAAAAATTCTTCCTGCTGTCCAGTCTAACCCTGCCCTGCTGCAGCTTGAGGCTGTTCCTTCTTGTTCTATCACTGATGACCTGGGAGAAGAGACCAGCACCAACCTCTCCACAACCTCCTTGCTGATAGCTGTAGAGAGCTACAAGGCCTCCCCTCAGCTTCCTGTTTTTCAAACTAACCATCCCCAGCTCCTTCAGTCGCTCTCTGTAAGATTTATTCTCCATTGTAGGAGACTTGGAGAAAGAGGAGGCACTGTCAGAGGTGGGGCACCATCAGCTGCATGGTAGCAATGGTCACCACTCATGGTGGAGGTCGATCAACCCAAAGGTCAAGGAGAACCCATGAAAGCAGATCCTTGGGAGTCCCTTCTCACTCCAAGCATTCTGAGTGTGAGGCAGGCAGCGTTACAGGTGCTGCTGTGTTCAGTTGCCCTGCATTTTTGTGGCCTTTGCTAGCAAGTGTCTGCAGTCAGCATCCCTCTCTTGGCTTGGTAGCCAATTTGTGAAATACGCTTGTGTAACACCACCAAGCAACAGGTGCAGGTGGGAGCAAACCCCTCTTTATAAAGATATTTTAATTCTTCAGGGCCTAAGCAATCAAGTTTGGGGGAGGAGGAACACAGCAGGGGTTGCTTCATCATCTCCGTCTGCCCAGATTCCTGGGCTTCTCCAGCTCTGTTCTGGTTTCAGGAGCTGTTCCTGGTCCAGCTCTTCTGCAGCTACTTCCTCAGGACAGGAAGAACTTTGTAAGGTAGTGCTTTGAAGGACAGTTGTACTGCTCTGGGTTGTGCTATGCTGGGAGCTTATTTTGTCCTTCAGTAGATGTATTCTAATCCTGTCTTTGCTGTTTTGGCCTCCTGTCTCTTCAGGGCATTGAGTGTGCTTTGTGAGGCCAGGGCTTGACTCAGGTTACTCCTGGCAGTTGGTGTTCTCCTTTGCCCTGCAGTCACTGGCTGCACTCTATCACCTGTATTTACTGGTCCCTGGTGTTCACCTGCACCAGTGGTGGAGCTGAGCTCACAAACATTTCAGCCTGAATTTAATTTGCTTTTCCTGCCAGTACCTTTTCATCCATTGTTGCTGATCACCTGCACGTAGTCTGAAGCTGAATGCTACTGCCTTTCACATTCCTGTCCCCTTTTGCTGAGTCCTCATCTTCATCCCTGCTGCTCCTCTGAAGAAGTCCTGCTGACAGTAGTGCTGCTGCCCATCTTGTGGTTGTGTGCTCTGCACTTGAGATTCGTCTGACCATGCTGCCATTCCTTATGTGTCTTTGAAGGTGTTTTCAGGTGTGTCTCACTGACTTGCACTACTTGCTGCAGTGGGGCAGAGGGTCTTTTCTGTGTGCTGGTGGGGCAGCAGAGGGTGCAATCCCCCTCTGAACTCTTGCTGTCCCCCTGCCTCAGTCTGGCTGGTATTATTTCACTTATTCTGTACCGTCTGACTGCTGTCTACATTCCATCAGGTCCAGCCATGCAGCTGATTTCCTTTGCTTCACAAGTTGTAATTGCTTTGCCAATTAACTCTGGGTCTTTGGTGCTGTCTCTTGAGTACTTTGTCCCACAGCCCCATGCTTCCCAAAGGGCATGATTAGTTTGGTTTGTTTTTTTTCCCTGTACTTAGATCCTTTGTAAATTCTCTTTCCACCTTTTTCTTCTAACTTGGTGTTTGAATTAGATATCTGACATAGCCACACCAAGGAGAGGAAAGAAATACTTTAGCAAGTCTTGTGCCCCACAGAAATGTAGAAGAAACTGCAAGACAAGACCAGCAGGACAGAAGAGGCAGCATTTGGAAATACAGACAGCAGGGCTTCTTTAACACAAGTGGAAGTGGTCTGAAATGAGGCACAGTGAGATGAGTATCAGAGCAGAGTGATCAGAAGATGCCAGTGGTCACTAACAAGTTGTAAGGGAGAAGCTGAAGCTTCTGTATCTGAAGCTAAATTAGCAGCAAATACTTGGGATTTCAGTGGAGCAGAGGTTGCATGTCAGGGTCTCAGGTGCAGAGATCAAAAACAGAGGAGATGTAGAAAAGAGTTGGAGCACACAGACTCAACGTTTTAAAGAGCTGGAGTAAAATGCAGGAACAGAATTATATGTATTATTTATACGTAAATTACAGATGCTGATAGGGACCGTAAGGAGCACTACTGAGATGGTTAAGAACATATTTGGTGTCACAAGGGTGTTTGGTGCCTTAAAATTGGTACCATGGTGGCTTTTTGCTGTAGTCAGTGTCTGCCAAGACATCTGGCTTCCCTGTGTGGAGCATTGTGCTCAGCACTGCAGCTGCTCCGCTGGGTTTGCAGAGGGTGGTTACCTGGTTTGCTCTGGGTGCTCAGCACTTTGCCAGTTGTTTCTGAAGGAACAGGATTTGCTAATGTAGTCAGGAATGTTCCATGTGTCCCTCTGTTTCCAAAACATGAAGCCCTTCTTCCCTTGAAAGATCAAAGAAAAGATGTCTCCTGTGTGCGTGTGTGTGGTGTTGGGTAGCATTTAATTCAGGGACTCCATAGATTTGCTGAGGTTTGTGCTACCTCTGCTCCCTTCTTAACCATTGGAGCTTGTTGTAGGTTGAGGGCAATCAAGAGTTCATTGGTATAACCCTAAAGAGAAGTCCTCCAGAGGCTAGAGAGTCCCAGGGCAGCTTGTCCCAGGATATTGTAATCTGTTGTTCTACTCCATTTTCCTGTACCTCTCTATTTAAGGGAGCGTACAGCCAAATCTCTCTCTTCTCTCTGCCTCAGGACATGCACATGCTGTTACAATGTGTGGGGGAGAGGCTTCCTCCTTGGCTGGCAGGGAATTTCCTGCTACACCACAGGGCCTGGGGAAGCCTGCAGCAGGTCTGGGTCTAGTGTTTGCGGGGGGGAGGGGAGGCAGTGTAGCTGCTCCTGGGCTGCTGAGGCTGAGGGGGGTAGAGGTTGCCAGAAGGGTCTGGAAGGTTCTGATCTGGTAGGCCCAGGTGAAGGACTGAGCCTAGTTTGTGAATGGAGTCCTTCTACCTGAACAGCTTTTGTATATATTTGTAAATAGAATTTCCATTTCAACTTCCAGTCCAGTGTGGAGCATTTTTATTTCACTCCCTGGGAAGGGGTAAAATATCTTCTCTGTCCTTTTGCCCTGGGCAGCTTGTGGCTCAGAACTAGGACAGAACTCTGTTTCTTTCTCTGGCCTTTGGATTTTTTTTGTTACACAGAGGGCCAGGGGTTTTTTATGTAAATCTGTGCAAGTTTCCATCCAGGCACAGGATAAAGCTTACCCTGCTCGACTCCCACCCCGAGCACTGACTCCCACCCCGAGCACCGACTCCCACAGCAGCCTCTGCGGTGTTACAGCTGCCAGCCTCTGCAGCAAGGGCCTCCCATCCCCAGGGACCCTTCGATAGTGGGCAGCAGGGTGGAGCATGGTGGTGAAGGGAGAGTTATGGGAAGGAGCTGGAGCAGGCTGCCATGAAGCGGTGGTTGCTTGGCGTGGTGCACTGGTTTCTGAGGTGCACCAGCTCCAGATCTGTCCAAAGATCTGTAGGACACATCTGATTCTCTTGTAAGCTTGCAGCCTAAATTACCACTGTGGGCAGAAAGCAAGTCCTGCCAGGACTGCCCGAGTCCTGGACGCACATCCCCTCGGGAGCTGCACTTTGTCCTTGCCTCAGCCCCAGCCAGCACGGCTCTGCCCTTGCCTGCCACCGCTTTATATTTAGCTGGCAGTGTGCAGCCACAAGGGCTGGCTGAAGGCAGCACCTCCCAGCCCTCACCCCTGTGCTGCCCAGCTTTCCGCCACGCTTGAGCTGCAGCTGCCTGGGTGGAGAGCTGGAGGTTAAAATTAGCAGGGAGCTCTGCCCCTGCCAAATGCTGTGTCTGACCCAGCCGAGCCTGGTGAGGGGAAGAGGAAAGCAGTCTTAAATTTCCTTGCACAGAGCACCCAGCATGCCTGCCAGCTTCTTGGTGGCCTTGTTGCAAGGGGAGGGAATGCCCCACCATGGGGAGCTTGGGGAGGTGCTGAAACAGTGGGGAGAGTAGGGTGTTGGTTGGACCATTCTTGGAACACAGTGGGAAATCTTAATTCTCAGAACTCTGTTTCCTTCTCAGTCTCCCTTTGAATATCGTTTAAGCAGTTAAGGAGGCCAATTCTTGCTGTTGGATGTCTTACAGCTACAAACATCGTCTTGCTCAGGGAGTTTGGCTGCCATAGGAAAAGTAGTGTGTCTTCACTGCTTTCACCACACCAGAACAAGCTGCTGAAGGCTTTGCTGGCCCTCGAAGCTGCCCACTCTACCTTGGCAATTGTTTGCTCTCTATTATGGGGCAGGCTCCAGAGGAGCACCGTGATTTGGTGGTCACAGCACAAGCTGGGGTGAATGGCAGTGCACAACATCCCCTGCTCTGGTGGTTACAGCACAAGCTGGGGTGAATGGCAGTGCACAACATCCCCTGCTCTGGTGGTTACAGCACAAGCTGGGGTGAATGGCAGTGCACAACATCCCCTGCTCTGGTGCTTACAGCACGAACTGGGGTAAGCTGGTGTGGTGGTTCCAGCACAGATTAGAGTGAATGGCAGTGCACAGCATCCTTGTCTCTGCTGCTGAGCAGCCAAGGCTTTGGAACAAGCTGCTTCAGCAGCCCTTGCTCCAGCTGGGCTCTATAGCAAACATGTCAGTGATAATTGCTACTTAACCTTGTGAAATATTTAATGCCCATGAATCAAGCAGCATTACTTTGGCTCCAAATGACTTGAATACAGAAAGAAAGCCTCCTGTTTCATTATTGACTGTTGTGCTGCACCTAGCCTGCCGCGAGGGTACAGTCCTGCTGGTTTGACTGCCCCAGGCATGCTCCTATCATGTCTTTTGAGAACCAGCTTTGCTAGTGTGTATAATGCAGTGGCAGGAACTTGACTGGGCCCCTGCAGAATGCAGGTCTTGCCTCTGACCTTTCCCATTGCACTTGCCTGAATTGCACAGCGTGGGGCAAGAAATCGATGGGGAGAAGTAGCATAGAGGGACCTGGTACCTTAAACTCTATCCCGCCTTTTATTCATGGCCTTGGGAAGGGCCTGTCTGCAGTATGTGCAAGGGCAGCACAACAGCAAACAGTGACCATTGCGGGGAGGATTGCAGAGCTGTGCAGGTTATATTGGTCCTGACAGCTCAGGAGGAGGCCACCTGGGAGACACCACGGGTGTGATGAAGCAAAAGAAGGCCCCTTGTAGCAAGGGCTGGTAAACATTGATGTAGGGAAAAAGCTGTGCCAGCTGCAGGAAGGAGAGGCAGGAAGGCATGTTCACGGTCTGCCTGACAACTGTTCTGCTGAAAGGGAGGTGAAATTCCACTTTTCCTGTGGAGAGCAGCTGAGATGGATGTCTGCACTAGCTGTGTCATGCATTTAACCAGCTAGTTTGGAAAGTGGCCTCTCCCCATGCGTGTGGAGGTGTGTGCAGAGGATGCCTGCCAGCCCTTTGCCAGGTCTCCGTTACGTTAGGTGCATGAGAAGGAGGGAGCTTCAGGACCTGGAGAGGGTGCAGTGCTGCTGGAGTCTGTCCTTACTCCTGTCTCAGCTCCAGGCACAGGTGCCTTCCTCCTGCCAGCACCACTCCGTGGTTTTTTTGCCAATGAAGTATAGGGAACTATTTTCAAGGGAGTCTTGAGCTTCCCTTTCCTCTCCCCTGCCAGAGGCAGAATGAGGAGTAATGAGGAGTAGTGGAGGACATCAAGGTATTTTTAGCATGGATAAAAAAAGGCAAAATATAGAATATGTGGGGAAATGTGGCTCCTGCAGCTGCAGAAAAATTGCACTCGGTATTAGACCAGTTGAGGGCTACTGCTTTTGCTGGAAAGGATTTATGTGCCTGTATCCCAGCAAGGTGGAGGAAGTACCACCAGCTGCAGGCCTGCCAGGAGGCTGGGGTGGAAGGTGGCTGTGTCCTGCTCTTTCTCCTTCATACCATTCTGGCAAGTCCTTTAGTACCAGATTCATTCCTGATGCTGACATCCTGCATCCCTGACAGTTCCTGGCTCCCTGTATTGGCACTGGGAATGCACAAGGGCTGGAGTGAAGCTGTGGGGCACTGGCCCTGCTGGGGCTGAGAGTTTAAGCCAGTTGTGTTGCTTTGGCTAACAAGCCTGAGAGGAAGGACCTGTCTTTTCCCAGCTGAATACTGTTCTGTGATGAAAAACTATCTTTTTCCTGCACTTACTGGTAACAATGAGAGGGACCTCCTTGCTCTTAATAATCATAATATACTGGGGGAGGAGGAGGAAATTGTTCTTCCATGTTCTCTTCCACTTTCTGAACTCTGTTCTGGCATTGACTCCTGGCAAAAGTACTGATTTCTAACGAGAGAGACACTTGAAATGTCCTGTCTGTGCTGCCTGAGGCTGTCCAGGAAGAGTCTTCTCTTGCAGCTGCAGCACTGGGCAGCTCTGTCCCTGCCAGGCAGGCTGGCAGCATGTCTGCCCTGCAGAGCTGCTGGGAAGGTGCTATAGGACAGAGGCTGTGTAGTATGGAGGGTTCCTCACCACCCTAGAGAAGGCATTGGGAGGGGGCTGGTGTTCCCCTGAAGATGGAACAGTGTGTCCCCAACACCTTGGCAAAGGTCCCTGTGTAATCAGGGTTTAAAATGCACTATTGCAATATTGGCTTCTGAGGAGGGGCTGAGGGACCTGGGTGGGAGTGCTCAGTCTGAAGAAGAAGAGGCTGAAGGGAGACCTCATTGCTCTTTACAGCTCTCTGAAGGGATGTGGAGTAAGGAGAGGACAGCCTCTTCTCCTTGGTGGCAAGAGTCAGGAGCAGGTTCCAAGCTGCAGCAGGGGAGGTTCAGGCTGGATGCTAGGAAATATTTCTTCCCAGAGAGGGTTCTCAGCCACTGGAACGGTCTGCCCAGGGCTACATCTAAGGGAGACATTGTTTACGCTGAGGGTGGTGAGACACCGGCCCAGGGTACCCAGAGAGGTGGTTGCTGCTCCGCCTCAGGAATCATCCCAGGTCAGGTTGTTTGGGTCTCTGAGCAACCTGCTGAAGATGTCCCTGCTGGCTGCAGGGGGAGTGGAGTAGATGACTTTCAAAGCCCCTTCAAACTCAGTCCATTCTGTGGTTCCTAAGCTGAGCAGGGGCCATGGATGCTGTGGTGCTGGATTTCGGTGATTTCTCTGTTGCTGTTGTGATGTAAAGGCAGCTCAGAATTTTAGTTACTGAAAGCTTTTACTGGGAGAATGGGGCTTCGTACCTTGCTTTTCTGAGGGTAGAGGCCCCTGGAGGGAGGAAAGCTCAGTTGAATGAGCTGATCCTCAAACCCAGCAATGCTCAGGAGGTCTCCCAGAGCAAGCATGGTCAGGTAAAAAAACAGAAGGAGAATGAGAAAGTGGTCATAGAGGGGAGGGAATGATTTGAGCCACCTCTTGTGCTGGTAGCAAACACTCAGGACAGCCCTTGTCCAGCTCTGGCCTCCTTGGCAGTTCCAGCT